>NC_091821.1:471623291-471931505 GCF_038994185.2 Dermacentor albipictus
GAAGTGTGTTCCACAAGGATTGTCTGGCATCATTTAGAAGGTATAAAAGTTTCTTTGCTGCATTTGACTTCGACAGCGGCATTGGTTCTTGCACGCCGTCTTCGTGAGCTGACCAGGCAGCTTCTTTGGCATATTTGTTGCCCATTAGACCACATTGGCTAGGGAGCCACATCAATGTGACGTGTCCTTGCTTTACGAAGCGACAAAGGAGCTCTTGGATTTCCAGAGCTCTCTGTTCGTAGGATCCATGGCGTAAGACCGAAAGCACACTGACACGGATACCCTTTCTCGGTACCCACTACCATTTGATACTTCGTCTATCTCGGCACTCGACTTCGATTCTATGCTGTCGGAGCAGCGTAAGGATTTCATGGATGCCGTCATTAACATCCTGTCCACCCCATCTGACGCCGCGCCTTCCCGCAGGCTCCACCGTCAAGCCGCTCATTTTGCTGTGCGCGGATACCTACTCTAGCGCCGGGACTATACGCATGACGCACAGAGTGGTGAGGCCAGCGCGTTTCTTTATTTGTTTGAACATACTATCAGCCCTTTACCGGGCCAAAATAGCAGTGAGCACAATAACGTATTACATGCTATAAAAAAATATACACACAGCAGTGCATATGATCAGGTAGACCCCGACAGTATCAAGAACAACAATGCATAACACTTGGTGCAGCAGCTTGTGGTTCTTAGTACAGTAATATAACGCAACAGTAGCACTCAAATCCCGCACCACTAATAGGATTGTCGAAGGAGTGACCGAAACTGCTCGCAATCATTTGCGCTTACCACACTCTCTGGCAGTTTATTCCATTAACTCGCAGTTTGCAAAAAAAGAAAGAATATTCAAAACAGTCCTCGGAAAACTCTTCTTTCACGTACTTTGATAGTTTATTCCTTACTACCCATGACGTTGTCTCGGATATGTAGCGACCCTTGTTCCTCAGCACCATGTGATTCGTAATGCTGTGGAAAAGGCTCAGAGCTTTGTTTCCTTCGCGTTTTCGGTCAAAGAAGGTTTGCCTTTTCATAAAGCGGGGACACCGAGTCTTGAGGGTGTCGCACGGCACGCACTAGCACATCTTCTAGTTTTAGTGCGTTTTTTTATTGGTTGTAGGGATCTCAGAATTCACACGCATATTCCGTTATAGGACGAATTAGCATTTTGTATACGGTACGCTCGGGCTCTGCGGGTGCTTGTATGAAATTATGTCGAATAGATCGTAATGTTTTGTTTGGCTTGCCTACTACATTGCCAATGTGTCTCGTTTGAACTCATATTTGAAGTCAGAGCTACGCCCAAGTACTTGTATTCGGTCACTCGAGTTAGGAGAATACCCAATAGGGAGTAGTTGAACTGTAAAATAATGGGTTTTTGCGATACTATCATGCCCAGAGTTTTTTAAATGTTCAGTGCATTTGCCATTTGCTAGACCATTCGTATATTTGATCTAAGTAAGAAGTAAGCTTTAGTTGGTCAGTTGCGAACGTTACTTCAGTAAAAATAACGCAATCATCTCTCCACATATTTTGGCTTGAATTGGTAGGTCTGTTATCAAGAAATTCATGTATATTAACAGACGTCAACAGGGCACTAAATAGGAAAAAAAGAGCATTTAGTAAAGCGGTTCGATCAAAAGAAGCTACAGACTGGGAACACTATAAAAACATTTCCAAAATAGCTGAAAAACTAATTTCTGAAGCCAAGAACAAATATCTTAATTTTACGCTTCCTTGTTTGATGAAAACCAACCCTAAGAAATTCTGGAACACTGTTAATCCTAAAACCGCTAGTACCGTTCCTGTTCTTTTGGACGCCCACGGCAGCACTCTGCCTATCGAACAGTGTGCAGAAAAATTCAATAGCCACTTCTCACAAGTTTTTACGAACGAATTGCCCATTTACAATCCAGTGTTGCTTCCTGAGGCCGATATACAGATTCCGTTTTCACCCATTCACATATCTGCGCTGGGCGTGGCTCGTGCAATTGAACGCCTACCTCACCACACTAGCCCAGGACCCGATGGTATCAACGCGAAACTCTTAAAGATTACCTGCCAACACACAGCTTTCCTGCTATCTCTCATTTTTCAGCAGTCACTCGATACGACATGTGTGCCAGAAGATTGGAGATCCGCTTATGTAATGCCGGTATTTAAGTCTGGTGACAGATCCGTTCCTAATAATTACAGGCCAATTTCACTAACATCGATATGTTGCAAGGTGCTCGAACACATATTATACACTAACATTATGAATCATATTAACCAGAACAACTTGCTTCATAACAACCAACATGGCTTCCGCAAACATTTATTGTGTCAGACGCAGTTATTTGAGTTAATAACGGACATTCATCAAGCAATCGACTCTTCCTTCTACATTGACTCCATCTTTATTGATTTCTCTAAAGCCTTTGACCGCGTGCCTCATAACCGCTTGATGATAAAGATACGCAACCTGCAGCTGGACCAACGTACTACGCAGTGGATCAAAGCATTTCTAACAAACCGCTTTCAGTCAGTTAAGTTAGGAAGCTTCTTATCAAGACGTACAGGCGTTGCTTCAAGGGTACCCCAGGGTTCGGTGCTGGGTCCACTGCTTTTCTTAATACATATTAATGACATCACGTCGAACATAACATCATCAATACGGCTATTTGCAGACGACTGCGTAATTTACCGAGCAATATCAAGCCCTTGCGACATCACTGCTCTCCAGACTGACCTTGATGAACTAACTCACTGGTGCGCCAGGTGGGAAATGGTTGTTAACGCAGACAAAACTAAACATGTCAAGTTTACTTCCGCTGCTAACACAAGTCCTAATGCCTACACTGTTAATAATACTACCATAGAAACTGCAGCGTCGGTAAAATACCTCGGCGTAAATCTTACCTCTAATTTATCCTGGAGCACTCATATAGAACTGATTACTACCAAAGCCTTAAAAAAACTTGGTCTTCTTAAACACCGACAACACCAAGCCAACCAGGATACAAAACTTCACGCATTCAACATGCTAATCAGGCCTGTGATAGAATACGCCTCAGTGATCTGGAACCCTCATTATACCTATCTTATTAACATGTTAGAATCTATACAAAACAAGGCTGCACGATTCATCCTTTCCCGTTACTCTCGATATCAAAGTGTAACATGACTGAAAATATCGCTCTATCTCCCGCCTCTGGTCATGCGCAGAAAATTCAGCCGATTATCCTTTTTCCACACTCTCTACCACAATAACACACCATTTGCAAGTTCACATCTTCTCCCGGCGCCGCACACATCGGCTCGTGTAGATCATATGAAGAAGATTAAACCCAATTTCGCTCGAACAGAACGATTCAAATACTCACCTTTGGTCCTGGCTATCGAAGAGTGGAATTCGCTTCCATCTAGCATTGCGGCTATCGGTGAAACATCATCATTTCAGACAGCTCTTTGGTCATACTTGGAAGATTCCAACGTAAAATGATGTGCGTCGTTGTTTTTTTCCTTTCTTTTTCTTTCTTTTTTTTCTTTTTCTTTTTTTGTGCGTGCCGGCCGTATTGTTGCGTGAAATGTTAGATGCCATGTTTTGGAACTTCTGAAGGTGCTTTTTGTTCTTTTTCTTTTTTTTGGAATTTGCTACATGTGCAATTTTCCAGTTCCTGTTCCTAGCCATTGTTTCTTTCTTAATAACTTGTACCTGGCTTCTTAACTCGTTTATTTCTGTATTCAGCCAATTATAACCTGTGTTGTATATTTATAAGTTTTCTTTGATGAATCCCCCCCTATGTAATGCCCGCATTGGGCCTTTAGGGTATTGAAATAAATAAAAAATAAATAAAATATTAGGACGAGCAGAGGTGCCAGCACAGAGCCCTGCGGCACACCTGTATAAACCTCACATATTATAGATTGACTTTCTTTTACTTCTTTTACCCTAACGAAATGTCGGCGATTTGTTAGAAAAGCTTCGATTCATTGCACAACTTTGCAGTTACCTAGCATGATTCTTACCTTCGATAATAGCTTCATCTGACTAACCATACCGGATACCTATTTAATATCTAGATAAATTATATCGACTTCTCCGCTTCGATTAAGCACATCACAAATTAAATACTCTGTATCCACAAGTTGTGTTGCTCTCGAGAGGCCACTGCAAAAACCGTGCTGAATGTTATTGAAATCAATTTTGCTCATAATAAATTCTCTGATATGTTTGGATACCACGTGTTCAAGAATCTTGCACGATGTGCACGTTAGCGAAACAGGCGTGTAGTTGGAAACACATTTAATATCTCCGCATTTCTCTATTGAAATTATTTTACTTAATATCCAATCGGCAGGTAGAGGCCCCGACGACAGGGATTTTTCAAAGATAACTAAGAGATATTCGGCCATCCACTCTGCATACCTCATTAAAAATGCATTAGGCATGTCATCAGGTCCAGACGATTTACATTGTTTTAGATTGCGTAATATTTTAAACATACCTCGTTTAGAAGATCACCTACATGAGGAAATCAACGATAAGATCAAAGGTCGTCTACTTCGCCATTTTCTGTAGTAAAGACATTGGAGAATAAATTGTAAAGCTTATTTTCAATGTCCTCTTCATAAGTAATAAAGCCTTGAGTGGTACTAAACTCAGAGGTTGTCTTTTTATCTTTTGAAAAATGCCTCCCAAATTTCTAGGGCAAGAACTTTGGCATTGTAACACTGGAATACTGCTGTTCGGACTTTCATTTTATCCTTCAATTCTTTTTTGAGCGCAATAATGTGTTCTAACAAATATAAATCGTGCGCTCGTTTGTACCTTGTTTTAGTTAATTTATCTTTCTATTCAAATGGATAATTTCGCGCTATATGCAGGGGTTATGCTCACGTTCTTTTCTTTTTAGCCTGAAGGGCACCAACTGCGTTTAGTATTTGTCTACGAGGGCTTGACGCATTAGACAAACATTGTTTAAATCCGTATTTCGTTGTAGACAAATCTTAAACTCTTCGAAAGAAATGTCCAATTCACCAACTGTAGCCATATCATCGGCCATACTGTAGTCCCTGTAAATCAAAACACGTCTGCAGGCTTTCCCATAATGCTGCAACGTCAATGTCAACACAATGATGACATATTCACAAATTCCAGGATAAATCTCAACTTAGTGCGGCCGGAGGAAGATGTTTTCACTCAAAAATGTCAGGACAGATTTGCTGGCGCACAGGACACCAGTGTACTCATTAACAACTCGGTGAACTCTCTGCTAAAAACACATTTCAATTACTGCGGTGGCAGACTTGCATTCCTAGTTCCCGGAAAGATGCTGTCCCGCATTACTTCAGGAACATTGAAATCACCTGCTGCAAAGATGTTCTTGTGTTGTACACGCAGGCAATGCACGAAATTGTCTGTGGATAGCTGCTGCGTTTGTCCCAGGTGGGCGATGCACTTCACCGGCAACTTCGTTCACCCCCCCCCCCCCCCCCAAAAAAAAAAATATTGCATCAGGCTGTTTCTTCATCTAATGGATATTCAAACGCCGTATACCGCAGTCTGCTATCAATAAAGATCACCACGCCCTCACCTCGGCTGCTACGGTCGTTCCTTATCATTTTGTACCCTGGCGGGCAGATTTCGTGATTACAAACTTCGGAGTGAATCGACGTTTCCGTCACTATTACTACATCCGGCTTGTGCTCGGTTAAAACATGCTCAAGTTCCAAGCTTTTGTTTAAAACGATACCGGCATTCAAGTTGAGAAAGTGAAGCCTGCGCGTTTGGTAGCGTCAGTCACATATTACCGCACTTGTTCCAGTTGCTTTTGGGTCGGTATTTTGCTTATACATCACGTCACATTGCTTCTTGACGTCATCACAGGCATAAGTGGTACCGTCAATCCTCCTCGTGTCGTAAACAAGAATGACTCTGCCCACTCTCCCTATCCCTCAAAGCACTGTTTGATAGGTTCCGTGGCTTCTGTCTAACATCCCTTGAGTAGTCTCCATAAATAAAAGTACCAGTCCCTTTAAGTTTTCGAGCACTCCGAAGTACAGCCTGTCTTTCATCAAAATTAGCAAGACGCCTTCTTTTGCCTGAAGAATACGTTCCTGTTCTGTGCAGGCGTTCTACACTCGTAACAGAAACATTAAGCTTCCCTAGAGAAACTCTGGCGAATTGCTTCATCTTTTAGTTTCTCTAATGTTTCATTTTCTATCTCTGACGCCCATTACAATGAGGCTATTGCTTCGTCTGCGGCTTTCGAGAACTTCGTTTTTTTCTGCATGCCATCCAAGCGCGTACGTTAAGTTTAAAATTTCTTTTTATGGTTCTATTTTCCTAGTTAGCTCAGGAATATACTAGGCACAACAGTCTCAACCTTAACAACCGATGCTTTTAGGTCGGCCACATTAGTCCTCATGCCCCTAATTTCACCCAGCACGCTAGGTTGCTTTCTTCATTCTACGCGATTTCGTGCTACGACACGGTGCGCCGCGTGAACTTTCCAGTGACAGAGGGCGTGTATTTCCGTCCCAAGTCGTCGAAGCCCTCCTTACCGAGTGTCACGTAATTCACGGCACGTCCACGGCATACCGCCCACAAACAGACGGGTCAACTGAGCGCTTCAACCGCACACTTGGCGAAATGCTCACTACGTACGTCGCGTCCGACCATTCCAACTGGGACATGATTCTATTTGTAACGTTAGCTTATAACATCACAAGATAAGCGACCACTGGCTTCTCACCATTCTTTCTGTTGTATGGACGAGAACCATCGTCGACAATGGACACTGTGCTACCCTAGCAGTCCGACGCCTCCGAATGCCGGCCCATTTCAGAACTCGCCAAGTACGCAGAAGAGTGCAAGCAACTTGCTCGCAATTCAACAGCGCAAGATCAAGCAGAGTAACAGAATAGACACAATGGCTTACCACTGCAACATTCCGTACCGGCACTCTCGTTTAGCTGTGGATTCCAACCCACGTCCCGGGTCATTCGTCCATAATTCTGGCTCAATATCATGGGCCCTTCCGTATCGCCTACCATACGTCGCCAGTTAACTACATGATCTAGCCTATCACGCTGTGTGACGACATGCGCTGTCGCAGTCGCGGCACCGTACGCGTCAGCCGTCTCAAACCCAATACGATCCCGTTGTCATATCTTCGCCATAAGTCGGCAGGGTGGCTCCCTTTCTCTCTCGGGGCCATTGTAATGAAGAAGAGCTCAAGCATCGCTCCTGCCGCTTGTCCGCTGAAGAGGACGGACGGCGCGGCGCTGCAGCTCGCGCTTGCGTTTGGCTTGGTCTGCTCGGCTGCTCAGCGCTCGACCCGATGTGACTGTGCCTATGGCTTCCCGATAACCGCTGATAAAGCCCGTTGCAATGGAAATGCTTTCGCTTGACATACGGACATGCCATGATACGCATTCATGGCATTCGTGCCAATGATTTATGGCATAAATGGCATGAAATGTCAATATTATCACGAATGCATGCCACGGCACGCATATTCAAGATATATCAAGTTAAAGAAATGCGTATGACATCTGCAATCCTTTAATGTCATATTTCATTGATGACATCAATGTAACTCATCCCGGATACATTTAAACAAGTTATGCCTGAATATTATTGCTATGAATGACATGACATACATGTAATGACGCGATTGTCATAAATGACATGAGCTGATGGCTTCGTGGTCGACTCTTTACCTGGATACGAATCACCATATGTGTGACAAGACATGCATGCATGACAACAAGGATGAGATGGAGCTAAATATTCTGGCATTATTGCCTGTCTGGTTGGGTTAATTAGGACTTTTAAGTGGTTGCAACCAAGACATAAGCTTATTTTGCCGGCGTTTTGGAACCAACTCGGCCCCTTCTTCCCCGGGGAGTGACAACGGGGACGTCGAGGCGCAACTGTTAAGCCTTCATGATCGAGGAGGGGTAAAGGGGGTGGTGTTGAGTTCTTGGCTACTTCAGGGCGGTAGGCTGGGCGTGCTCCAAGATGGTTAAGTGCCAGTAGAGTAAATATAGCCTTATGGCAGGTTTCCTTTGGACTGACTTAAGCTATCATTTTTGTCGGTTGGTATCGGTTGTAAGAACTCCAGTTTCTTCGAAAGCACGCACAGACAGACAGACAGACAGACGGACGGACGGACGGACGGACGGACAGACAGACAGACAGACAGACAGACAGACAGACAGACGGACAGACGGACAGACGGACAGACAGACAGACAGACAGACAGACAGACAGACAGACAGACAGACAGACAGACAGACAGACAGACGGACAGACGGACAGACGGACAGACGGACAGACGGACAGACAGACAGACAGACGGACGGACGGACGGACGGACGGACGGACGGAGAGAGAGAGCGACGGACGGACGGACAGACAGACAGATAGACAGACGGACGGACGGACAGATAGATAGATAGATAGACAGACGGACAGACGGACAGATAGATAGATAGACAGACGGACAGATAGATATACGCTATGCGCCTGAATTATGCAAAAATGCTTCAATTTGCTGCTTGTTTTGGCGATAAGCGGTTGTGTAACTTGACGTATATTTTTTCTGATTCCGCTAAACGATGCGGCATGAAAAGGTCGCCCGCATATTTATAGTTAGCAGTGAATAATCGGTGTGATTACTTGTTGCAACGTTGACTACGCAGGTTACTACAGAGACCGGGGTTCATCTTACGCTGGCATGTACCTGCTGCTTGCCATCGTCTCGCTGGCAACGAGCCTGCTCTGGGCCATCGAGTGCTTTGTGAAGTGGCGCGCCCAGAAGGCGACTGTATTTCTCAATCAGAAGGCTGCCTCGGTGAATGAGATGGCAGCCTCGGAAACATAGCTACGGGGTGGTTTTTCCGTAGTAAATTATGCGTGTGCTCTGTGACCCCAAGAACAAGTGCGCCAACGTGCGGCTGCACAAGTGTGACCTTGACTGCACCCATGACTGTTCCTACCATGAACTGTTTCCTCCGACGAACACTTTCTTCTTGCGAACGTGGCATTTACACGGAGGGAGTACCCATGACTTGCATTCATGGAGCACATGAATCGAAGAACAGAAAAAATGAAACTTGCTTCACTTTGAACTCGCCCTCTGGTTACGTATTCTTGTCCGTCCATGTACCGCTAATAGCACACTGATGTTCTCGTGTCAGGCCGAGTGGCTCTAGCTGAGAGAATTGGCGATGTTTACCCACTGGCTCCTACCACTGCGACTTCCCAGCTGGATTCGTGAATTATATTGCCACTCAGCCTCGTTAATATGTACCCCAGAATTGTAATTTGTCACGAACTTCTTGCTAAAGATGAAATTCAGAAAGGGTTGAAAATTTTCACTTTAAAGGTAATGTCAAACTTAGGACATTCGTTTAAACCACACGAATCTGATAGGTGGCTAAGAGCATTTTGATACATCTCTCCTGCTGCTAAACCGAAAGAGTCATAAGAAGCCAGTGGATAAGAAGTGAATGAAAAAACAACTTGCTAGTTGTTACTTCATCCACTTTTAGTCCATTTTTTTATGGCGTTTTACGCACCAAACCAGTTTCTGATTATGAGGTAGTGGGCGACTCCGGAAATTTTGACCACCTGGAGTTCTTTAACCTGCACCGAAATCTAAGTAGTCGGGTGTTTTCGCATTTTGCCCCCATCGAAATGCGGCCGCCATGGCCGGGATTCGATCCGCCGACCTCGTGCTTAGCAGCCCAACACCATAGCCACTAAGCAACCACGCCGGCTTTAATTTCCATTAATTTATGGTTTATTTAATTTATTTCTTAAGCACAAGTAAGTTCCCCTATGTTGTCCTTGGTGTCACTGTTTGTTGGCTTCTTATAATATGACTAATAAAAATCGGGCCCCTGTTTAACCCCCTTCTCGTTTAAACCGAAAGAGGACAGACTGAAAACGCCCAACTAAACGTTTTCATCGTTTGTCTTTCGCGGGTTTCTCTTTCTTCTGAATAAGTTTTACGTGCGACAATACGTGCAGTTTTCCTTGCAGAAAACTAAGGATGCGCCCTAATGGTTCGCCTACCCCGTTTGATAATTCGCAGGCAATGCTGCGGAAGAAGCGCAAGCACTGAGATAATGTGTCTCTTCGTGCGCTTCGTAGTGCAGTTGTGTTTTATCTCTGACGCTTCCTAAAAATAACTACCTGTCACAGTACCACTACAACTTACGAAGGTAAGGCTATGTCAACAAGCGACACCTGCTGTGGTGGTGTAGTAGCTGTCGTGTTGAGCTTGCGTTACGCTCCCGCAACGGTACCTTCCGTTGGCCAGAATACCATAAGAGAACAATGTCCCTGGCCACGCAGAGGAAATACGGCAGGGAATGAGGCCGTTGCGTCGTGTCGGCGCTATGTAGACGTGGTAAGACTGGTCGCTGGGGCACCTTGAGCAATCAAGGTTGTGGTATTTGACGCCTCCACGTACCCCGAGCACCGACACCGAAGATCTTAGTAACCATGGTGACATACCAAAAGGTCAAGGAACAGAAACCATGAACTGTCGGCCGACGGGCTTTGGGGGTGCTGTGCTTTGGAGGTGGCGGCTTGGGAACCTTGCTGAGTGGCATAAGGGTGAAGCTTAGAAGAAAGGTTTAAGGAACTCTTGGGTCGTACATGCCGTATCGATATTGTAGCGTCTCTTTCAAAAACAAGACCGACTCTAGAAACGTCGACGCACTGAAGTAGCAAATAAGAAAGCTCCGACTAGAAAAATCCAAACTGATGTGTTCTCAAAGTGTTGTTACGGTCGGCCAGCAGGGGCAGTGACCTTCTATCCTCTCGCAGCCCGCTGCGATGAATCGCTTCGTGAAGCCAACAAATCGTGCCCCTCAGACATACTTGCGGCGCCACCAAGGCACATTTCGCGCACCGACTATTGTTAGCTGTTTCGCTGTTGCCTTCACGGGCCAATGGGAGCAAAAAGCTCCTTGAAATGTGTGTTCTAAGGCGTTTTCTCATGGACCCCGTTCATAGGTATGGTCGTTTGATAGACGCTGCAGCTAACTGCTTAGTTATCTCCAAAACCAAGACGCGCCAACTTGAGTCAAGTGTGACATCCGCTGTCTACGAAGCCGCTGTCCTTTTTTCTGTAAAGTCAAACGATGTTGCGGGAGTGAGTGTGTGAACCCTCGCCCTCAAAGCGGGTCCTTCGATAACTTTGAGCGCTCCAATTAGACGAGGGTAGGACGGCAGTTTCCCTCGCCTTGGCATCCAGGGAGGACGGAGGGGCTTTTGAGCAGCCGTTTTCAGCTCCTCGGTGTGCTTCGCTTCAGTCATGCTACACTGATGAATTGTAACGTTCTCCACTCTTCATGTAGAAATGGTAAATAAACAGAGAACTCTGTTCTCGATTAGAACAAGTTCCTCGCTTCAACAACCTCCTTAGCGTGGATGAGTCGGACGACATGAGCCAACTACCCTTTTTTAAATGCCCGGCCGCAACTATTACCGTGCCTCGCTGTGCATTCAAACGCGGAAGACTACCCAATACCATAAAGATCACTTTTCTTGCTGGCAATATGTTTTGAGAGTGTCGTACGTACCGGCTACGATGCAAAGAGGCTCTTTCTAGGAGACCTAATTGTTAAGGCCGGGAAGAACGCCGAACACGAAATTATACAGAAGCAAAACAAATTTGCACACACAAATATAATGCCAAGCCAGCGTCACAGTTTGAACAGCTTACAAAGACTAATATCTGGCAGAGAACACGTGACAGGTGATGCTGAACTCCTGGAGGACTTGAAGCGGAAAAGTGCCACAGCCATGCGTCGCATAACCATCCGTAGAGGTAATAATGACCAGGCACATCGTCTAAACATTTAACTGAACGACACTTCCCCACACGAATAACGCTGCTTTCCAGACATGTCATGTGCGCACTTACATTCCTAACCAAAGGCGCTGCTTCAATTAAGTGCCGGAGGTATGAACGTGGCGCACAGTCTTGTCGAGGAATGCGCACTTCTGCACTATGAATATGAACATCCCATGGTGTAGTGCAAGAAAGACATGAAATGCTCAAACTGCTCTTAAGCAAAACGACTAGAAGATGAAAGCGGGAGCCAACGTTTCGACAAGTGGGCTTGTCCTTTTCATAGCGACATATGCTTTCCTCAGCACAGTATATATAGGTAGGGTTTTTCTAAAGAGGAGAGGCGGTAAGGTGGGTGGGTTAGGCATCCACCGAAGGTGTGTTACCGGCGAGGGTGTAGAAGTGAGAATTGGCGCCTTGGCGCCTGCCTGTTCACGGACAGAGCTGGGTCAGTCCACACACGAGCGGCTGACGGTTCGCCCTCTTCGCCGTGGCTGCGGTCTCGCCTGAGAGCCGCCGCCACAACCACATTGCGCTGCAGCTCGAGTGGCCGCCAGCAGTGATTACGGCCCTGTACGCGGGCCGGAGCCAGTGGAGCTCCCCGCCAACGGGCGAGTCACGCTCCACGAGCCCATAGCGGTGGACGTCTACCCCTTCCGCGGTGCCGGAAGCGAGGGGGGGGGGGGGGGGCTGCTTCGCATGCCGTTGCGGCCGCGGTTGTTCAGCCTACTGAAGCACCTCTCCCTGGTACTGCGCGTGGTTGAGTCACCGGTAGAGTGAGAACGGACAATTTACGTTGGCGAACTCTACTGCGTAGCGACGGACGATTAGAGACGCGCGGCGAAGCCAGTTCTAAGTTTGTCTAAGTGTTGTATGCATTCCTGTGCATTGTGTGCTTGTAACCGTCATATGGATCCTTATATACAGCAGATAGAGGCAATGTCTATGCCCCACGTTCTGCTCAATGTTTGCGCACACTCTGGGCTGAGCCCACGAACCTTTATATACGAATGGAACCCAGTATGATGCAGAAAGTCCAACAAGATTCACTGCACAATGTAGTTTGCAGTATAGATTCTACGTCTAACACGTTTCCCGCAGTTCCCGCCTCGCGCGCCGCATTGCCTTCTCTGACGCCTTCATATGTTTCGCGCAAAATGGCTTTCTGCGGCGTTGTATTATCTCGAACTGTTCCAATGTTTGCTGCCACAGGTAGAAGCAAGGTTTAGCAATCGGTTTCCGTCATCGCGTTAAGTAGAACTGAGTTGCAGCCACTACTATGCACCGCAAGCAGCAGGATGCTAAAAAGAGAAATTAGCGCTACCGTACTGCATTCATTTTTTCAAACCCTTCAACAAGGCTTGAACAAGAAATACACGCCAGGGTATCACTACAGACAGCTGCGGTAATGCTGACACATGCGCGAGAATATAAAATCAGGTGCAGTTTTGCGGTGCACGCTGCCATGAAGTTCCAATTACAGTTGCCCTCTTGAGAATCTGTTCGGGGTGACCGACTTGAATCACTGGTCGGGGTGACCACCGACATACCCCGGTCTCGAGGGCACTTAGAACGAGCCAACGTGCTGCTGTTATACTCGAAGATTATAATTTTCACCACTGTATACATGATTTCACTACGCTGTCAATATTTCATAGGCGGCGACGAAGCTTCGGAGGTGCCTTGGTATCCACTCGCAACGCGCTGCCATTCATTGCTAAGTACAGAGAATAAGGCGTTTGCTGTGGCGCTGGATAGGTGACACGCTAAGAGGCAGCTCTCCACGATACCCCACACATGTTCGATTCGGTTGAGTTCGGAGCTGATGGAATCTTAGTTCCATCATTCTACTTGCACTATTCTACTTCAAGCGTTTCACGCATAATTGTTGCAAACACCCTTTCTGTACAGAAGATAAAGTAGAAAAAACCACTCCGGTAGAGGAAGCGTGCTGATTTTACTAATCATCGAGCTTACACACATACAGAAAACAAAGTTTGCACCACGGAAAATAAAACAGGTTCATAGACAGGTTGGCTATCATTTAAACGTGGTATAACGAGGTCCGGAACTGCGGTATGACTTGGATTGAACTTATACACACCATATATAATGAATACTTTATGACAGCGCTAAACAAGACTCAAATGAGCGGGCCGAATTGATACGAATATTACTCAGATTTGTCGACATCGTGACGCATCAGAGAGGTGTCTCTACACGCGATGTGATGAATAATTCCGGACGCAACGCCCTTGCGTGTTGCGGACACAGGTTGTGCGAACGCTACAGCTTAATGTTTACAGTAAACTTGAATTAGTAAAGGCAGGGTGCAGAAGACCAGGACTCAAGAAGAACACACACGACAGGACCGGCGCCTGTCCTGTCGTGTATGTTCTTGAGTCCTGGTCTTCTGCGCCTTGCCTTTACTAATTCAAGCATGAAACAACTAGCCCAAGCAAGAGTTTTACTTGAACATATTTCTTTTACATTGGGCCCTTTCTTTCAACAGGCGCCAGTCCTGTCGTGTGTGTTCTTTTTCAGTCCTGGTCTTCTGCGCCTTGCTTTTACTAATTCAAGCATGAAACAACTAGCCCGAGCAAGAGTTTTAGTTATAGTAAACATTCGTTAAACATAATTCAAGACACCAGGTAAATAACTTGGTTTTGCAGAGGAGTTTTGTTTACCGGGAGTTTGAGCTCCATGGTAAACAAACTTCTCTTTTTAAAGGGGCACATGCTTTGTGGTTAACACCTCATAAATGTAAGCGATTTCGTTACAAAATATATACTTGCACGCACCCGATGATTAGAGCTAACAACAGCAGATTTACGCAGTACTAAAAGAAACGCATCTAAGCAATAAAATAATGTGGCCCCATTGTAATATATATATATATATATATATATATATATATATATATATATATATATATATATATATATTTGCATTTCCGCATAACAAAAAAATAAAAATAACGCTGCTTGGCTGAAGAAGTAATTCAATTTACCAAAATTCCGCAGAATCAAAATGTACACAATTAAGTGCGTTATTTAGTACGCTGTCAGTTTTCCTTCGACGGCGATGACGCTTGGGACGCGTCGCGGCATGGATTCGTACAGAGGCACCACCACCTCAGGAGAATGTCGAAGACGCTCCCATTCATCACTCACTGCACGCCAAAGTGAGTCTGATGTTGCGCTGGAGAACCGGCGCGCGGACGGGTGCCTCTTCATGCTGCCCCACACATTTTCGATGGGCTTGAGATCAGCGCCAACGGGTGCCCAAGGAAGCATACGGATGGCAAGGTTCTCAAGGACGATGGTTAGAGTGCGAGATCTGGGAATGGCACTCCTGTCGCGCTGCAACAGGTAGCAGCGATCCTTGAATGGTCCCTCCAGGGTGTAAGGCACCAGCACTGCCTGGAGCAATTCGCAGTGGGCTGATGCAATGAAGGTGCAGGTGTTGTTCAGCACGGGTAGACTATATATTAAAAAACCGAGAAAGAGAGCTCTGGAAAGTCTCAGCATTGCGTTTACTGACATCCCCCACGTCTTTCCTGTCAAGTATTTAAAGAACTGGGAGGTTGCTGTCAGGCGCCGTTTCATGTAGGCCACGTGCGGGCTGCAACAGAGGTCTCGGTCGATAATTATGCCAAGAAATCGGTGGGCTCTGACATAGGAAATGGTCCGTCCATTGATTGATATGACATAAGGCGTCATTGGTTTGCGAGTAAATGCCACTAGGGCGCATTTTTCCGGTGATATGCTGAGACCTTGTTCACACAGTTGCTCGCTGTCAAAGTAGCCGCTCTTTGAAGCCGTGCACGTATCTGAGGACGTGTGACTGCCGAAGTCCAGTCACAGATGTGGCGTGCGTATATTGAAATTTTGGTGGTAGGTGGCAAGCATTCAGCAAGCCCAATAAGAGCGAGGTTGAATAGCGTCTGGCTGAGAGCACCGCCTTGAGGAACGCCCCTGCTGGTATAACGTCGCGTAGTTGGGCCATCGTCAGTTAACTCATAGAATGATATTGAAGATAGGTAACTTGGAATCCACAAAAATACTCGACCACTTAGGCCAACCGTCACAAGAGCTTCGAGAATGGCCTCATGTAATACGTTATCGTATGCCCCATCCACATCTAAGCATAAAGCTGCAGATAAACGTTTACAGGACCTTTCGTGCTGGACATATGAAACGAGATCAACTACATTGTCGAGGGAAGAGCGGTCACCGGAAACCAGCCATGGAATTCGGATACAAGAAAGCTTATGTTCTACCCAACGCTGATGCAAGCAATGCCTAGCATTGCTATCTCTTCACGGGTAAAAGAAGCTGAAGTAAGAAAGGCTATGTTTGTCGCCGAGCACATCCTGCCCTTTACAGTCATGGGCCATCTGCCAAAGCTCGTGAAAACAATTTGCTCGGACTCCGATATTGCAAAGCAGACTGCCTGCAGCTAAACAAAAACATCAGTGATAACGAAGGTTGTGACAGGCAAGGAAAGCAAATCGCGGCTGTGGAGGCTGCTTCGAGAAAATAAATTTTCAGTCATGGTTGACGAGTCAACGGACGTCAGCTGCAACAAGCACTTGTGTGTTGTTACAAGGGTTTTCGAAAAAGATAAAGTGACTGATGCCTTCTTTGATCTTATCCATGTGACGGATGCGAGTGCCAATGGCCTTTATAGTGCCCTTACTGGTACTTTTCAGAGAGCGGGTGTTCCTTATAAGGACAATCTAGTTGGCTTTGCTGCAGACGGCGCAAGTGTCATGATGGGTAGTAAACATTCTGTGATGGTGCTGCTGAAGGAGATTCTCGGCTTTGTCATTCTTAAGTGCACGTGTCATTCATTTCACTTGTGCGCATCGTACGCTTGCTCGAAATTTCCACGTGTTGAATATCTTGTGCGGGACGTCTACAATTGAACTCAAATCGTAAAAGAGAGGGCAGGTTGAAGAAATTTCAGGCTCTTCTTGAACTAAAGCCGCACAATCTTCTTTTTGGATTGGATTGAATAACTTTAATGAAAGGTCCTGCGAGCTACAGTACGCAAGGTTCCATAGAGCGAGCTACTCCCACACAATCTTCTTTATCCAAGTCAAACAAGGTGGCTCTCATTACTTGCTGCAGTCCAGCGCTTTCTAGAGCAGGATGATGCCCTAGAGGCATATTTTGCATCTGCGGTTTCCAAAGACAGGCTTTTGGCAACGGAATCAACCTACCAGAGGCTGCAAGATCCTCTGAACACGTTGTTTTTGATCTTCAGTTTCATTTTGCCTCTCTTTAACGATTTGAACAAAGAAATGCAAAGTGATGCTTCACAGTTGCACAAGCTCTTGAGAAGGGCAGAAGCCTGCGTGAGGAAAATTATGGATTGTTATCTCAAGTGATCCTCCAGACAGGGAGTTGAGGTGGCAAAAGTTGAATTCAAGAAGCCCAAATGCTTTGTGTCTTTGGAAGATATGTACGTTGGCGGTCAAGCAACTGCATTCTTGTCATCCAGAGAATTTTCAGTTACCGCTGAGCAATGTCAGTTCTTCCGCTTAAGGTTCCTTGATTTTTATATTGAGAGTGTGGACCAAATTCTTCAGCGCATCCTCTTTCAAGAGCTGGTTTTAAAACATCTTGAACTCCTAGATCCTAATGTGTCCATGACGGGGCAGGCAGCGTCTCTTGCACCACTGGCGCAAGCCTTTTCGAATTTAGTCTCCGGCAAAGCCTTGCAATCTTTGGATACTAAATGGCGATATTTAAGAAACCCTGATATCCCGACAAGCGAAGATACCTCGTTGCGCGAGTTCTGGGCAGTCGTGTTTACTCAAAAACATTGTGATGGAAGCGGCGCTATTCCTGCATTGACCAAGCTTGTGATGGCTATGCTGCGCTTGCCACATTCTAGTGCAGCAGTTGAGCGGGTATTTTCTGCTGTAAACAACCTGAAGACAAAACTGCGGAACAAGCTTAGCACGGAGACTATCTTTGGCCTTCTGCACACGAAACGCCTGATGACGTCTTCAGCATGTCACAGCTTCAGCTTTGACAGGCCACTGATAAGGAGAATGGACGACTGGCACAAGGATAAGCATGAGTGCACTTAATACGACTTTGCTGGCGCCGCCGCTTGTGGAATTTCACAGCATATCTAGCCATATACATGGCCATTTTAAAGTTGCCTGTTCACGCGCAATAAAGTTTATTTGCGTAAGCTATAAAGGACTTGTTTTCTTGTTTCTGGATCATCATGATCAACATATTTTTATGTCCACTGCAGCACGGATGCCTCTCCCAGGGACCTCTAATTACCTCTGTCCGGGAGATACTACACTTTAAAGTTTTCAGGTTCTAACTGCCATCTGACGCCTTTGAATAGGCCATCGGAGGGCTTCACTGTTTTTAAATTCGTGCGTGACAATGGCTCGCCGGATACCCGGGTTGTTCAATGGTATCGCCAAGAATCTCGGGGTCAATTTTTGTACTATTTCTTAGAAGCTACAATACTACAACAGAGTACTAATATAAGCACTGAATTCGTGGGCTCGTAAACTGAGTGCGAAAACTGAAACAAAAAATCTACTCATTTCTACTGATTTTTCGCATAAAAATCTACAACTATTTTTTATGTGTCGTGGCAACACTGAGCCACGTCGTTTCTTTGTCTAAATACTGTAACCCACCTCGCTCCAAGCCACCTCTAACCTAACTCTAAATGCATGCGGAGGAGCACATGAGAATGCCGACATCGGAGTGTCGTTGTCGGCAGCCGTTGACTCGTGACCGCTCATTTCGGTACAGTCGTTCCGATGGCTGGATGATTTAAACCGGATAATTGTGCGGCAAGTGATATTGAACGACCGCTTCTTGTTTTATACATATTATGAGTTGTGCGACGACGGCCCGAAAAGAATTGTTTGTGGGAGCTTTGTGGTGCAGACACGCTTACTGACTATAATTTGTCGCCGGGAGTGTAGAAAATGGACCTATGTTGAAGATCGCATCGTTGCGCATCTTGGTCTTGCTGAATGCAGATACGTACGTGGGAAAGCTGTCTGGCTTCTTCGGCGCGATGGGTAAATCCGTCGACGTCAGTAGGTGTGTCATCGTACTCGTGCGGCAGCATTGCATCCAGCGTTGTCGTGACTCCGCGACCGTGGACCAAGCTGAACGGTGTCACTCCAGTAGATTCTTGTCGAGCGGTGTTGTAGGCGAAAGTAACGTAAGGCAAAATCTGATCCCAGTTCTTACGTTCTACGTCGGCATGCATGCAAAGCATGTCTGTGAGGGTCTGATTAAAACCCTCGATTAGTCCGCTCGTCTGGGGATGATATGCGGTTTTCCGTTGCCTTGTGCCACTGAGTCTGAGAACCAAGTCAAGGAGTTCGGCAGTGAAGGCAGTTCCCCTGCCTGTGATGACGACTTTTGGGGAGCCGTGCCTAAGGAGTATGCGTTCGATGAAAAAATGAGCTGCTTCGGCTGCTGCTCCTCGCTGGGTAGCTTCCGTCTCCGCGTAACGCATCAGGTAATGGGTGACAACAATAATCCATCAGTTGCCAGCCGTCGAAGTTGGAAATGGGCCCAGGAAATCCATTCCAACTTGTGCGAATGGCTGGCCTGGTACATCTACCAAATGCAAGACCTGCAAGCTTACCGGGAGCTGCTTTGCGTCTTTGGCAGTCGGCACATGTCTGCACGTGATGTTTTACAGTAGCGCGTAGCTTTGGCCAGTAGTACACAGTAGTACTTGCATCGGAGTCGGGTCAATGTTCTCGGGTAGCCTAAATGAATGGCGGTGCTTTCATCATGACATGCTTTTAGTATTTTTTATGAAGGGATGCCGGTACGACAAGCACGTACGTGCTGCCACTGGCAGAAACATTCTTACAGAGAACATCGTTCCGGAGACAAAACGACGGCAGTCCCCTGGCATAAAGTTGCGGAACGTCATTACTTCGGCCTTCCAAGAAATTAATTAGTGGGAGAAATTCTGGGTCGCGACGCTGTTCCTGTGAAATCGTGACAGCGTCGACAACGCCCGATAATGCAGCGTCCACGAAACTCTACAATATTACAGAGATACCAGGAGACACTTCCCTCCACCGCATAATTCCCTTAATCGAGAAGATGCCGTCGCGTGGAGACAGCTTCAAACTAATTCATTTCCCTGCCTCTTTTATCTTCACCTCTTCCACCCCACACAATATCCCTCATACTGTCCCTATTGTGGAGCAAAGCCCACAGTATATCATTGCACCTGGGAGTGCCCACACCCTCCGGGCTACTCCCCTATTCCTTCACCTTCCCCTTCCTCCTGGGAGACTGCGCTGACGAGCTCAGACCCGCAAGAGCAGCGACGGCTGATCCGGCGGGCATGCGGAGTGGCGCGAGCCAATGGGGCCCTAAACTAAGGGATACACCCTGCGAGGAAGTCGCCCAAACTCATGATAAATAAATGTTTTCTCTCTCTCTCCACGTTCACGTCATTGGTAACTGCGGACTCGACGGTTGACCGCGAGAGGCAGTCGGCGTCGGTGTGCCTCTTCCCTGATCTGTACATTAGGGTCATGTCGAACTCATGAAGCCTGAGACTCCAGTGCGACAGACGGCCAGATGGATCTCTCAGGTTAGTCAGCCAACAAAGAAAATGATGATCACTGACAACCTTGAATGAGCGGCCGTACAAATACAGGCAAAATTCGACAATCGCTTACACCACTGCGAGGCATTCCTTCTCGGTAGTCGAATAGTTTTGCTCCGCACGAGAGACAGTTCGGCTAGCGTAGGCGATTACTTTTTCGGAGCCATCTTGCCACTGCACCAGTATGGCACGCACACAAACATTGCTCGCCTCAGTGCGAAGTGCTGTGGGAGCATGCTGGTCGAAGTGCGCAAGAACAGGAGGCGTTTACAGGCGTTGAAGTAGTTCGCTAAACGATACTTGCTCATTTTGCCCCCAAAGAAAGTGAAGATCGTCACCTGTCAGGCGTGTTAACGGCGCAGCAATACACGAAAAGTGCGCAATAAAGCGTCGGCAATACGCGCACAGCCCCAAGAAGCCCCTGACTGCCTTCTTGCCGTAAGGTGTGGGGAACTTTATCACAGCGTCTATTTTGTCTGGGTCAGGCCGTACACCCTCGTGACTGACGACGTGGCCGAGAAAGCACAGTTAACTGAAACCAAAATTGCGTTTTTCGGGCTTTAAGGTCAGGCCAGCCGAGCGTATGGCTTGGAGAGCAGTGATTCCCCGGCTTAGGTGCTCCTCAAATGTAGCTGAGAACATTACAACGGCGTCTAGATAGACCAAGCATGTTTCCCACTTCAGACTTGATAGTACTATGTCTATTAGTCGCTGAAAAGTGGCAGGCGCTGAGCACAAATCGAAAGCAAGGCCCTTAAATTCGTGAGGACCGTCGGGGGTCACGAAGGCAGTTTTCTCACGATCTCTCTCATCGACCTCGATCGGCCAATACCCGCTTCGTAGGTCCATTGATGAAAAATAGCGAGCATGCCGCAGCCTGTACAACAGATTGTCGACGCGTGGCAGCGGGTAGACGTCTTTCTTCGTGACCTGGTTTAATGTGCGGTAATCGATGGATAATCGCAAACTGCTGTCCTTGTTTTTGACTAAAACCACGGGTGAGGCCCAGGTACTCTTCGAAGGTTGTATCACACCATCCTCGGGCATCTTCTCCACATGTTTTTCAATCTCTTCACATACAAGATACGTACAAGACTTACAGAAGTCTACAGCACGCTTCACGGGTCTATTCTAGTCGTCCATGTCTACACGGCAAAGTTCGCTGTCGTGAAGTGTCCGCTTTCATCCGACGAGCGACTGATTCCCGCGCAGCACCACGGTGATGTCCTCGCGGTACTCCCGATGCCCGCAGCCGTGTCGTCTGGTGGAGCTGCCGTTTCTGCTCGTTTGTTTTATTTTCTCCATGTGGCATTAACATCTCACCAACTTTTTTGGGGGGGAGGGGGGGGGACTAACTTTCGTCTAGTCGCTTGTAGAAGTAGTCTTTTTTTTTGAGGGAGGGTTAATGGCACGCGCTGGTTACGCTAGAAGCCGAGGATGAAGAAGTGTGCGTGGTAGCTGCTGCAGAAACGAACAGTAAACGGCCGTTCGTCTGGAACTGACTGCTTGCCTTTTCCCTCTCGCTATAATTTGAAGTCTGAGCTCCTGGCAGGCCAGCCTAAGGTATTTACCCCGAGGCTGTCAAGAAGCTCTGGAACCCTAATAGCTGTGTGGACGGATGCCCCCTCCTGCTAAAAAATGCTAGAGTCCATCTAGAAACGGGTCGCGCAGCACGTAGGGCATGATGACCGTTAGTATCACGTTCGCCCAGGGTGCTGCCGTCATCCGTTCTTTTAGCCTGTGAAGCGGTCCTAGGCCTTGATAGCTAACTCTTTCCCACACGGTCACTGAACTGCGTCCCGGATGTATTCCAGATGTAGTATTTGTCATCCCTTCGTGATAAATGGTACTGACTTATAATGGAAAGAAAACTTGCCTTCAACACTGATGATAAACCGTGCAATTGGTATTAGCTGGAATGCCAAGCATTAAGTTAGTGTTAATACAATAATTTTGTGTCCAGAGGCGTACAGTGGTGAACAGCCTTGTCTAGAGCGCGCCGACGGTGCTCTGCGGAGCAAGTCAGCGCCACCTAACGTTGCGCTCAGGGTTTGAGTAATGCGTCCCGCGCGCATGCGCGGCAGAAACAGAGGCATGCCTGCTCATCGCTTCCTTGTCCAGCCACCGCCTTGCGAGTTCGTTTCGTGGCGCCAGGGACGCGCTGCCTGCAATTGTGGCGCTGTGACGGCGGCGACGGCGTCGCCATGCCGCCGTTTTTCAGGAGTGTAACGAGACCGCCAGGCAAGCAAGCGCGAGTGATAGCAGATCACCGCGCATTTCTGCAGAGGCACCACTCGCCGCGGCCATAATGTCTTTCGGCATGTATCTGCACTGCGTATTTAGCTAAGGGCGACAGCGCATTTCGCGTCTTTTCAGACCGCTGCCAACTTGGCTGCCTCTGGGGCTTTTTATGCCGCTGCAAGTGTAGCGGAGTAAATGACTCCTCTACGATAGTTTGATTGGCGTCTGTAACACTCTAAACTCAAGTTCGGTTTCTCTAGAATTACAAAAAAAAGCACCGGAAGGTGATTTGAAGAAAGAATGGCACATTTATTTAAATGCTACAAACTGGTGTGGGATACAACCGATAAACAGACACAATCTGAAGTAATTCATTAAAAAGCGAATGAAAAACAACCTTGCTGGACAGAAATATAATGGGAGAAGGAAATATTTATGAAGAAGTGAAACAGAAAAACAGAAATTGTGGATAAACCAATCAACGCGTGAAAACCAATAAGTACAGGAGAAGCATAAATGTCGACTCGGATATAACATCCATGAAGGGCTCAGGCGGTGGCATTGTTGCAAAAGTTTCAGGAGCAGGCGAATGTGGCTAAGTGATCACTTTTCGGGATCGCTCCACTCAGTATTGTATCGTACCCCCCTGGGCCGCTTTAACACTGGCTATTCTGCCCGGTAACGAGTCGTAGAGGGGGTCGACAAAGTTGGGCACACCTCGCAGGCGATTCCACTCAGCGTCAATAGCTTTCCACAATTGTTCACCTGTGGCGACACTGAGTCCACTACTTTTGCTTAGATATTTTTTTTTGGATTCCCCTGACGTTTGCTATTATATTAAGTTCCGGACAGCGCGCTGGCCGATCTAGGGGCATGATGCCCAGCTCGTCCATGAGGTCTCGTACAACTTTGGCGGTATGAATGGGTGCTCCATCCTGCTGGAAATGAAACAGACCATCGGGAAATGGCCCGTCGAGAACGTATGGAAGGAGCACCGTTTCAAGTATCCATGAGCAGCTCGACGACGTCATCCTTCCTTCACTTCTGCGTATCGGCCCCTGACCTAGATAAGAAATAGCGCCCCAGACGTGGACTGTTGTTTGGCCTCTTGAACGAATACTCCACACGTAGCGTGGATCCCACCTGCAGTGCGAGAAAAATACCGACATATATTATTGTGCTCTCCGGATCAAATGCTCACAGGCGTGCCTACAGGTGCGAACAGGATACTTTTGCAGCTGACATAAAGAAAGCCACGAAAATACTCTGACGGCGAAATTAATTTAGGTACATTAAGTGAAAACCTAATACTTTACTGATATGATTTTGCATTTCTGTGCTGCTATTATTATGGTCTTGCCATCCAAATAGTACCACTCTGTTTAATTCACAATTTGCTAGAAAAAAATAAATTCTGAATTTGAGCGCTGCCGCAGCGTCAGATTTAGCGGTGACCTCAACGATAAGGAATTTAGCAACAGGATGACCTAGAAGGCCACACTCCATGTGAATCAGTTGAAAACATGCGGATCGCATTGATTCCAAGCTGCGCAGGAGACAAGTGATATTACCATAATTTCGCATCTTTATGGACAGACCTTCCTCAAAGAGGTACGGTATTGGAGCAAACATTTCGGATCACACAAATACAATTTGCTGGACCTGCAACTGTGATAGTTATTTCATCGCTGATGTGTTCAAAGCTGCGGAGAGAAAGACAAAGATCCGCAAGCTACCTGATGTCCATGAGTCCCCGACACTTACCGGCAGTTCTCTGGACGCCACACGCGCCTTTGTTGGCCCAAGCGGGTGGAAAAGGATGCCTCGTCACTGAACACCACGGCGCGCCAGTTCTAAGGCGACCACGATTCAACCACTGAGGCAAACTCCATCCTTTGGTCCTCGTGGCGGTTCTCCAAAAGTGTGTTTTGGGCGGCGATGTAGGAATTCTTGCCTGCTTCACGCAGGCGCCGTCTTATAGTGGAGTCGCTCACATTATCCAAACCCAGCTCGTCCCGAATTTCCCGTGCACTCAGGCACGGATCCAGGGAAGCTGTCGCCACAATCTGCTGGTCCTCTTCAACCATCGTCGTCTTGTAGCTTGCGGCACGGGGAGCGTCAGCTATTCTACCCTCACGGTTGAAGGCTTGTAAAACGCGGTTAACAGTTGCCATTGGGCGCCCTATCAATTTGCATATTTTTCGTTGTGACATTGTCCTTCCCATCACCGCTATAGCTCGCCGCTCTTCTTGTGTCAAACGGGGTGCCATTTGGAATGCAAGGTTTGTTCAGCGGAGGTAGACATTATACTTCGCTAACTGGACCGATACTTTGCATTCTTCTTCTCATTGGCCATTCCGGCTTTCGGTTGACAGTTTTACGTGCCGTACCGCGGGCAAGCTTTATCACGACAAAGTTCGTCAATGCGAAAAACATCCAAGATACGATAACGAAAAGCGTGTCGGCACATAGCAGCCGTGCTTGTAAAATGGATTGCTAGGATAACAAAGACTGAGTAGGTTCATATGTCGCTTTTTTTCACGCCAGAAGAACTTAGTTTCATTCCAGCTCGGCATTCAACAGCTTTTTTCTGCCCTCTCAGCATTGCTTCCTACATACTTGCAGAGTTCTGTGGAGGTGTTGCCGTGTCAAGATACGACCCGTAGGAAACTCAAAGCTGCCACCAAAATGGTTTCTACTACTAGATCAGAGCTCCAAAATATTGTCGCAGGGCTGCTGCCTCGCTTTCTGCCAAAGACCGCTTCCCGTATTATCTCTGTTTGTAGTTGTATAGAGCATCTAACCACATCGCTAAGGTGGCTATAGCAATCCATGTTGGACGGGATTGGCCTGTGTGCAGTCTTCACCTATACTTATACGCCTGGGGTGGGAACGGTGAAACAACAAGTATGTTATCGTCCGAAGTAACACACGGGCTATAAATTATGCAGTACCGAAGGTTTGTCAATTAATTTAGGCCACTTGGGGGTTCTTTATATGCGGTGATACCTCACAGCACTATGGCGTTTTGTATATCATCTCCATCTAAATACAACCTCCACGCCTCTGATCAAACTTGCGGCCCTGTAATCAGCAGCGGCACGTTAAAGCCTCTGAGCCGCCGCGACGGCTTCACCGCAGAAGACTTCTGGCGAGCAAGTGGAGACGACTGAAACATCCTGCGGGACGTGCCAAACTGTCGACTCGATATGCAGCTTCGCACTGCAGAGAATAGCTAGTATAGAGCAAGCGAGAATGGGCTATCCATCTTTAAGTCGAGCGATCTGACATTTAGGCGCTTAGAACTACAACGCTTCTGAAACAAATCCAGCTCCCAACTTTGTCATGATGCTCTTGTCCCGCTTTATATTTTCCCATCCACGTTGTTCCTCATTCATTCATCTGGAATTTCTTGTTCATCTGTTTTCGTTCGTCGGTATCGCAAGTGCTTGTATCATTTAAATAAATGAGCTGTTCTTTCTTTGGATCACCTCTCGTCATCTATTTTTGTTTTACCGTTTCCGAGAGAAAGCACTTGAATATCGAGCCTTACACGTTAAGTGACGCCACTGAAACGATATTGAAGGAGTTATTTTTCTACACTCGTAGCGACATAAACTGCTGCACCCATGTGCACTCCGCGCAGAGGAAGCCAAATTCTCAGATCTGTAGGGATGCCAAATGCGGTGTCACTTGTAGCTAGCTGATAACACATCGCCATCACACATAAGACACGCCATCACACAATATGCCTGCAACGCATGGTGCGTGGTGGTAACGCTCAAACCCTATAAATACTGTATACGGACAAGACGAAAATAGACACCAAATAACCATATAGGCCCAATTCTCGCACTCTTAGCCTGGTCTGCGCCTGAAACGCGCGATCACCCTCTATCACTTGGACGTGCTTCAGAAACGCGCGATCACCCGGTATAACTTGCACTTGCTTGCCTAGCCGCCCCGTGATTCGCGCGAAACACGTTGGTTTTCCGGCCGCTGTTGCATATCATTCAGCGTGGCCCTGGCGGACTGAAGCGCAAACACTGAGGCCGAGAACGCACGAGCAGGCACCGCTTTATTTTGACCGCGCATGCACACGCGACGCATAGCTCAAACCCAGAGTGTACCATTAGGTTGCGCTGACTTGCTGCGCAGAGCACCGTCGCACAGAACACCTATACAAACTTAGAGAAGGGAAACTGTACCTTCCACAGTGCTACGGAAATAAGCGTAGCGGTGGCGTCGTGAACTAAAGTATGCGACCACCGGTGGCGCTGTACAACAGGAAACGGAAACGGGGTTTTGCACACGCTTTACCAGGTGTTCTGTGGCTTTACTGGGTTTCTGGCTGCTGCGCCTCGATAGTGCTCCCATAGAGAAAGGTGCTCCCGCCAGTTTGGTTGCTGTGTGGCAAACGTAGCGCCTATGTGTATATGTAGGCGCTACGTTTGCCACACAGCAACCAAACTGGCGGGAGCGCGATCGAGGCGCAGCAGAATACATGTAGCGCTGAGTCATATCGAGTTAAGGCACACTCTGAACTGACTTTTAAGAGCATCCCGAGCGGTTTTTCGTTTATTACGCCGCCGTTACCCCGAGTTGTGCCGCCGCGCTCCAGCTGTTGCGTTTCGTGTAGGGCTACTGACAGAATGCGGTTTCCAGGTGGCACGATGGCCTCGACTGGAATAAACGCACATGACAACAAAGATTGAGTAAGCCTGAAAATATTTTATTTGCATTTTACAAGTACAAACAGAAAGCACACGTCTACGCATCCACACAAACGCGGTTACATAGTCAAGAACATAATAAAAAAAATGGCTCATTAATAAGGGTAGCACAAACGCACAAGAAAGAAGACCGAAGCTACAAAACGTACGGTCGGCTGCTAAGTATAATAATTTCCCTGTCACCGCGTGTCACTTTTATACAGCATCTTTACAGCACTACCAGGCCGGGTAGTTTGGCCGAAAGAACGCAACAGCTTACGGCCGTCAGCTGCCTCTTCCTTATGGGTGTCATAATTATCCTAATCTCCGCATCAACGTCGTGCAAGTCCGCATACAGGCATCTGTATCTGAACCATAGGTGCCAGCTTTATACATGTGTAGTGAAATTATGATAACCACTGCGTCTTATCAAACGTATTGGTTTTGCAAATGCGCATTACAGCTGACGGAACGACATACTGTAAGTGAAGCACAAGAGAACAAGAACAAAAGGAGGGCACAAAACTTGAAGAAATGAAGAATTAGTAGGCGTACAGAAAACAAGCGATGACGGAGAACACACAATAATGATGCATCGGGTGTTCTGTGACATCGGTTTGCGTACTCACGGTGTTATGGAGATCAACGGCATAAAAACGTACCTTCAAGCGTACTCCCTCAACCTCCGCCGCATTCGTTATGATAATCAACGCCTAAACAAAATGAGGCACTATTTTTTGCCAAGAGTAGACCTCTTTACAGCAAGTCAATGTAATGACTCGCAGACGAAGCCAGCATGCTTTCGAAAATGTTTTACCGGTTTTACCGCCGCAGTATTCGAACGCCAACGGCCAGGAAACACATCGATACCAATAGGCTGTCGGCTGTCGGTGGTTAATCAAGTACAAAAACCTTGACGCTATGACTAAAAAGCAGCTCCAACAATCAAATTTAAAAAAAAATCGATTGCCTATTTGCCTGAGGTAACAAAACATCCTTAGACGCCTCGATTGTTTATGTCAATGGTTTGTGTAAAGTAAAAAATTCAGCATGTTCAGCGCCCCTAGCAGAGAAAGCACAAATTAAAGTATTCGACCAAATTACAGTAGCTCCACTTGCGCGCTTACGCTGAAACGCGCCTCGATTGATTTTTCGCCCTCTGTGGCCATTTGTTGAACTTGAAAGTGTACGGGGCCTGACCGTAGCCGCGCTCTAGACAAGGCTGCTCACCACTGTACATATTCGAATCCCCTATCCTTAAATCAAAATACAACATAAACATATATTTTGGCGTTAAAGTTAAATTTCCTGGAATAATTATTGCTTTTAGCTGCCCGGGAAGCTGCTGGTGTGTGTCTAGAGTGTCAGTTTCACCCGCTAGCATTGGTTTTCGTTCGTCATTACCCGCTCTATGTTGTGCCCGTAAATTCGTCTTCTCGCTTCTTCCATAAGCCGCCAGTCACCCTCGTTAGAACTGTCTAAGTCTCAGTTTTAGCATGGTTGGAATATCTGTCTGTGTAGTGTACTACGTCCTGCTTCAGCCTCGCCTCTGCTCCGAACTTAGTTATTTGTGTCAATCCATGTGCTAGTGGCCTGTTTTTTCGATTGCCACTCTTGTGCCTCACAAATATAAGAATACTGCCATACGGGCAGGCTGGGCGGTACCCGTGGGTCACGCAACTCTGGTACAAGGCAGAACTGGTAGAAGCTGCTCAAAAACGGTAGCATATGTGGTCACTCCACAAGTTGTCTCTTGCTATTTCCTGCAGAAACATACTTTTCTTTGTTAGGACAACGAACAAACAGACCTCAGTTATTTTGAGCTTAGCTTGGGTCTGGTACCAATAGTCGCTTCTAGTTTGTGGTGTAATCTTGCTACTGTTGTCAATGTTCATGCAAGGCAGCTTTTCTGCGCCATTGCTTCGGCGGTGGTCATGGCGCTAGGTGTTTTCGGGCACTTCGACTTTATCGTTTTCTACTCGGCCGTCAGGGCTTGCGGCCAAGTAAAAGTGCCCAGAGTGGACAAATAAACCGCACTTATTTACGTGCGGTTGAAGGACCACCAGATGCTCCTTCAGCTTCTGGACGGCTAGTGCTTCGTGTTGTTGGCCAAAGCGCATTACGTCAGTATTAGCAGAATTAAATAGGAGCGAGCACATGGTCTTTTCGCAGCAGGTGTGTTCTCTCATTTTGCACATCCTACCAAAAAAAAAAATCGGGGCCAGTGAGGCCGCTCCTGACAGCACACAGGTTCTTGGCCTGTCCTGCCATGTCTCGTTCGAGTTGTCCCGTTGCTCGTAAGATAGCTTGAGTCGCCAGATAGGTCTCGCACGCCTATGTGAAGCGTTCTCCTTCCATGTCGGGTCTCTAAGTGCTCGGCCCGTAATCATGACCTGCTTTGGCATTTTTCGGCGACAGCGGCTCCTCTCCTTGTGCGCACTTTGTCGTTGATTTGACGGCGATTGTGTAACCGACAATTCTTGTTGGTCGCATTTCCTTCCCCTTTATTTAGACATTTGTGCATCGCCTCGGGCTGCTCTTGCACATGTTCTTATGCAGGACTCTGGTAGCCTCCTCCGGTATTAAAGAACACTGCCGCATCGGGGCATCTTGTGCTGTATTTACGCATGTGGCAGAAGTTTACGCGCTTGCTGCCGACAAATTTCGCAACCACGGAGTTGAAGTGTTGCGCAGCATTGTTATCCGCGTCGTATATCTGGCTGAACGAGTTGTCAACCACTTCATTCATAGCTGCGAGTATTTCTCCATACACGCCTGCGAACCGCAGCTAGGGAATTCGGTTCACTTCGTCTTTTGTTTTCGCTTGGAGCAGTAGTAGCTAGCACACTTCTGGTACTTGCCAAACACATTGCTTGGTTCATCTCTTATGCCATTTTTTCATGTTCTTTGAACGTCGATATTTCATTGCAGAGGCGATGCTACTGCGCAGCCGCACTGCTCCCTGCCGCAGGAGCACATGTTTGGAGAATCGCAGCCTTTCCACTCTCTTTCGCTGGCAATATCGTATGCAACCTGAGTAGTTTCGCAGGACAGGACTGCGCCATTTGAGCTTCTGCACTGCATATCCTGCATATCCAGGCTGCACTGGAAACACTCGACAATTATGTCAGGCACCATGCTTGTTGAGCTACCGCGCCAATAGCTGTAGCAGGTGTGGTCCCCCCGTCCTCCAACCTTGCTCAAAACGCAGAAAACCTATTTCGTACGCATACAAAAAGAACTTTCTTCGTCGGAAATCGAATGACGGTACCCTGAACAAAAACGGAAGGTAATAAGCTTTAAACAGTGAAAACATAGCAGAAGATTTCGGTGAAGTATAGGCGCGTTTTGCAGGGAGAAATAAAACCTCATAAATGGTACACGCCGTGGTACCTTGCCGGCGTCAGCATTGCGCCGAGGGCAAAATGTAAAAGAACGGCCATCTCCTGTGCGCTGGCTGTACATTAAAATACTACATGCGGTTAGAATTATGCTAAGGTGTGCCTCATAGTGACATCGAGGTCTTGCTACGTCGGACCCCCGATATTTAAGTAATTTTAACCTAATAAAAGTTAGGCATAGTGGCTGCGGTGCCAGAGTTTAAGAACACTGATCAAAAACGGTGGCGTTGGAAACAATATAGCTCTTGACAAAGTGCATAGAGAGGATAAAAGTTATTCCTTATGGGAATCGGATTGGCAACACTGTTCGTGTTAAAGGCAGGCGACAATTCAATGTGACCCGCAGTACGCGAGTTCCGCGGCACGGCTTTTGCGTCGCCCCTAGAGATGGCGCCACGCTGCATGGCGTCTCCTTCAGACGCTTTGCTTCTGCTAAGTGGGCAGCGGGCTCTGCCCCTCTGGCGTCTTTCGCTGCCTGTAGTGCGGCCGCCAGCCAGTTTTCGTCTAGCTGGGCAGCGTCCATATGGACTAGTGCACAGTATGGTGTGGTGCTGTGTGGCGTAGCGGGGTCTACCTTTGCACATATGCGCTACACCCTTAATAAGGTTGTGGCTAGTACCGTCTCCAACCAATCTGCTTTGCCGGATGCTATTTCATGCTTGCATCTATTCTCGGTTGTGGGATATCCAGAAATATTCCTTTTTCTCTCTTTGCCCTCTTTCCACCCTTTACATATTCCAACCCAGTCAAAGATAGCAAACCGGAAACTTGCCTCTGGTTAAGCTCCCTGCCTTTCCTATCCTTCACTCTCAATCTTTATCTCTGCGAAAAATTATGCTGCATTCTTATGTCCTTGAAAGCGGCTTTTGTGCATCCATGAGTTGACTACCTCATGTAACTAACTTCTAATGTGAAAAAATTCAGTGAGAGCTCACTCAGCTTCAGTACTTTGAGCCCCGAGTTTTGCAGCCTCAACATGTCTAGTCAATTTGCACGCAATCCCGCATATTCCACAAAACGCGACCAGTGTCTGGACGTGTTGGTAGCTGTAACCTCTTGGATCAAATGAGAATCAGTCTTATTAAATGTCACGAAGCCGACTGTCATCCAAAAAGTCACAAGAAGCCAGGGTATGGTGCATATACGCATGTGCTGTTGCGTTTCAGAGATTCCGCTTCTTGTAGACCAAATCCTGCTCGTTCATGTCGTAACCTTCAAAATTGAAGGCCGTAGCCTTGGTGAGGGCAGTAACAATAAACTACGGGTTTGTAAAAACTTTACCTTCATCAAAGCTTCGGCGTTGGGCGCTCAAACGCGATCTCGTGATGGAACGCCCTTCGATTGTGAGCAATTGTTATCCTCGTTCTATTTCTGTCGGTCTACTTAGCTCACAACTGCTCCTTTTTTCTCTTCAATTCTACGACGTTCCACTCAATAAATCTAGGGAGGGTATCGCAAGAATAAAAAGGCCGATTTACTCTTCAAAGCATTGTTTTACTCTCGCAAAATGTCGAGTGCAGTGAAATGCATTCTTCACTCCATCAGCGAGGAGAGAGTGAAATGCCCTTTTCACTCGGCCCTTTTGAGAGAGAGAGAGAGAGTAGAATGACCGTTCAATTCTTGCAGCAATAGAGAACAAAACGTAACGTAAGCACCTGCTTTAAATGTAGGAGGCTGGTCCCGAACATGGCTATGTATCAGTTACGTACGCTGAGCAATGAGTGCACCGTTTTGCTTCTAAGCGAACAGGCAGGCACAGTGCAAAGGCAAGCGGAGCCAGCGCTCTATTTTTTCACTCAGAATTGCCCAAGTGCGCTCGCGCACATAGCGGAACAGCACAGCACTTGAGAAAGGTGATCCGTCCAGCGGGCAGGAACCAAAGTCATCCAAGGAAGATCGTGTATAAGCCATCTTGCGCCGCCGCAAAAACAGGACAGTTGTTCGTCATGCGTTGGATATAACAAATTCTTAACGGTAAGTGAATTCTAACTTACGTGCACATTCTGCGTATATGACATGCTATCGCCAGGCAGTCGCGACGTTTAGCCATGGGCGTCTTGCGCTGGAGTTTGAGGTATAGTACACTGTAAACGAAAATAAACCCACCTGGGAGTTTTTAAGAGGTGATGTGCCCTAAAACCTCCCCTCCTCAAATATTTACTCCGATGTATGGGAGAAAAACAGCGCCATTCCCTCATTTCACTCCGCTGGCTAGCTGCGGGAGTATTAAGGCGACATGACGCGATTTTACTCCGCTTCAAAATCTTGTTCTCCCGTGAAACTCCGACAGGGAGTTTTAAAAAACTCCCCTCCGCCTAAAAAGGTTGGTCATGTGGCGCTTCCCATGAGGCTGTGCGCCTCGCCAGCGACCGGGCGCGTTAGGCGGAGCCGGCACTGCTCGTGGCTGACGGTTTGTTTACGTCTGTGAAATGTCGTTCCGTGACAGCGTTTCTTCAATTTGTTTCCCGTATTTCCTTCCAGAAAGTGTTATCGGCATGCATGCCTGGAGCTCACTGTATCTCAGCTTCAAGTACATTAGCTGTGATCACTTTGCTGACAACGATGATTGCAAGAGAAACGTTTTCAAGTGCGGAAAAAGGCTTAGGTATTCCTCGGAGCTGCTCACTGGCTCGTGATGTTGGTTCAGGTTCTGACTGTGTTTTCGTGCTGCGTGACCCTGGCTTGTGTTCTTCAGTACGTGAAATGCGACTTCTATGTCCTTTTGGGTACATGCTGACAACGTCCAGTGTAGTGTTTGAAAGGACCGTGTAGCAATGGCAGCAGCAGCCACTGTTCGAGTGACGACATCCGTGCTAGTCGTGTACGAATGGCGTAGCCCAAGTTCGTTGCGGTGCTGTGTTGCCAGTGAGAAAGACCGGAGTGCAAGCAACTGTTTTTATGTATCTGTGAACGGATATCCTTCTTATAAGAAGGTATTCTGTTAATTTCAGAGAGGCAGATCTCGTATGAACGAGCATGTGAGTCATAATTCTGAAAACAGCACAGCTGCTCCCTAGGCGGTTTCGAGGCACACAGTATCGTGGCTATATATACTGGCACCGTTGCTTCTAGAGTATCGCGTGTACGTGGGATGTGTTCCTAATGTCTGCATTGAGCGTTTCTGAAATGTTTATGTACGTCATGATACATGTGCTTTCATTGACTTGTTTTGCCGAATTTGACGCGGTCTCGTGTGCATATTGCGAAATTGAACCCGCAGCCTCCCTCTGCATGTAAACATGTTCGTGCAAACTCACGCGATGCCTCTTTTTATACTCCCGTTGCACCTCAAAAAAACTCCGTCAATTGCAAAGCAAAAAAATAAAGAAAAGACAGAAAAAAAACTCCCATAATTCCACGCAAGAATTCCGCTCGCACGGAGTAAAAATTCTACTCCGATCATACGGAGCATAATAAACTCCGAACCGGGGGGTCGCTAGAGGACAAGCAGTATACTCCCACCTCGGAGTTATTTCCGTTTACAGTGTAGCGGCGCCTGGTGGAGGCGAGAAACGTTATCTGGTTCGTACCAGCTTGGGTAGTATTGAGCCGTGGCTGTGGCGAAGCACGTTTTTAGCCCGAGTTTTGCGTCGATTCGCTCTTTTTTCTGCCTTTTTGCGAGTGCAAAGAGTCTCGTCACTTTTCACAGACCACGCCAACCACGCTACGAGCTGGCCGCCGCCTATAGTTAAACGAAAACGGACTCTCCGTGTGTCATGGGACGTAATGCTACAAGCAGAAGGAATCGGCGACACCGACCCGGAGAGACCTAAAGCAGCTTTCAAAAAACGTCACCGTTGTTACTGCTGCGTCGTGGGGTGCCATGAACAAGAGGGCCTGAATCCCAACATCACATTCTACCGTTTTCCTTCAAGGGCCCACGAAGCGGAGCGTTGGGCGCGCTGGATGGCTGCAGTTCGTCGCACTGGTTAAGCGAAAGTTCGCGCCATGCTGACTACTTTGCCTGTCTCGACGCTTGCTTGATTATCTGCGTTCTAAAATTCGGTCTTTTGCAGCTACTGTTGCTGATCGAAAGCTGCGTACTCCTCAGAAGTACTCCTCGCGCGACTCTCTTTCGCATTTTTTTCGTGCATTTGCATGGGGTTGTACAGGAGGAGTTTTCGGCGTACAGGCGACAAAAGGACGGACGGACGAATCAGCTAGCCGCATACAGCTTTGCTGTAAACATGGTGACCGAGTTAGTGCCGTATCTACCGCGACCCGGCCAAAAGTAACATGCCGCCTTTGGTGCTAGTTGGAAACAAGCTGTGATAGCTATTGTCTTAGCGTAGATAAAGTGCACGGATGGGTCTTCTTTTTTTTGCCACCAAACCTGTCACCACAAAAGCGCATTGATGGCGTCAGCGAAAATGTTTAAAAGTGCGTTTTGTTTCGTCCCAGTCGCCATGTCTTTCTCTAACGAGCGCAGGGTAATAGTTATCCTTACCTTGGGAGTTGCAAATGACAACAAGAGGAAGGCCGCACATATATATCACTTCTGGAAATGTGGCGGTAGACAAAACGCGTGATAAAACCCACTATCTTCTGCTGACTAAAATTTCCACCTGGTTTAAAGAAAAACTTCAAATGGATTGCCCGAGTCTTAAAAGGATTGGTCGAAGGCATGCCGATCGCCCACGCCACATTATTATGAAACTGCTCGACTATCGCGAAAAGATAAACGTCCTGAAACACTGTCACAAACATAAAGGTTCTGACTTCCGTATTTCCGAGTATTTTTCTATGCGCATATGATCAATCAGAAAAAAAGATATGGGAAGCGTCTAAGCCCTTCAGGGACAATGGCTGCATCGTTGACGTAGGCTTTGACGACGCAATTAATAATAACGTTGTGGGCAATTGGGAGGATGATATTAGCACGCTCGATAAGATTTTTTCGCCCCGAAAGCTCTTTCCAACGTCTCCACTATTACCCCTTGACGCTTCAGTAACCAATCACAAGAAAACCTACGCGCCTTAAATGTTGATGCCAGTAGCTTAAGTAACAATTGTCCAAATTTTCTTTCATTAATATCCGCCCATTCGCCACATATTGCTGGTGAAACAGAAACATGACTGCGTGATGACATTTACGATTGCGAAATAACACCTCCACGTTTTACAGTTCTAACTGATCGGCGTCATGGAAGAGAAGGTGGCGCTGCATTATTTTTATCATTTGGCCTTAAATTTTCAGTGGCCCCAGCCAATCTGATAAAGAATCAGTTTGGTGTAAGGTTATTTTCGGAAGCATTTCTGTAACACTTGGAGTCATCTACCGTCCGCTGTCATCTAACATAGCTGCTAGCTTTAACGATATTCATGCACGAGCATATCCTGTCTTCTTCAAGACTCATCTGTCTGAGATTTTAACGCCCCCGGTATTTTATGGCCATCTTTATCGCTCACCGGTTTAGATGTGGAAATGAGCAAAGCGCTGTTATATTTTTCATTATATCTTGGTTTAAAGCAAATAGTTGAATCGAACACAAGAGGCGCTGCAGTTTTAGATTTAGTTTTGTTAGTTAACGCCTTTTAGATTATGGTTTCGAATGTGAAGTTACAGATGGTATTTCAGATCACAAGGCCGTCCTCGCAACTTTTTACGTTGCAGTTCCTAACAATCATTTTGTTTATTCTACTTTCCCGGATTTTTCACACGCCGACGATGCATCTATTACTGATCTTTTATATGATTCTTTTGACGGTATCTAACGTTTCAGCGAATCCAATGATGTCGACTTCACGGTGGCTTCTATTGAAAAGATTGTGGCAAGCTGCACCCAAGGCTTCGTCCCTATAAAATGAAAAATCGTAATCTTCCCTGGATTTCACGTGAGATACTTCACCTGCAACGTCGCGTTACTAGGTTAAGGTGTTTAAATCGAAACGGTGATCCCCTTAATGTAGCCGAATTTAACGTAGCCAAGGCGGAACGTCGCCTCAAAATTAATTCATCAAAGGACTTCTACTTCAGAGTTACATTACGAGGTCTAATGAAAAGTAACCCTGGAAAATTTTGGGCTTCAGTGTTGCCCAACTCAGCCTCCACAAATACAGTTCTTATGATATCGCTTCCATTGAACCATTAACTATCGCTACCGCATTCAACTAATATTTTCAATCCGTATTCACAACTGATAACTTTGACTTACCTACCTTCAATCATTCCTCACATTATTCAATTGGCTATATTACCATGTCTCTCGAAAGTGTTCGCAATCTAATCTTGGGCTTAAAAACTAACAAATCCTGCTACCCTGATGGCATTAACAACGCTTTCTTGTTAGATATTGTTACGGTGAAAGGAAGGAAGAAGTTGGATCGGACTAGAGGAACACGAAGACGTCACACCGGACGGTCTGTACCAATTTAAAGTCATGCCCTTTGGATTATGCAATGCGCCAGCTACATTCGAGCGCATGATGGACTCTCTCTTGCACGGCTTGAAGTGGGCTGCATGTCTCTGTTACTTCAACTATGTGATTTTGTTTTCGTCGAACTTTGAGAGCCATCTGCGGCGCCTCACAACCATACTCTCCGTGTTTCGCAGGGCTGGCCTTCAGCTAAACGCCTCCAAGTGCCATTTCGGTCGCCGTGAAATTAACATGCTCGGCCATCTCGTAAACTCCGCCGGTATCCAACCTGATCCACAGAAAGTTCACGCCGTGCGAAATTTTCCTGTACCTTGTACAACAAACGATGTCCGTAGTTTTCTGGGCTTATGCTCTTATTTCCGGCGCTTCATGAAAAATTTTACCGACATCGCTAACCCTCTCACTGACCTTCTTAAGAAAGACGTCCCTTTCTCTTGGGGACCACTGCAGGAGAAAGCGTTCTCTACCCTGATTGAGCGGCTTACAACTTCCCCAATCCTGTCACGCTTTGACCCTTCGGCGCCCACTGAAGTACGAGCTGACGCAAGTGGTCATGGCATCAGCGCTGTCCTCGCTCAGCGTCAACAGGGCCAAGACCGTGTCATCGCTTACGCTAGCCGCCTTCTTTCCCCGCCCGAGCGAAATTACTGCATTACTGAGAGAGAATGTCTCGCACTCGTATGGGCGGTCGGGAAATTTCGGCCGTACCTTTTCGGTCGGAGATTCTGCGTCGTAACCGATCATCACGCCCTCTGCTGGCTCTCCTCTTTGAAGGACCAAACTGGACGACTTGCACGTTGGGCCTTGCGTCTACAATAATATACATTTTCTATTATGTATAAGTCAGGGCGCCTGCATAAAGACGCGGACTGCCTGTCCCGCAATCCCGTGGATCAACCGGACGATACCGATGCAGACTCGGACATCAGTGTTCTATCCCTCTCCGGTTGCCTCCATATTGGCGACGAGCAGCGCAAAGATCCTGTTCTTCGAACACCTATGAAACGCCTATGCTTTTCGCCCAATTACCCGTCCCTACGGATGTTCACCATGCGCGATGGAACTTTATACCGTCGTAGCGTTGGTCCTGACGGCCCGGAGCTCCTCCTAGTCGTTCCCAAGCGCCTTTGACTAGCCGTGCTCCAGCAACTTCACGACGCTCTTACGGCTGGACATCTGGGCATCACTCGTACGTACGACCGTCTGAGGCGACGCTTCTTCTGGCCCGGCATTTATCGCTCTGTGCGCCGTTATGTCGCTTCTTGCGAGCTGTGTCAGCGCCGGAAGACGCCTGCTATGCCTCCCGCTGGTATGCTACAACCAATTGATACCCTACAGAGCCCTTCTTCCGTGTGGGCCTAGACCTCCTTGGCCCCTTTCCAATTTCCATCAAAGGAAACAAATGGATTGCTGCAGCAACCGATTATGCCACGAGATATGCCATCGCACGAGCGCTACGAACCAGCTGCGCTACAGATGTCGCCGACTTCTTACTATACGACGTCATCCTGCACCACGGCGCCCCTCACCAGTTGCTGACGGATCGCGGCCGCTACTTTTTATGGAAGGTCGTCGATGATCTGCTCCGCTCCTGTTCTACAGAGCACCAGATTGCTACCGCGTACCACCCTCAAACGAATGGCCTCACCGAGCGACTCAACCACACGCTAACTGAAATGCTGGCCATGTACGTTTCCGACGATCACCGCGACTGGGACGTCGCTTTACCATACATCACTTTCGCATACAACTCGTCCCGTCACGACACTGCCGGTTTTTCACTATTTTATCAGTTGTATAGCCGCGACCCCACCTTGCCCTTTGACACGTTGCTACCTTCCGCAGTACAATCACCCAGCACTGGTTATGCTCGCGATGCTATTGACTTAGCCGCCCAGGCACGAGAAGCCTCCCGTCATCGCCTCACATTCTCGCAAGCTTCACAAAAGCGACGCTATGACCTTCGGCACCGAGACTTCCATTTTTCACCTGGTTCGCTTGTCCTTCTCTAGACGCCTTCACGTCGCGTCGTCTTGTCGGAAAAACTATTTTCCCATTATGCTGGTCCGTACCAGATCTTACGCCAACTGTCCGACGTGACATACGAGATCGCCCCAGTCGGTCAGCCTTCAGTGCCTCCCAACGTCACCAGCGATGCTGTTGACGTCGCCAGGCTGAAGCCCTATGCCCCCCCATTAAGTGAGGCTCTATAAATTGCACCGGGACGGAGCTACTCCGCCGGGAGGGTGATGTTACGTTGAAGGGAAGGAACAAGTTGGATTGGACTAGAGGAAGACGAAGTCTGGCAGTTGCCTGAACGCCAGTAACCTCAGTTGTAAATATACAGTATTTTACACTACGCAGCAATATTGTGCTTAAGTAGTCGATATTTGGCTGTAATTTTTCAAAAGTCTTTATCTAGTTTGATAGTTCTTTTAGTTTGGAAATTGGCAAAAATTGTTCCCTTTGTAATGAAACAGACGCGCCCCTGTGTATGTGCCGTCTAAAGAGGAAGACGAAGGGCCGTGCCGTGATCGCGAGTGAGTCCCGTGCTACGAAAAGCCCTTGTAGTGCCTTGATTTACCTAGTCTTTCACACCGTTGTGAACGACAATAAACCTCGTCGCATTTGGTGGAGTTTGCTGAGATCCTTCACCTCGTCCTGGAGCTCCGTACACGAACCCTGCCAACAAAATCGTCCTGCACTATGCCCGATCCCGCCACCTCATTGCCTGCACCCCCGGCTGCCACTGTCATCTGCGCCGGCGTCCCTCGTCCAAGCGACCCACCCATTTTCAGTCGGACCGCCGAACACGACGTGGAAGACTGGCTGTCATCGTAAGAACGTGTAAGTGCCCATAACAGATGGGATGACCAGTCTAAGCTGACCCACGTGCATTTCTACCTAGCCGACCTAGCCAAACTTTGCTTTTTCAACCATGAATCAGACTTTACAAGATGGTTCGCGTTTAAGACTCTGTTTGCTCAAGTCTTTGATCGCCCAGATGTGCGTAAGCTACGCGCTGAACAGCGTCTACGCCAGCGCGCACAGCAGCCTGGAGAGACAATGCCCAGCTACACCGAGGATGTTCTCGATTTGTGCAAGCGGGTAAGTCCCAGCATGTCAGAGGATGACAAGATTAAACACATCCTCAAGGGCATCGAGGACAGCGCATTCCAGATATTGCTGGCAAAGAGCCCATCTAACGTATCAGTCCTCATTAACCTGTGCCACAGCTTTGACGAGTTGCGCCGCCAACGTTCCGTCGCGCGCCAGAACCTTCAGCACGCCGATTCTGTCTCTAGCATCGTGGTTTCTACCGAAACAACCAACTCGACCCTCTCGCAGCATATTAAAGATTTTATTCGTGAAGAGGTGGCCAGGCAGCTCTTGCTGCTGCCTCACAGCGACGCACCTACGGCATGTTTGCCTCCCACGATGCAGGAAGCCATCTGAACTCAGATATCTGAAGCGCTTCCTGCAGCTCCTACAACCCCCCTACCCAATCCTCTGAGTGTGCCGCTGGCCCATACCAACTTTGCCACTCGCCCTACGTCGCTGCAGTTATGCAGCCATGGTTGCACGGCCACCTGCGCAGACAGCTTCCTTTTCATCACCTGTGCATCCGGCTTCATTTCCAGTTGCCCGACCGTCACCACAGTTTTTGCGTCCCACCAAGACGTGGCGCACTCAAGGCAACCGGCCTATGTGCTTCGCCTGCGGCATTGCTGGCCATTTAGCGCGCTTCTGTCGTCGCCGCGCCCCAACTGCGCGTACCAGCTTTGACACGCCCAGCTACGCACCACAACACACCGCCACGCCTCTGTTTTCACCGCAACGTCTCGACACTGACCGCCGGTCGGAAACTCAGCGCTCCCCCATCCCTCGTCGGCGTTCGATTTCGCCCCTACGTCGTCGAGTTCCCACTGAAGAGGGAAACCGACTGCTGCAGTTCCTGAGGTAAGAACTGCAAATACATCGACGTTCTCAGGAGCTCAATGTTCGCCGCAAAATGTTATTAGCGTTTTTGTAACGGGAGTACCCGCAGTCGCACTAGTCGATACCGGAGCAGACGTTTCCGTCATTCATGAGAGCCTTTGCCGCAAGCTACGAAAAGTGACTACAGTTCGCTCTGGCCTGGTGCTTGCCACTGCCAGCGCGCAGCGAATTCACCCTTCAGCTGTATGCACGGCCCGTATCGTCATCAACGACGTTCTGTACATTATCGAGTGTTTAGTGCTACCATCGTGCTCTCACGACCTCATCTTTGATAGGGATTTCCTCTCACGTCATCATGCTGTCATTGACTGTTCGCGTGCAGAAGTGTCGCTTTTACCACTATATGAATCACTGCCGACCAGCTCTCCTGACTTTGCCGACAAACTCACTGTTGATGCCGACACAGCCATACCTCCTGGGTCGTCGATGGCTGTTGCCTTGTCGTCTGATGCCACATCTGACGCCACTGTAGTGTTCACGCCGTCTGATGTGTTTGCTCAACGCAAGGCATTGTTCTTCCGTTTGCCGTGATTACTGTAACATCTGGGTCGACTGTGATGCTAGTCACCAACTACTACCAGTACGCGATCAGCCTACTGCGTGGAGAGACCGTAGGATACTTCCAGGCGGTCGACTACGTCGACGACCTCGATGCTCCTACCGACTCCCTCCGTCGAGTTGACGCCATTGCTTCGGTCTCCGGCTCATCACCTTCAGTGGGTTTTGACAACGCCATCGACCCTACTCTTTCCCCACGTCATCGCCGCCAACTTCTCGCTTTCCTTCACCAGTCTGTCAATTCCTTCGACTGTCATCAGGAGTCACTGGACCGTGCCGTGTTTCTCACACCATCGAAACCAGTTCCCACTCCCTCTTGCGACAGCGCCCGTATCGTGGCTCCGCCGAAGAGCGCCGAATCATCACGGAACAAGTGGACGACATGCTCAAACGTAGAGTCATCCATCCCTCTCAAAGTCCTTTGTCTTCACCTGTCGTATTGGTGAGAAAACAAGATGGCTCCATTTGCTTTTGTGTCGACTACAGACGCCTAAACAAGATAACGAGAAAAGACGTTTATCCATTGCCTCGAATCGATGACGCTCTCGACTGTTTACAAGGCGCAGAATACTTCAGTTCCTTGGATCTGCGCTCCGGGTACTGGCAAGTTCCAATGGCCGAGCCTGACCGTCTGAAAACCACATTCGTTACACCCGATGGCCTCTACGAGTTTAACGTCACGCCCTTCAGGTTGTGCAACGCGCCTGCTACTTTTGAGCGTAGCTATCCTTCGCGACCACAAATGGAAGACCTGTTTATGTTACCTAGACGACATCGTCGTTTTCTCAACCGATTTTCCAACACACCTCGCTCGCCTGCATAACATTCTCACCTGTCTCGCATCCGCCCGCCTACAGCTTAACCTCAAGAAGTGCCGTTTTGCTGCAAGAAAGCTAACCATCTTGGGTCACGTTATCTCAAAAGACGGCGCCCTCCCGGACCCAGACAAGTTCCGCGCCATTGCCGACTTCCCAACGCCCACGTGTATCAAAACCCTCAGAAGTTTTATTGATTTTTGTTCCTATTTTCGTCGCTTCGTGCGCAATTTCGCGTCCATCATGGCACCTTTGACAAGTTTACTGTCCGCCAGTAATGGCATAGCAGCGTGGTCACCTGAATGTGATGCAGCGTTTCGGCAGTTACGCCACTTGTTGACCTCACCACCGATTCTTCGCCACTACGACCCTAATGCTCCCTCGGAAGTCCATACTAACGCCAGCGGAGTTGGCGTTGGCGCGGTCTTAGCGCAACGGAAAGCTGGCTATGACGAATACGTCGTCGCTTATGCGAGCCGTACTCTAAAGAAAGCAGAATTAAATTACTCCGTCACAGAAAAGGAGTGCCTAGCGATCATCGGGGCACTAAGCAAGTTTCGCCCATACTTTTACGGCCGTTCTTTAGCCGTTTTTACTGACCACCATGCCCTTTGTTGGCTTTCTTGAAAGACCCGTCTGGACGCTTGGGACGTTGGGCGATTCGCTTGCAAGAGTACGACATCCGTGTCATGTACCGCTCCGGTCGCAAGCACTCCGACGCTGATGCGCTCTCTCGCTCCCCACTGACGTCTGATTTGGCGTCTTTGTCAGGTTACTCGTCCACCCTGTCACCGTTCACCATCACTGACATGCTCACAGAGCCGCGCAAGGACCCAACCCTTGCAATGTTACTTGACTACCTTGCCGCTCCGTCTGACGTCCGTTCGACACGAGCACTGCGTCGCCAAGCAACCAACTTTTCCGTGCGGGACAACTTTCTATATCGCCGCAACGACATGCCCGACGGACGCAAATGGCTCCTCGCTATACGTCGTCATATGCTCTCTGGCGTCTGCGCGTCTTTTCACGATGATTCCCTAAGCGCCCATGCCGGCGTCCTCAAAACTTACCCAAGGTTGCGTCAGCGCTATTATTGGAGAGGCATGTACAACTTTGTGCAAAAGTACATTGTCTTGCACTACATGCCAACCAGGCAAGACACCTACCCAGCGTTTCACAGGACTGTTGCTGCCGCTACCATGCCGATCTCGTCCGTTCGACCGCGTCGGCATCGACCTCTACGGCCCGTTTCCATGCAGCGGGCATGGAAATCGGTGGATTATTGTCGGCGTAGATCACGTTGCTCGCTACGCTGGGACTGCAGCTCTGCCAGCAGCGACCGCCCGTGACGTTGGTTTTTTCATCCTACTCAATTTTGTTCTTCGTCTCGGTGCTCATCGAGAATTACTGAGTGATAGGGGCCGTGTCTTCCTGTCGGAGGGCATCCAAGCCCTTCTCGCTGAGTGCAGGATAATTTATCGCAGATCGACCGCGTATCACCCCCAGAGCAACGGTCTGACCGAGCGCTTCAATCGCACACTTGGCGACATGTTGCGGATGTATATTTCATCCGACCACTCCAACTGGGACACCGTACTCCCCTTTGTTACGTTCGCATACAACACGGCGACGCAAGCGACCACTGGCTTTTCCCCCTTTTTCCTTGTGTATGGCCGTGAGCCTTCATGCCCTTTGGACACCACACTGCCGTACAAACCTGACGCTACAGAGTATACTCCTCTTTCTCAAGTCGCCAATTATGCTGAAGATTGCCGTCAGCTGGCACGTGCCCTGACTAGTGAGACTAAAGAAAGTCAAAAGACAAGACATGGCCGTGCTCATCAACCACCGCACAACTTTGGTCCTGGTTCGTTTGTGTGGCTTTGGATACCAGCCCACATTCCTGGCCTTTCTTCCAACTCCTGGCGCGTTATCACGCTCCGTACCTTATCATCGACGCTACTTCACCGCTAAATTACAATGCAATGCAAGCAATGCAAGGTAAACTATATCTAATCTACAAGCCCACTCCTGCGATAGCCCAATTGGGTTGCAGTATGTGAAAATAAATAAATAAATAAAACAAACTATCATCTGAAATGATGAAAACCAATGTGATCAGCCGGCATCGAGAGACGGATAATAAGTGTGACGTAGAGAGGAAGGAATAGCTGCAAAGCCGCGAAACCTTTTCTTGATGCTCCTTCCATACAATTATCAAGCTGATGCGCTGTCCGTTCGGGTTTGCGACAGGCAATGCAGTTGCTTTCGAACAGCTTATTCAGAGCACTGCTTTGTCATGCGGGTGGTAGCGCAGTCACATGGTAGTTTTCATATTTCGTGAGGTCTGTTTGCCAGTCGGAAAAAATGGCACGCGTTTAGTACGTCGCTGAAGACAGCAGTTTGATGTCATTTGAGGGTGCCTAGAAATGCCTCAGTGACACTTAAATAACTTTGACAGTGCGTGTCGAATCAGATAATTAATAGCAGTTGTCGAATGAAATTTTAGGAAGAATCCCTGGTGGCTACTCCACTGTACTGTAAAGAAGATGTACAAGGTTTTGTTCTAGTAACGCAACTGCTCTTTTTTTAAGCCTTGGTGTATGATAGTTCGGGTACCCTCTATAAATTACTCAGTAACGGAAATGAGGCCAAGCCAGATTCACTCGAAATCAGAATCAACAGCAGTCATGCGCAGGAGCGCTTATATTTAGACTCACAGAAAAATAAAAAAATGAAGACGGACAGAGACAGAAGTTTCGCCGGAAAGGCAACGCAGTATTAGCGACAGCGAAGTACACAATTACACGAAGGAAGATTACGCCACCGAGAGATTCTTGGTGGTGGGAAAGGACTCAGACTGCGAAATTGAAGTATCTCCTACTATAAGCTAAGTATATATATAGCTAAGCTATATATATATATTCAAGAAACACTACCTGACCTCGAAGAGTTGGTCACTCAAGTGACGGCCTTATATGAGAATTTACAAGGCCCGACCAACTTCCCGAACCCAACATATATGTTCCCCCCCCCCCCCCTCCCCAGAGAAGTTAAAGCTTTCCACCTATGTATACCAGTAAAATGACGGCTTCAGATGTGTCCACCTCTTCATGAGCACAATTATAAGGAGCTGTAATACTGTCGGCGTTCACCAGGGCCGCGGAATATCATGTGTTTAAAGTTATTTAAGTTGCGGTAATGGGAGACGTTGGGCGTTTAATACTCAATATCGGAATTGTGCATTGGCCCAGGTCGTTGTTCGGCCCGGGCGTTGCAAATGAGTCCAGGTTGACCGCGACTCGCAGCGCGACTGGTGCACTTCCTGGATAAGAGTGCCTGCGAGGTACCGAGGCAGTATTATTCGAGAGGACAGCGTGAAAGTCATTACTCATGTTGCATCGCATTGCACAGGTGGTAATGTCGGAAGACTAAAGCACCCGTCGCAATTTTGGCAGCAGCAGCAGCTGGACGTGAACTCGTCTCTCACGAACGCCGCTTCAATTTTTTCAGCTATCTGCTGCTGTTTCGGCGCCTGTCGTCCTGGCTTTCCTGGGGCTTGTGAAGATTCCTAATCATCGTGCCTGCCTACACCAGCAAGTATTCTGCTGCTCTGCGCATGCCCAGACGTACCTACACCAGGCGTGAAGTTGACTGACCTACGACGTCACCAGGATCTCGACGCCACCTTGGGCCATAAAAGCGGCGGCCTCACAGTGAAACGAGTCATTTGGCAGCAGCAGCAGCTGGACGTGAACTCGTCTCTCACGAACGCCGCTTCAATTTTTTCAGGTTGGTGTCTAAACCCTATGCCGTAAACCCGAGCTCTATTTTCTGAAGTGTGCTCTCGCTGCTGCTGCTGCCATCTTGCATTTGTTAGTATATGTGTTCGTAATATCTGTGTTATTCTGTTCTTTTTTTGCGTATGTTTGTGACATCATGACATCGTTACAAGATTCTATATGCACTAAATGTAACGGGAACATCAATACTGATGAACGCTCAATGTCTTGTTGCGAATGCCTCGGGGCCTATCACTTAGGCCCATGTTCACGTCACGTCACCGCATCAAACACGGTCATGCCAACACCGCTCTCTGTGCAGGCTGTCCTGATATGGACCGTCTCGACGTTGCCGTTTTGCTTCGCTGGCTTGCTGATACCTGATCGACACCGCCCTATGAAGCCACTCCACCTCCCGCCTCTGATTCAGGACGTCGCAGAAGCTAGCGCTTTCCCGCTTTTTCCCGCCTGGAATGAGCCTTTCATCTGGCAACCGGCTGCAACGGAATACCTACTTAATCCACGTCTGCACCGGCTCGACTTGGGGCACGTCACCGCATCAAACACGGTCATGCCAACACCGCTCTCTGTGCAGGTTAGTTATTTACCGCATGCTTGTTGCACCCGTACAAGCAATCCCTTTTTACTTGCGGTGTCGTGCCCACTTGAGTATATCGATTCTTGCCGCAAATTGATGTACCAAAGTTGGTTACACTGCATCAATGCTTACATTGTTCACCTCTTGCTTGTCCTCTCCGGCGACGTTGAACTAAACCCAGGACCCGTGACCCTAGAATCAATCGCTGCGGCGATATCGCGTCTTGAACAATCAGAAAACACTGTACTCACTGAGCTTTCAAACATACGTAGTGCTCAGACTAGCATCGAAAATCACGTCAGCACTCTTTCCCTGAGGATTGATGCTTTAGAAAATATAGTACACACAGGTCAAGCAGGCGGAAAAATTTCAGAACCAGGCTGGAACGATGAAGTTACTAGGCTTTCCTCCGAGATTAAAAACCTCACAGAGAAGTGCGATGACGCAGAAAATCGGTTGCGCAGGTCGAACTTGATCTTCTTTGGTATCACAGATGCGGCCGGTGAAACCTGGGAGCAATCAGAGGAGCATGTAATCTCTTTCTGCTCGGAGCATCTTGGTGTGTCGATAAATGCTGATGATATAGAACGTGCGCATCGAATGGGCCGCTTCCAAGAATCAAAAAACCGCCCAATCATTGTCAAACTGGCACATTTTAAGGTGAAGTCAAAAATTCTGACAGCAGGGCCGAAGCTGAAGAAATCAAAATTTTCTGTTCGTGAGGACTATTCTGCGCATGTTCGGTTAGCCCGGAAAAAGTTGTACTCTTTTGGTAAGGAAAGGGACGCCACGTTCAAAATACGGTACGACAAACTGGAGATCGACAAAAAACAATACATATATGACGCCAATACGGATCGCGTAATCGAACTTTCGTCATAGCGATCACCACCCGCTTCCAAAGTTCCTTATAAACAGCTAGCTCAGCCTTCGCAAAGCTCACACGTCACTCCATCTTATCGTAAAATGGCTGTCATGTTCACGAACGTTCGCAGCTACTTACCAAAGAAGGAAGCTGTGGAAGCGCTTCTTGATGATAATTGCTCGGATATTGCGGTCTTTACCGAGTCGTGGCTTACCGCAGATATTCAGGACAGTGAGCTGTTCGAGACTAGTAGAACGTTTAGTGTCTACAGACTTGACAGAGCTGGCCGAAGAGGAGGTGGTGTCCTGATTCTCGTTAAATCAACGGTAGTCTCACACTTGGTACCCGTCCAATGCAGCCTTGAACTACTATGTATTAACCTGTCCCTTAAATTTGGTAACACCTTGCTTATCGCCTGCTACCGTCCACCAGATTTAGATTGCTCTTTTGTTGATGAGCTGTATTCTGTCCTTTTCCACCTCCAAACCCGCTTTCCGCGAGCGAACTTGGTACTATGCGGAGAGTTTAATTATCCGGATATAGACTGGGAACTGTTATCAGCATCTTCTCGTCAGTCGAAGCAATTTATTGACTTAATTCTCACCTTTAATCTGTTCCAGTCTGTTAGAATCCCAACCCGTGGTACCAACATCCTTGATCTAGTATTTGTCTCAAACCCCGAGTTATGTCAGTCTCTCTCGTGTGCTAGGAGTGGCCTTAGTGACCACAAACTACTATTTTTCGATTTGGCTATTCCCATTCCCACCCGTACGCCATCTTTAAAATATATTCGCGACTATAACAAAGCCGACTATGCGCAAATTAACCTTGAACTAGAGGCGTTTCTTTCTCACTTTAGTAAAACTGCTCACAACCGAACCGTTAATAGTAACTGGTTACTTTACAAGCAAAAAATACTTTCGCTCATGGAAACATATGTCCCGCTGATCTGTATTCGCGGAGATGCTGATAAGCACTGGTTTTCTAACGGCCTTCGACGGTTGTTAAGGAAAAAAAAAACGACTTTTCCGAGCTGCCAAAAATTCTGCCTCTGCTTCAAAATGGGACAAGTACTTTGAATGCCTCCGGGGTTATACAAATCTTTTGAGGCATTCCAAAAAGAAATTTTTCCATAAAGACTTGCATAACATTATTCCGAATAACCCTAAAAAGTTCTGGAACATCCTGTTGCCAAACCGAAACTCGCCTCAAAATATAATCTTGCACGACCAAGATGGCTCGCAGGTCGCCGCAGAAGACTGCGCAGATGTCATGAACACTTACTTTTCTTCAGTTTTTACTCGGGAACCAGTGCTAAACGTACCCAGCTATCCCAGTCATAATTTCAGCCAGATGCCTCCAATTTCCATTTCAGTCGAAGGCATAGCTAAACTCATTGATAACTTGAAGCCATCAAGCGCTCCCGGGCCGGATGACATAACTACCAAGATACTAAAAGGTACAAGAGATATTTCATGCCAGATATTACAAATAATTTTCAGTCAATCACTTTCAAGTTCAGCAATTCCAAATGACTGGACATTAAGTAAGGTTGTCCCGGTTTTCAAGGCTGGTGACCGCTCGGATCCATCAAACTATCGACCAATTTCATTAACATGTATTGCTTGTAAAATGCTCGAACACATCGTATACTCACAAGTCTCCTCTCACCTGGACAGGAACTCCTTCTTTTTTACCAAACAACATGGATTCCGCTCTGGATTTTCGTGCGATACCCAGCTTTTCGAGTTTACTACCGACCTTCACCTGAACTTAGATTCATCTTTTCAAACTGATATCATCTACCTGGATTTCTCTAAGGCCTTTGACCGGGTTCCGCATCAACGTCTTATTGCTAAACTCTCCTCTCTCTCTCTGGATCCCTTAATATTGTCATGGATTTCTTGCTTCCTCTCAGACCGCACCCAGTTTACTATTATCGGCAACCACCGCTCCAAAACCTCCAAAGTCATTTCAGGCGTACCGCAAGGCTCTGTCCTGGGACCACTCTTATTTTTAGTCTTTATCAACGACCTTCCTACAAATATCTCCTCCACAATTCGCCTTTTCGCTGACGATTGCGTTCTTTATCGTCGCATAACTACCACCTCTGACCAGAGACTCCTCCAGAAAGACCTTGATATAATAGAAACTTGGTGCACCACCTGGCTGATGAATCTAAACATATCCAAATGCAAGAGCATGCAAGTATCTCGAAAGCTTTCCACCTTTAACTTTTCATACTCGTTAAACTCCACTGCCATATCACGTGTTAAATCGTACCGATACTTAGGTGTTGTTATCACTGACAAACTCAACTGGTCTGAACACATCACGAAATTAGTGGCAGAGACATCCAAAACACTTGGTTTTATTAAGCGTGCCCTTTCTTTATCCCCCAGTTATATCAGAAAACTCGCCTATGAGGCGTACGTTAGGCCGAAACTTGAATATGCCAGCTCAATATGGAGTCCTCACCAGCAATATCTCATCGAATCACTCGAAAGCATTCAGAATCGGGCTGCTCGTTTCATCGTTTCCGAATATAATAGACGGGTTAGCATTAGTGTCATTAAATCATCCATTAATCTTGAATCGTTAGCTCATCGAAGGAAAATTTCACGGCTATGCCTGTTTCAAAATCTATACTATAATCGCCCTGACCTGAGAACCACCCTTTTAGTGCCACCCATACGGACATCACGACGTCTTTTCAATTCTATGAGTATACAACGCATAACTGGTTCGACAAACACATTTAATAAGTCTTTCTTACCATTGGCGATTGAAGAATGGAACTCGATTCCAGAACCATTAGTCAATGAACGTGACAACTCAAAATTCAGGCAGCTCATATCGGCTCACTTTGCCAAATAATCTCATAATCGGTAAACATTTCCTGCTTTTTTCATATATCCAACGCGTATTTCACTTTGTGGTTTCTTCCTTAAGATGGGACATAACATATGTCACATTTTCTGCTTTGACTTGTGTGTATATATATGTGTATTGAATTGCATTTTTGTATTGAATTGAATATTGTATTGAATTGAATTTTATATTTAATTGTATTGCAACCTTTCTATTCAATTGCAAACATATGCGGAGCTCAACTGCTTGTGTGTTCTTTGCGTCTTTGCCTTCAACCACGGTTCCATAACAATGTATAACGTTACTTTGCCTGTCTGTCTTTTTATTTCGCTTTATAATTATATGACCACGTGAATACTTCTCTTGTTAACCCCCCCCCTTATGTAATGCCCAATAGGGTCCTTAAGGGATAATAAATGATGATGATGATGTTCAGGGATTTCCGAATCCACGTTCAAGTCAAAGGGAGCAGAGCAAAAAAAGATGTGGAAGTGTCAGGATTGCCGCAAACATTGCAAAACTAGCGGCTCAAGTCAGAAAGAGAGCGATGATTCTGCCATTGCCACCGTGCTACTTGACATCAACCGCAAACTTGATGAACTGCTTCCTCTAAAGAAAGTCGTTCAAGACATGGAAGAATCCCTGAGCATGATGGCCAAGAAATACGACACCATTGTTTCTGATGTTGCGAAGCACAACGTCGAAATTAAGAACCTGAACAACAGAGTGTCCAAACTTGAGGAAATCGGTGCCTGCGCAGAAATAAAGGTTTCTTGTGTAGTTAACGACCTGGAATACCACAGCAGAAAACTAAACATTGAGCTTCATGGCATCCAGAAAAAACACAATGAATCTTTAATGTCAGAGGTTAACGCCATTGCGTCAAAACTTCAGCTTGCACCATTAACTGAGCAAAGTGTATCTGCGATCCACCGGCTGCCCTCTAGCTCAGATAAGATTCCTGGAATCCTCGTCCGCTTCTCGAATCAATCGACTAGGGATCAATGGCTCGGTAAACGTAAGGCTTTGCCAACTGTTCAGAACGGCGCGTACATGATGGAAAACCTAACTACGCAAAACATGGCCCTACTGAAGTTGGCTAAAACATGGGCGCATGAGCACGATTTCTGCTATGCATGGCACCGAAGTGGCAAAGTTTTCGTTAGAAAAGAAGAGGGCGATCGCGCACACTTGATAAAATGCCCCAGTGACCTTGCCAAACTAGTTTCCTGAATTCCTGGTGACTGTATTTGTATACGTCAACCATGTCTTGTGCTGATTGGGTGTGCCCTTCTGACTTGTCTAACTACTTCGGGCCTGCACACAGAAATGGCGTTAAATGCGTCCACTTGAATTGTCAGTCTGCTTGCAATAAACATGATGAGCTCGACGCATTTCTTGGCAGTCTAAGCGTCTCTTTCGACTTTATCATGCTGTCAGAAACGTGGTACCACCAACACTCGGCAATTTGGCACCCTCCGAACTACAGATGCTTCACGCAATCAAGGACGATTACACGTGGCGGTGGAGTTAGCATTCTGGTTCGAAACAAGTTGGTAGCGCAGCGTATAGAATATTTCTGTACTGTGACCAAAGATTATGAGGTCCTTTCAGTTATATGCTCAAACTTATTGGTTACTGTATGGTATAGGCCGCCTGATGGTAACACTGAGCGTTTTTTTCTCTTCCTTGAAAACTTCCTTACTTATATCTCTAATAATCACTATGAAGTTATTTGGGGTGGCGACTTTAATATTGACCTACTTGCATTAACCCCTTTCTGCCGTGACTTTAAGCTCTTGCTACATTCCTACGGTTTTTCAAATGTTATCTCGGTGCCGACAAGAGTGACCGGCCACACAGCCACCTGTATTGATTTATTTATTACTAATTTCCCTGAGTGCAATACCAAAGCTGGTGTCTGTTCTTCTGTTCTGAGTGATCACATGCCAATTGTTTTCAGTGTAAACCGTAAAATTAAAAGATGTTCCCCATGCGAATTTTCCACTCGGCTAATTACACTCTTGCGAATGCAGAAGTTTCGTGATGAACTGCGACATATTGACTGGAGTTCGATTTTTCAGTCAAAATGTGCTAACTTCGCGTATGAAACTTTCTTGTGCATTTTTTGTGTGCTTTATGATCAGCATTTTCCGACTCGTACTAGAACAAAGCGCTCCTCCAAGATAAGAAAACCGTGGATCACGGCAGAATTATTCCAAGAAATAAAAGAAAAGAATAGTCTATATAACAAGTTCATCGTGTCCCGTGACATGGCAGATCTAGCCACGTTTAAGAGATACCGTAATAAACTTAATAAGCAGCTGCGGCTTGCTAAGATTCGCTATAATAACGAGTATTTCGAATCCTGTTCGAGCGATAGTAGGAAAATATGGAAGAAGGTCAATTCGCTACTCGGTCGTTCACCTGATGCCCTACTCCCTGTTATTATTAAGAAAGACGGGGTTGATGTTAGCCCCGAAATGTTACCTGATGTTTTTAATGATTACTTCACAAACATTACCACGTTGCCCACAAATAGCAGTGCCTGCCGTTATATTAAAGCCGCGCCTCATGACACCGTTTTTCTCCGGCCAACTGATGAAGGTGAACTTATCAGTATTTTTCACAATTTAAAAGACAGTAGCACGTATGATATAGATAACTTGCAGATGAAACCTGTTAAATATGTTATCGATGTAATTGCCCCAGTGCTAAAGCATATTTATAACCTTTCACTCGCTAATGGTGTCTTCCCTCGTAAAATGCAAGCTGCAAAAGTGTTAGCTATATTCAAGAAAGGTGATAAATCAGCTATGTCCAACTACAGACCAATCTCTATACTCCCGATCTTTTCGAAAGCTTTAGAAAAAATAATTTTTATCCGGGTATCTAACTTCCTTGAAACTAAAAACCTTCTCACTGACTCGCAATATGCCTTTCGCAAACACAGATCGACTCAGCTTGCGCTTCTTCATCAGAAAGAATACATCTTACAAAATTTTGAGGACCACCAGCTTACTTTAGGGGTATTTGTTGACTTTAGTAAGGCATTCGACTCCATCAGTCATGAACTATTATTAAATAAACTTACCTGCTATGGTATCCGCGGTGTCGCCTTAAAATTATTTCGGTCATACTTGCAGCATAGATGCCAATATGTGTTCATTAACAACAAATCGTCCAAAATTTCTTCTGTTACGGCAGGTGTTCCCCAGGGCAGTATCCTTGGGCCTCTTCTGTTTAATCTTTACGCCAATGATCTCGTTAATATTGATCCCGATGCCAAATTCATAATCTATGCCGACGACACTACTGTCCAGTTTTCGTCCAATGATGCTTCGGAGCTAGTGTCAGTGGCTAATTCTTGTTTGGAAAAAATGTATTTCTGGTCTCTAGAAAATGGTCTCAAGATCAACGCTGAAAAAACAAAGGCAGTTTTATTTCAACCGAAGAATAAGAATATCTGTCTTTATAGGGACGTGGTGTTAGGGTCTTCTAAAATTGAACTCGTCCCTTCTGTGAAAACACTCGGGGTCTTTTTTGATGAAAATATGAGCTGGAGCGATCATATTGATTTTCTTGCAGTCAAACTCTCGCAAATTACTGGACGCGTTTTCGCTATTCGCTACATGCCTCGGAAGATTAAAATGTTAATTTATAATGCTTTATTTGCGAGCCACCTTCATTATTGCTGCCTTATCTGGGGCACCACATCTGTTACAAATATTAACCGTTTGCTTGTAATACAAAAGAAAATTGTTCGCGTAATTAGTAATATGCCCTTTGACTCCCCATCTGGGCCCCTATTTAAAAAACTTCGGCTACTTAAAGCCAGTGATATGTTTAACTACCGCCTTGCTCTTGGATACCTAAATGAAACCAAACAGAACTTAAGCCTTGTTTCATCTCTGGCTAGATTAAAACACAACATCCCATGTTATAACACCAGGTCCCCGGAATACTGGCATGTGCCGCATGTGCGTTCAACCTACGGTAACCAAATGACTTGTTACACTCTCCCCACTCTGCTGAATAATCTCAGATCTGCGTCCATCGATGTACGAAATTGTTCTGGCAGAGACCTGTATAATTTCTATTGCCCCAAGAATTATTTGGGTTTAACCATGTACCTAATGTTTTTCTTAAGAGTTTTGTGTATCTATATATCCATATTGTTTGTTTTTCCTGAGCTGTTTCATGTGTGAAGCGAATTGTTTCAGTGAGATCTATGTACATGCCATTACTCTTTCCTTTCTCCATTTTCGTTGTTCCTCTTTTTCTTTGATTTTCTTCTTTTTTTTTCTCGCTCCTTGCTGTCTGCTGCCTTTTGGACCTTCTGGTTATTAGGACCAGTCAAGTTGCTTCTGTAGCAACTTTTTTCCTAATGCCTTGGCACTTTGTACCACTTGTTTCTATGAATAAAGGTTATTATATATATATATATAATGTGAATGTTCAGCTGTATGAAGAGTTGACTTCACCACAACAGAGCCGTCTTTTAACGGGGATAAAGAGTTCGGAAGTAGAATCGGCAGAGGGGTTCATTTCCCAGTATTGCTTCCGCTGATCGGATACTTAAGTATGGTGGATACTTAGATGCCGCGGAGAGACGCCTTGGCGATTATCTCACGGCTCTCCGGAAGCGTGCAGTACTGCAGCGCGCGAATCGCACTCGCGGAAGGTAGATAAGGTCAGGGCTCGGAACGTCCTCTGAAAACCGGTTTGACGGAGGCTTTGCACAATTCAGATTTTATGCTTACTCGCGCTTACTGGCTCGGGCCTCGACGGAGCAATACCGTCCTGATTCCTGTCGGTTTTTTACAGAGCGCAGCTCCTTGGCGCCTGTTCCTGCGCTTCGCGGCGCCGTCAGGCCCGCACACTCTGAAGTTCCAGCGATAGCTACAGAGGGCGAAAAATCCCAGTTCCAGCATGAAGCGCGCAAGTGGAGCTACTATAATTTTGTCGATACTTTATATGGTATTTTTTTTTTGCTAAGGCCGCTCAACGCGACTAAATATTTGATGTATGTACATATGGTAACCGTGAAACATAGTTACCGTCTATTTTTTTTTTGGGGGGGGGGGAATGGGCAGACAATTGTTTTTATTGGGCTTACGTTATTAAAGCTTGTGCTTTATTACTTGAATAAACGTTTTGAGACCTCATTGACGTGTTATAAGCAGCGGCCCACTGGTATCGACTGCAGTTAGTGCCTTTATCGATTCATACCCTGATGGCAAGGCGATTTGTTGTTCGTTCCGAGAGAACATCATGGGATGCATTATAGGTATTCTCAGGCTCTTCTCTTCCTGCTGTAAGCTGGATGCTATGCTTATAAGAGTTAAGTGTTCGTTGTGATCACTATATGTGATCTTGCTAAAGTTTACTGTGATGTTTGCATATTCTTATTGAATAAAATTGTTACAAAGTTTTAACAGTTGTGTTACTCTTTCACATCTTAACCGGAGCAGGCAGAATCTGACGCAAGCATGGAGGCAGTGCTAACGGAAACATTTAGCAGGTGAGACAGCAGTCTTTTTTTGACAAATTGGATGAAAGGATGGCCAAGAAGTTGCACTTTTGAAAGATTATGGGATGTACTTACTATGCAGGCACCTCGGGGATATTGAACTGGCGCTATTTATAATGCCCTGTTTTGCATTTATCTGGTCTTTAGGCACATTTATTTTTTCCATTAACATCGATGCTGTATGATTGTTTTGATTTGGTGAGATTGTAAATTTGTCGTTTAATATCAATATTGAAATTTAATTCCTCTGTACACGTATGCGTCCCTGGCATATTGAAATAAATGAGCCCTTTAAAGGATTACATCCTTGTTCAAATGCCCGAAATGCTACATTTACATATTGCAGCTGTTTAGCATGCCTTGTAAACTTAAGCATAGTGTTTCTCAAGGTTGGCCATTGATTCCAATTTAGCAAATCAGACTACTGCCTTCTGTTTTTGCGAGGTATAATGCATTGATGCATTTTAGATTAATACAGTGATAGTAGTGAAATTTTTCCTCTTAGTGTTTCACTCATTGTAGTGCTATGTGCTCAGTGTTATTTAGTTGTTTATAGTATTGCAGTTTATCATAACATATAATGGTGGCTGAATAACTGGGCGTTTGTTGCACGCGCTAACTAAAATCTATTATGACGTAGTAGTTCTGCGGGAACCCGCAAGGTGGAGAGAAGTAAGCAAAAAAGTGAAAATCAGACATCCACCCGTTCGTAGCAATTGCTACAAAGGAAACCCATACGGATTTCGTCCTGGTCAGGGACGAATTTTTCTTCAACTATGAGGCTTTTCTTTCGAGGAACCCGTATGGATTTCCTTTGTACCAATTGCTACGAACGGGTGGATGTCTGATTTTACCTTTATTCAAAATCTATTATGTTCTGAGATTCCATCTTAGCGTAGAGGTAGTCTATTCACTACCCAGGCAGAGGTCACAGCAATTGCTGGGAAGGGTCTGGTTAAGTACCAGCAGGTAGTTTCCCCAACTCTTGCGATGGTAGTCATGTACAACACCATTGTCAGTCTTCAGATGACTACCCTAGGAGGGGTCATTGCTGCCATTCCAAAGGGGTTCCGCTGACTACCAAGGGGTCGGTTGACCAACTCTTGCGATGGTAGTCATGCACACCACCATTGTCAGTTTTCAGACGTCTACACTAGGAAGGGTCAGTGCTGCCATTCCAAAGGGATTCCGCTGACTACGAAGGGGTACTTGCGTGGACCATCGAGGTAGTCGCATCAACTACTGCTTGGTGAGTAATACATGCACCTCACTAGGTCTTGCGGGAGAGAGTCACCGGTACTGTGAGGCAGTCGCCGCTACTGTATTTCCAAGAGAGTCCGTGTTACCACTGTTACGTTTCGCCTACGACGCGCGGTATAGCCGGTGCGGATGAAAGGGACGCCCGGGTTTCATTCAATGTGGCGGACATTTTCGCCCGTTCAGCGCTGCCGCAGCGCCTCCCCGCCAAGCGCGTCCAGGCATGTTTTAATGCCACGTGTATTCGTGTGTGCGTGTGTGTGTGTGCGCATGTTGGTGCCCACGCTTGTCAAAGCGCGGCAGCCGGGGAGAGGAGCTCCCCAAGTGTGAAGCGAGGAGGTCTGACCGGCGCCGGCCCGGCGAATGGGTCACTACACTCGTCTCAACGTGTCTCTCAGCGTGTCCGTGTCCCGCCGTCACGTGCGCCTCTGATGAGGCGTTCCTTCTTGCCCTCGTCTCCGAGAGTATAAAATCAGCTGCCCTCGGACGCCAAGAGAGAAGGCTCCGATTTCTTCCGTTGAGTAGCCTGCTCTCCCGTCTCTCCACTTCGGTCGACCTGACCGGCCGCTCTTTTGCTATGCTAGAATAAACAAGTTGTTCTGTTAGCAGTCGACTCATGCTTTGCTCGGACCTTCGGATGCTTTCAGTTGTGCCCCAGGCCGCCAGGCCAACGCTACCCTTGGGGCTTGCGACACAAATGCAACAACTGTCTGCCAGCGGTGAGATCGCGAAAACGGAGGCCAGCAGCGAAGATATGCGGTTGACTATGCTGAGCAGCACAACGACCATCCGGGAGCAGTGCAACGAGTTCTGTGTGATGACTGGTTGCCTGCAGCGGAACGACTGCGCTGAATTCTTGGCTGCGAGGTTTGGTGAGTGCGGGCCTTTCTTCTTCCGAGTTTTGCCAGGCTTTTGTTAGTGTCAGAAACAGAGCTGGTAATTGTGGTTGTCGTTGCGGCCGGGTTTGTTTGCGGCAAGACAATAGTAGGCAGTAGAGAAAGCAGCATTCAGAGCAGCCATGGATTTGAAGTCCTTGCGCAAACCGAAATTGCTGGAGCTTGCAAGAGAGTTGAGTCTGGATGTCTCAGACAAACTCAGAAAACCAGAACTGCTAAGGGCTATTCTTGAGTTAGAAGCTGATGACGAGCTGTCGAAATGCCTTGAGACCATTAAGGAGAGGGCAAAAAGACAGGAGCGCGAAGTTAGAGAGCAAGAAGAGAAACAGGAGCGCGAACTTAAAGAACAGAAAGAGAAAGATGAGCGCGAACGAAAAGAACAAAAAGAGAAAGAAAAAGAAGAGCGCGACCGTCAACACGCTTTGGAAATGTAGCGTCTCGAGGTAGAGATGGAACGCGCTCGTAATGGAAGTGAGGCACACGGTGCAGGAGAACGAGTATCGTTCAAAATGTCTGACTTGATGCGGCCGTTTGAGCTTGGAGAGGACATTGGTTTGTTCCTGGTTAACTTTGAGCGAACTTGCGAGAAGCAGGGGTTCTCTCGGGAAATGTGGCCACAGCGCTTGCTAACTTTGTTCCCCGGCGAGGCGGCCGCCGTCTAATGGCTAATGTCATTAGCCATTAATGTCAGGCTAATGTCAAACATGCAGGAGTGGCTCACAGAGAAAGCGTTTGCTGACCACGAGAAAGTTCTGCAGTGTTTCGGGCTGGAACAGTTTTATAGTCGGTTACCTGAGAACGTGCGGTACTGGGTCTTGGATAGGACAGACGTTAGTACGGTGGCTAAAGCCGCTGAGCTAGCCGAGGAGTTTGTGACGCGTCGGGCTCGCGGAGCTAAGGACGGTCAAAAGGGTGAATTTGGCTCCAAGTTTCAGAGGCCGAAGTTCACACCCATGAGAGCAAGGGGGAACACACGTAGTGCGGATGCGAGTGAAAGCAGTCCGACTGAACCCAAGGAGACGGCGGCAGCCGAAGCCGAACGCAGAAAGCTGTTCGAGACGAGGCAAGCGCGCGTGTGTTATACGTGCCAGAAGCCGGGTCACTTTTCGGCGCAGTGTCCGGAAACAAAAACAAAAGTCGTGTTTTTTGTCATTATGCAGCACTGGCGAGAACATGAAGCTTCTCGAGCCTTACATGCGAGACCTCCTCGTGAACGGGAATGAGTGCCGAGTGCATCGCGATCCCGCAGCTACGATGGATGTAGTTCACCCCTCTTACGTAGAATCCGATATGTTCACGGGCGAGTGCGCATGGATCAAGCAAGCCGTGGAAGCTCATAGCGTGTGTCTGCCCGTAGCAAAAGTGCTTATTGAAATACCTTTCGGAGCACTTGAGACGGAGGCTGCAGTGTCATCTATGCTGCCCCCCCCCCCTCCAGTACCCGTACCTATTTTCGAACAGGTCCGATCACCTCCTGCGCGAGAAGGGCTTTTGTTTGGTGAGGCTAGCGTTCAGGCCTTAACCAGATCGAAAGTTCGGGAGCTCGCTGCAAAGGCGGTAGTTGCGGGGCCGACGTTGTCGAACAATGAGAAAGGGTCAGAGGCGCAGCAAGCTGATATTCAGAGCACGCCCGAACTGAATAAAATTGAGCCTGTAGCGTTAAAGGGACCAGATACTGGAGAGGAAATTCCCGATGCGGGAAAGTTAGAAGAGCTATCTGCAGATTTGCTCATCGCGCCTACGTCAGACGGACTTAATAGGTTGCTAAAAGTCAGCCGGTCGGCTTTGATAGCCGAGCAAAAGAAGGATGGCAGCCTAGAAAACATACGCTGCATTGTCAAGGAAGGTATCGCCAAGAAAAATGCTCGTTTTGTGGAAAAAGGTGGGGGTCCTGTACCGGAAGTATCTAGACCGCAAGTATTCCGGTCTAGATACCGGAAGTATCTAGACCGGAAGTATCTGTAACGGAAGTACCTAGACTATGGCCTCCTAGACTTCACAGATGAGGTACTAGACAACGAGGCGTGTGAATGGGTGGGAGACATCATTTGTGAGATCATTGAATGTGGGCGTCTAGAGGACTATGTGTCCCTGGTGGTGACCAGCGTGGCTCGCGGACTCGACTACGACCCAGCTTTCTTAGCTTGTGTCTATAGTGGCCCAAATCTTTTTGGAGCAGAGCCGCCGGACTGTTTACGTCCTTTGTACGCTGTGAACACGTCGCTGCTGCCTGACAAATGGCTCCCTCTTTTAACTGTGAGTGAACTGTGTCAGAAAGTGCGTAAGTGTCACCCATACAGGGGCAACAAGTCGGACGCCCCAACTGATGAACAGATCGATGATCTGATATCCAACGAGGACGATGATCTGCTAGCCCAGCGACTTTACCCACCTCGGACTAAGGCCGATCTGGCGATAAGGAATATGCACATGAGTGATATGATCGGATTCATGCGTCACGAAGGAACTCTCGATCTTTGTGCCCGAGTCCTGAAGCTGTGCAGAGGATTCGATCATGTCTCGACGTGTAACCTATTGCTTGCGGCTATGTGTTTCGACAGCTCATGGTGGGATGTGCTAGAGTCGTGTGGTGTGTTTCTGGGCGACTCAGACCACTACCGGACTAGTTGCAAGACTCTGTCTGACATGGTGAAAAAAACAAACAATGAACTGTCACCTGACGACAGAGTTTCGCTATACGAGTGTGCCTGTCTGTTCGGTGCTATGTGCCCCCCGGTCTCGGACTGGGACCCGATTCTTGAAACTCGTGAATTAGCGTCTGGAGGTCAGGTGCACCATGGACTCCTTGATGGGGAGTGGCTGACCCCAAAGGACGTCGTAAGGAGGATCCGAGACCTGGTCCAGTACCCGGGAGCGCGACGTTCAGAGGTGCGCGAGTTCGAGGAATGGCTGGCTTCATCCGAGTGGGAGCGATCAGGAGCGGCGTCCCTAGGTCGTGTACACTATTCGGTTGATGCCGGAGGAGAGCGGCGGTCTGGATCTTTCAAGGCCAGAAAGAACCTGGTGCTAGACGTGGTTCCATTCAGAGAGCTAGTGGACTCAGTGAGAAGCCACAGCACCCAGGACAATAAGGCCCTCATCAAAAGTGAGTTTGGCAAGATCAGACTCGCTGTGTCTGCACCTCTAGAGGTGTACCTACAACAGGCCTACCTCTTCTCCGTCTCGGGAAGTGCCTATCTCAGATGGCCGGGGAATACACTAGAAGAGACAGTGGTGCAAGAGATGACTCGAAACGAGCGAACGTATGTTCTCATGCGTGATGGACAGTTTGCACTGCCTTACGATTTCGCTCGTTTTGACCATCAACCCACGACCGACGAGATAGTGGCATTCCAGAGAATCACCTTCGAACGAGCACACGAACAAGCCAACCCCCGCCAAAAGTCCGACATCTCCCTCTTCGAAACCCTGCTGGAGACTGGATTTCGCCGAGCGACATTGACCTCACCACCAGGTCTGGGCCAGCAAAAGATTTTCCCCGTGACAGGAGGTTTAATGTCAGGGTTGCGCTCTACCTCAGCAGTGGGAAGCGGGTGGAATGCGGTACTGGGGGAAACGGCACGTGACATAGCCAACCGATTTCGACGCCATGGTAAAGCAGTGGAGACCTGGCAGATAGTTAGGGGCGATGACACTCAGGTTGTATCCACGGACTACAACGATGTGCTAGCCGTGAAACTAGGGTGTGATCTCCTCGGCGCTGAAGCTAACGAAAGCAAATTTACCTTGCGAAAAGGTAGGACTGAATTTTTGCGTATCGAAACCAGCGACCGGGCGAGAGCATATCCATGCCGAACTGTCCCACTGTTGTACCAAAGGCACCCCTGGAGTGTCCGACCCCCAACGGGTGATGCTTCTGTATCCCGAATCGATAAGGTAGGCAGCGTACTCGAGCGAAGATTTGAATTCTCAGTTTTGAATCTGAGACCTGCAAATATACAAAGGTAGTGTAAACATTGACATATGCTGGAGACAAACTAATGGGTAGAAAAAAAGCCATGGCTGTGATGCACTCTTAAATTTCCATAAAAGCAGCACACTGTTGGAACATGATATGAGCATAATTTTAGTAACTATTGATGTTAAGTTTTTGCAAAGATAGTGAAGGTGACATTCTATATGTTGCCTTTCCGAGTATCCCTGTTATATACATTAATTTTAACGTCTTTCATGCAGGGCCACAATAACCGCATTGCGACGCAGAATGCAATATATTAAGGTAATGCGGAAACCTCGGCAGAATTTGTTTCTCATAAGTATCGTTAACATGTTACCCGACAATGTCAATGACGTCTCCTCACTCCAATTTTGAGTGCATTCAAATTTAAGCACACAAATGCACGCAATCCACGTATAGGCAGCTGGAATACGCGATTTATGATTTGCTCTTAACGAGTGGACAGACTTGTACTTACCAACATCGTGTTAAGGGCGTAGTAGCCCTTTCTGGTCATGAATGCCTGCGTTTCACCGGGGCTGAGGCCTTTGGGCTGACTGATGGCAATGAGGGTTCCATCGATGCAGCCAACAACACCAGGAATTCGGCCGCGGTGCAAAAATTCTGCCACTGCCTGCTGCTTTTCCGCTGGCGTGGACGGAAAGGTTACCCACCCTCCTTGCTTGCCTACGCGAGTTATAGCTAGTGCTACTGCGCTGATGCAGCGGCTCATTGAGGATTGCGAGAGTTGGATGGTCACCTCACTGCCGACAGAAGTCTGAAAGCTCCCGGTCGCAAAAAACCGAAGCGCACAGAGAACTTTCGCTTCTGTTGGTAGTCCGGTCGGCCCCTTCGTCCCGATTTCGCCCTCAAGATCACCACACAGCCTACGCACCAGCGCTTTGGTCATCCTAAAATGGCGGCGGAAATCCTCCTCCGGCAGATCGAAGGCGTCTTCCCTGTTTCTCGGTCGTCTCTGCCCAGTGCGGCCGCAAAGAGCCGCGAAAAGATACGGAGTCATGGGCGCCGCCATGTTTGTTTACAGCGGTTCCCGCGAAGTGGACCTACTCGGCGCGGTTCTTGTGCCGGCCGGCGAAACGGTTCCTTTCGGCGCCGTGGCCACGCCCCGTGACGTAGGCGAAAACTGCGGAGCCGCCTCCGGAAGTTTTTCGTCACGCCGGACGTGACGACGGTCGGCCAATGAGAGGAGGCGAAAGGAACTGGTTCTCGAACGGAACCGCAGTGGGATCTGGCCCCAGATTCTTGGTGGTGGGAAAGGACTCAGACTGCGAAATTGAAGTATCTCCTACTATAAGCTAAGTATATATATAGCTAAGCTATATAGCTATATATATATATATATATATATATATATATATATATATATATATATATATATATATTCAAGAAACACTACCTGACCTCGAAGAGTTGGTCACTCAAGTGACGGCCTTATATGAGAATTTACAAGGCCCGACCAACTTCCCGAACCCAACATATATGTTGCCCCCCCCCCCCCTCCCCAGAGAAGTTAAAGCTTTCCACCTATGTATACCAGTAAAATGACGGCTTCAGATGTGTCCACCTCTTCATGAGCACAATTATAAGGAGCTGTAATACTGTCGGCGTTCACCAGGGCCGCGGAATATCATGTGTTTAAAGTTATTTAAGTTGCGGTAATGGGAGACGTTGGGCGTTTAATACTCAATATCGGAATTGTGCATTGGCCCAGGCCGTTGTTCAGCCCGGGCGTTGCAAATGGGTCCAGGTTGACCGCGACTCGCAGCGCGACTGGTGCACTTCCTGGATAAGAGTGCCTGCGAGGTACCGAGGCAGTATTATTCGAGAGGACAGCGTGAAAGTCATTACTCATGTTGCATCGCATTGCACAGGTGGTAATGTCGGAAGACTAAAGCACCCGTCGCAATGTGAATGTTCAGCTGTATGAAGAGTTGACTTCACCACAACAGAGCCGTCTTCTAACGGGGGTAAAGAGTTCGGAAGTAGAATCGGCAGAGGGGTTCATTTCCCAGTATTGCTTCCGCTGATCGGATACTTAAGTATGGTGGATACTTAGATGCCGCGGAGAGACGCCTTGGCGATTATCTCACGGCTCTCCGGAAGCGTGCAGTACTGCAGCGCGCGAATCGCACTCGCGGAAGGTAGATAAGGTCAGGGCTCGGAACGTCCTCTGAAAACCGGTTTGACGGAGGCTTTGCACAATTCAGATTTTATGCTTACTCGCGCTTACTGGCTCGGGCCTCGACGGAGCAATACCGTCCTGATTCCTGTCGGTTTTTTACAGAGCGCAGCTCCTTGGCGCCTGTTCCTGCGCTTCGCGGCGCCGTCAGGCCCCGCACACTCTGAAGTTCCAGCGATAGCTACAGAGGGCGAAAAATCCCAGTTCCAGCATGAAGCGCGCAAGTGGAGCTACTATAATTTTGTCGATACTTTATATGGTATTTTTTTTTTGCTAAGGCCGCTCAACGCGACTAAATATTTGATGTATGTACATATGGTAACCGTGAAACATAGTTACCGTCTATTTTTTTTTTTGGGGGGGGGGGAATAGGCAGACAATTGTTTTTATTGGGCTTACGTTATTAAACCTTGTGCTTTATTACTTGAATAAACGTTTTGAGACCTCATTGACCTGTTATAAGCAGCGGCCCACTGGTATCGACTGCAGTTAGTGCCTTTATCGATTCATACCCTGATGGCAAGGCGATTTGTTGTTCGTTCCGAGAGAACATCATCGGATGCATTATAGGTATTCTCAGGCTCTTCTCTTCCTGCTGTAAGCTGGATGCTATGCTTATAAGAGTTAAGTGTTCGTTGTGATCACTATATGTGATCTTGCTAAAGTTTACTGTGATGTTTGCATATTCTTATTGAATAAAATTGTTACAAAGTTTTAACAGTTGTGTTACTCTTTCACACCTTAACCGGAGCAGGCAGAATCTGACGCAAGCATGGAGGCAGTGCTAACGGAAACATTTAGCAGGTGAGACAACAGTCTTTTTTTGACAAATTGGATGAAAGGATGGCCAAGAAGTTGCACTTTTGAAAGATTATGGGATGTACTTACTATGCAGGCACCTCGGGGATATTGAACTGGCGCTATTTATAATGCCCTGTTTTGCATTTATCTGGTCTTTAGGCACATTTATTTTTTCCATTAACATCGATGCTGTATGATTGTTTTGATTTGGTGAGATTGTAAATTTGTCGTTTAATATCAATATTGAAATTTAATTCCTCTGTACACGTATGCGTCCCTGGCATATTGAAATAAATGAGCCCTTTGTCTTGGCAAAGGATTACATCCTTGTTCAAATGCCCGAAATGCTACATTTACATATTGCAGCTGTTTAGCATGCCTTGTAAACTTAAGCATAGTGTTTCTCAAGGTTGGCCATTGATTCCAATTTAGCAAATCAGACTGCTGCCTTCTGTTTTTGCGAGGTATAATGCATTGATGCATTTTAGATTAATACAGTGATAGTAGTGAAATTTTTCCTCTTAGTGTTTCACTCATTGTAGTGCTATGTGCTCAGTGTTATTTAGTTGTTTATAGTATTGCAGTTTATCATAACATATAATGGTGGCTGAATAACTGGGCGTTTGTTGCACGCGCTAGCTAAAATCTATTATGACGTAGTAGTTCTGCGGGAACCCGCAAGGTGGAGAGAAGTAAGCAAAAAAGGGAAAATCAGACATCCACCCGTTCGTAGCAATTGCTACAAAGGAAACCCATACGGATTTCATCCTGGTCAGGGACGAATTTTTCTTCAACTATGAGGCTTTTCTTTCGAGGAACCCGTATGGATTTCCTTTGTACCAATTGCTACGAACGGGTGGATGTCTGATTTTACCTTTATTCAAAATCTATTATGTTCTGAGATTCCATCTTAGCGTAGAGGTAGTCTATTCACTACCCAGGCAGAGGTCACAGCAATTGCTGGGAAGGGTCTGGTTAAGTACCAGCAGGTAGTTTCCCCAACTCTTGCGATGGTAGTCATGTACAACACCATTGTCAGTCTTCAGATGACTACCCTAGGAGGGGTCATTGCTGCCATTCCAAAGGGGTTCCGCTGACTACCAAGGGGTCGGTTGACCAACTCTTGCGATGGTAGTCATGCACACCACCATTGTCAGTTTTCAGACGACTACACTAGGAAGGGTCAGTGCTGCCATTCCAAAGGGATTCCGCTGACTACGAAGGGGTACTTGCGTGGACCATCGAGGTAGTCGCATCAACTACTGCTTGGTGAGTAATACATGCACCTCACTAGGTCTTGCGGGAGAGAGTCACCGGTACTGTGAGGCAGTCGCCGCTACTGTATTTCCAAGAGAGTCCGTGTTACCACTGTTACGTTTCGCCTACGACGCGCGGTATAGCCGGTGCGGATGAAAGGGACGCCCGGGTTTCATTCAATGTGGCGGACATTTTCGCCCGTTCAGCGCTGCCGCAGCGCCTCCCCGCCAAGCGCGTCCAGGCATGTTTTAATGCCACGTGTATTCGTGTGTGCGTGTGTGTGTGTGTGCATGTTGGTGCCCACGCTTGTCAAAGCGCGGCAGCCGGGGAGAGGAGCTCCCCAAGTGTGAAGCGAGGAGGTCTGACCGGCGCCGGCCCGGCGAATGGGTCACTACACTCGTCTCAACGTGTCTCTCAGCGTGTCCGTGTCCCGCCGTCACGTGCGCCTCTGATGAGGCGTTCCTTCTTCAGCTGCCCTCGGACGCCAAGAGAGAAGGCTCCGATTTCTTCCGTTGACTAGCGTGCTCTCCCGTCTCTCCACTTCGGTCGACCTGACCGGCCGCTCTTTTGCTATGCTAGAATAAACAAGTTGTTCTGTTAGCAGTCGACTCATGCTTTGCTCGGACCTTCGGATGCTTTCAGTTGTGCCCCAGGCCGCCAGGCCAACGCTACCCTTGGGGCTTGCGACACAGTTGCAACAACTGTCTGCCAGCGGTGAGATCGCGACAACGGAGGCCAGCAGCGAAGATTTGCGGTTGACTATGCTGAGCAGAACAACGACCATCCGGGAGCAGTGCAACGAGTTCTGTGTGATGACTGGTTGCCTGCAGCGGAACGACTGCGCTGAATTCTTGGCTGCGAGGTTTGGTGAGTGCGGGCCTTTCTTCTTCCAAGTTTTGCCAGGCTTTTGTTAGTGTCAGAAACAGAGCTGGTAATTGTGGTTGTCGTTGCTGCCGGGTTTGTTTGCGGCAAGACAATAGTAGGCAGTAGAGAAAGCAGCATTCAGAGCAGCCATGGATTTGAAGTCCTTGCGCAAACCGAAATTGCTGGAGCTTGCAAGAGAGTTGAGTCTGGATGTCTCAGACAAACTCAGAAAACCAGAACTGCTAAGGGCTATTCTTGAGTTAGAAGCTGATGACGAGCTGTCGAAATGCCTTGAGACCATTAAGGAGAGGGCAAAAAGACAGGAGCGCGAAGTTAGAGAGCAAGAAGAGAAACAGGAGCGCGAACTTAAAGAACAGAAAGAGAAAGATGAGCGCGAACGAAAAGAACAAAAAGAGAAAGAAAAAGAAGAGCGCGACCGTCAACACGCTTTGGAAATGTAGCGTCTCGAGGTAGAGATGGAACGCGCTCGTAATGGAAGTGAGGCACACGGTGCAGGAGAACGAGTATCGTTCAAAATGACTGACTTGATGCGGCCGTTTGAGCTTGGAGAGGACATTGGTTTGTTCCTGGTTAACTTTGAGCGAACTTGCGAGAAGCAGGGGTTCTCTCGGGAAATGTGGCCACAGCGCTTGCTAACTTTGTTACCCGGCGAGGCGGCCGCCGTCTAATGGCTAATGTCATTAGCCATTAATGTCAGGCTAATGTCAAACATGCAGGAGTGGCTCAAAGAAGAGAAAGCGTTTGGTGACCACGAGAAAGTTCTGCAGTGTTTCGGGCTGGAACAGTTTTATAGTCGGTTACCTGAGAACGTGCGGTACTGGGTCTTGGATAGGACAGACGTTAGTACGGTGGCTAAAGCCGCTGAGCTAGCCGAGGAGTTTGTGACGCGTCGGGCTCGCGGAGCTAAGGACGGTCAAAAGGGTGAATTTGGCTCCAAGTTTCAGAGGCCGAAGTTCACACCCATGAGAGCAAGGGGGAACACACGTAGTGCGGATGCGAGTGAAAGCAGTCCGACTGAACCTAAGGAGACGGCGGCAGCCGAAGCCGAACGCAGAAAGCTGTTCGAGACGAGGCAAGCGCGCGTGTGTTATACGTGCCAGAAGCCGGGTCACTTTTCGGCGCAGTGTCCGGAAACAAAAACAAAAGTCGTGTTTTTGTCATTATGCAGCACTGGCGAGAACATGAAGCTTCTCGAGCCTTACATGCGAGACCTCCTCGTGAACGGGAATGAGTGCCGAGTGCATCGCGATGCATCGAGAGCTACGATGGATGTAGTTCACCCCTCTTACGTAGAATCCGATATGTTCACGGGCGAGTGCGCATGGATCAAGCAAGCCGTGGAAGCTCATAGCGTGTGTCTGCCCGTAGCAAAAGTGCTTATTGAAAGACCTTTCGGAGCACTTGAGACGGAGGCTGCAGTGTCATCTATGCTGCCCCCCCCCCTCCAGTACGTCAGACGTACGTCAGACGTCAGACGGACTTAATAGGTTGCTAAAAGTCAGCCGGTCGGCTTTGATAGCCGAGCAAAAGAAGGATGGCAGCCTAGAAAACATACGCTGCATTGTCAAGGAAGGTATCGCCAAGAAAAATGCTCGTTTTGTGGAAAAAGGTGGGGGTCCTGTACCGGAAGTATCTAGACCGCAAGTATTCCGGTCTAGATACTTCCGGTATCTAGACCGGAAGTATCTGTACCGGAAGTACCTAGACTATGGCCTCCTAGACTTCACAGATGAGGTACTAGACAACGAGGCGTGTGAATGGGTGGCAGACGTCATTTGTGAGATCATTGAATGTGGGCGTCTAGAGGACTATGTGTCCCTGGTGGTGACCAGCGTGGCTCGCGGACTCGACTACGACCCAGCTTTCTTAGCTTGTGTCTATAGTGGCCCAAATCTTTTTGGAGCCGAGCCGCCGGACTGTTTACGTCCTTTGTACGCTGTGAACACGTCGTTGCTGCCTGACAAATGGCTCCCTCTTTTAACTGTGAGTGAACTGTGTCAGAAAGTGCGTAAGTGTCACCCATACAGGGGCAAGAAGTCGGACGCCCCAACTGATGAACAGATCGATGATCTGATATCCAACGAGGACGATGATCTGCTAGCCCAGCGACTTTACCCACCTCGGACTAAGGCCGATCTGGCGATAAGGAATATGCGCATGAGTGATATGATCGGATTCATGCGTCACGAAGGAACTCTCGATCTTTGTGCCCGAGTCCTGAAGCTGTGCAGAGGATTCGATCATGTCTCGACGTGTAACCTATTGCTTGCGGCTATGTGTTTCGACAGCTCATGGTGGGATGTGCTAGAGTCGTGTGGTGTGTTTCTGGGCGACTCAGACCACTACCGGACTAGTTGCAAGACTCTGTCTGACATGGTGAAAAAAAAACAATGAACTGTCACCTGACGACAGAGTTTCGCTATACGAGTGTGCCTGTCTGTTCGGTACTATGTGCCCCCCGGTCTCGGACTGGGACCCGATTCTTGAAACTCGTGAATTAGCGTCTGGAGGTCAGGTGGACCATGGACTCCTTGATGGGGAGTGGCTGACCCCAAAGGACGTCGTAAGGAGGATCCGAGACCTGGTCCAGTACCCGGGAGCGCGACGTTCGGAGGTGCGCGAGTTCGAGGAATGGCTGGCTTCATCCGAGTGGGAGCGATCAGGAGCGGCGTCCCTAGGTCGTGTACACTATTCGGTTGATGCCGGAGGAGAGCGGCGGTCTGGATCTTTCAAGGCCAGAAAGAACCTGGTGCTAGACGTGGTTCCATTCAGAGAGCTAGTGGACTCAGTGAGAAGCCACCGCACCCAGGACAATAAGGCCCTCATCAAAAGTGAGTTTGGCAAGATCAGACTCGCTGTGTCTGCACCTCTAGAGGTGTACCTACAACAGGCGTACCTCTTCTCCGTCTCGGGAAGTGCCTATCTCAGATGGCCGGGGAATACACTAGAAGAGACAGTGGTGCAAGAGATGACTCGAAACGAGCGAACGTATGTTCTCATGCGTGATGGACAGTTTGCACTGCATTACGATTTCGCTCGTTTTGACCATCAACCCACGACCGACGAGATAGTGGCATTCCAGAGAATCACCTTCGAACGAGCACACGAACAAGCCAAACCCCGCCAAAAGTCCGACATCTCCCTCTTCGAAACCCTGCTGGAGACTGGATTTCGCCGAGCGACATTGACCTCACCACCAGGTCTGGGCCAGCAAAAGACTTTCCCCGTGACAGGAGGTTTAATGTCAGGGTTGCGCTCTACCTCAGCAGTGGGAAGCGGGTGGAATGCGGTACTGGGGGAAACGGCACGTGACATAGCCAACCGATTTCGACGCCATGGTAAAGCAGTGGAGACCTGGCAGATAGTTAGGGGCGATGACACTCAGGTTGTATCCACGGACTACAACGATGTGCTAGCCGTGAAACTAGGGTATGATCTCCTCGGCGCTGAAGCTAACGAAAGCAAATTTACCTTGCGAAAAGGTAGGACTGAATTTTTGCGTATCGAAACCAGCGACCGGGCGAGAGCATATCCATGCCGAACTGTCCCACTGTTGTACCAAAGGCACCCCTGGAGTGTCCGACCCCCAACGGGTGATGCTTCTGTATCCCGAATCGATAAGGTAGGCAGCGTACTCGCGCGAAGACTGAAAGACCCTTCCCGTTTGCATCGCTTCGTTAATTACGTTTGTGACAAGATGCTGCTGAGTGCTGCGAGACTACTGTAAGGAACTAGGCAGTAGTATAAAAGGAGAAAGAGCCTGGCATGGCTTAGTGAGGGTTGTGTCGTGCTTGCTGACTGAGCGGTTGAGTTTCGGCGTAGTTCTAACGCTTGCTGGGAACGTGAACAAAAAATTACCGACGATTACGTTACTTCCTAATGCGAAATTTGAGCGCAGCAAATAAGCTGTTTCACCTTTTCGATAGATTGAGGCAAATAAATCGAGCAACACATGTATGCCTCCGCTTCGGCGGCGCGAACGGCAGGGTCTTCTCGGCGGCGGCGCTTAGCCTCTGCTTCGGCGACGCGTACTCCTGGATCATCTCGACGGCGGCGACGGTAAGCTTCTGCTTCGGCGGCACGCACCTCTGGATTCTGACGGCGACGGCGCTGGGCCTCTGCTCTGGCAGCTCGTTTAGCAGCAGCAGCAGCAGACGGAGGACTTCCATCGGTCGTCTCGCTCATGGCTCAGAAAGAACTGGCAGATAATTTCGCAGTGGCGAACGGCAGCGGCAATTTCGGCTCGGGCGATCCACATATACAGATCCGCCGCCACCGATCTGGCTCTCTGATTGCCACCGCACAGCGCGAACGGCAGCGGCAATTTCGGCTCGGGCGGTGCACATATACAGATCCGCCGCCACCGATCTGGCTTTATGATTGCCACCGCACAGGGGTTGCATTGGAGGAGGAGCGAAGAAAGGAATTAAGTTCGAGCCGGCGCTTTGACAACCGGAGACTCGCAGGAAGAGGGGGGAGGGGGCGGCGTGTACACCCAGCGGCAAACGATGGGGGCAGAAGCGCGCGCAGCAAGCGGACACCACGATAAAGGGAGGAGGGAAGAGATAGCAGCGACTGACTGATGCCGCTGACGCCGATAGTGAGTCAACCCCAGCTGCGGAGTTGGTTTCACGGACAACGCCGCCGATGCCGACACAAACAATATGATACCCTCGCTTCCGCAGCGCTAAGAACCAGGTCTAGCCGTGGGAAGGTGGTCACGTATTCGTCGATGTGCCGGGGCCTACGTGAAATAACCGGCGCGTTGGCAACTGAAGAGCACCCTATCCGCCACACAAGAACAGGGGGGGACCCTTTCCTCCTCTTTCTGCATGGCGGCGACGGTGTTCTATGCAGTCACGTTATCTTGACTCTCTAGCGGCGTCAGCGGCATCCAGCGGTATCAGTCGGTCGCTGCTAGCGCTGGGGGGATGAAAGGGGGGCGGAGCTGGTTACGAGGCCGACGACAACGCCGACGACAACGCCGACGACGACGCGAAACCCAGGAACGGACGCCAAAGAGCTGCGCTCTAAAATGGCAACTCTCCCGAAGGCACTTTACAGTGTCCTGTGTGAACCTGAACGTGAGAAAGAGGCCTTCTCTGTGCACTGCGCTCAAGAAACGCCGAAGGACGACCGACTTCGGTTATGAGCATCATCGAGCGACATCCCGCCAGACAGCGGATGCAGGCCCCTGACCATCGGGATCTCCTTCTCCCGGCGGGGCGGTCTGTTACGTTTCGCCTACGACGCGCGGTATAGCCGGCGCGGATGCAACCAACGCCGGCGCTTCATTCAAAGCGGCGGACATTTCGGCCCGTTCAGCGCTGCCGCAGCGCCTCCCCGCCAAGCGCGTCCAGGCATGTTTCAATGCCACGTGTATTCGTGTGTGCGTGTGTGTGTGTGCGTGCATGTTTGTGCCCACGCTTGTCAAAGCGCGGCAGCCGGGGAGACGAGCTCCCCAAGTGTGAAGCGAGGAGGTCTGACCGGCGCCGGCGCGGCGGATGTGTCACTACACTCGTCTCAACGTGGCTCTCAGCGTGTCCGTGCCCCGCCGTCACGTGCGCCTCTGACGAGGCGTTCCTCCTTGCCCTCGACTCCGAGAGTATAAAAGCAGCCGCCCTCGGACGCCAAGAGAGAGGCTCCGATTTCTTCCGTTAAGTAGCGTGCTCTCCCGTCTCTCCACTTTGGTCGACCTGACCGGCCGCTCTTTTGCGATGCTAGAATAAACAAGTTGTTCTGTTAGCAGTCGACTCATGCTTTGCGAGGACCTTCGGATGCTTCCAGTTGTGACCCAGGCCGCCAGGCCAACGCTACTCTTGGGGCTTGTGACCCAGGTGCAACACCACCCAAAGGATCATCATATGTGCGACGAGCCGCAACACCTGGAAAAGAGTCAGTCGAAACTACCTTTCTTTAGGAGTGTAAAAAATTAAAACGTCATCAACGTATCGTATCGCTTTTACAATGCTCGTCTGGCTGAGCTTAGTTCCAAGATTTCGGGCATAGCTGGCCAATAAAGTGTCGCTAAGAATAGGAGCTATATATGAACCGATGCACACTCCTTTCTTTTGTATAAAAAGCTTATCCTCCATAGAGACGAAAGTAGAAAGCATGTAAAACCCTAAGAGGTTTAAAAACCTGTCGACTTTCATACCACATGCATTCTGAAACTTAAAAACACCGTATGTGTCAATGCAATGGCCGACTTCAGTGTATGCATCATCTTGAGGCAAAGAGTAATATAAGTACTTGATGTCCACGGAAAAAGCGAGGACAGCCTTTGAAAATCCCTCGCGGAGAAAGGTGGAGACTACCTGGCGTCTTTATGAGGAAGGGGTCATCGATGTCGAGGAGGCGCAAAAACTTTTGCAGGATCACTCCCACTTGTTGCCTGGTCAAACGGGGCGGTGTATTAATGACCGCATGCGCGAACACTCAAACAAAGTTCAAGAACGAGCTAGAGATCGTGAATTATCACTGTATTGCAACGAATGCGGTTGCAAGCAGTCTTTTAAAGATGTGACCTACTGTCAAAATACTGCGATGACCGCGTGCGGCTTATTTCCGAAGCTTTTCACATTCATATTAGCGGAGAAACATGTGTAAGCCTTCCCTCTATTTCTATCCTTCCGAAGGTTATTGCCATCCTATCGCATTAATTGCAATTTTCGTCTCTGCACATGCTGAATTCTGTTTATTCTGTGCTTTGAGGTAGCGGCAGAGTATAAATATGCTGACTGAAAGAATAAAGGCACGTGGTTGTTAGTCAGCGCTGTTGTCTGTGTCCTTCTCCTTGTCGGAAGAAGACCACAGTGACAGCACCGGCTCGCGTCGGGCTCCGTAGTTTCGTGAGTTTTTGCTGGTGCTTTCAACAGAAAACGCGCCGAAATGCCTCCACCAGCTGCCTAACGTTATAAGGACCGCATCGACACCACCCCCGTGGAAATCCGACCACCGACGGCCCCACGAGGATTCTTGAAAGTTTCGTTGGGTGAGCCGCTAACCCTAACCGGCGGCGGCAGCCGCTCGCCTCGCCGACGGGGATTCCCGCCACGGCACTTGGCCTAATCATGGTGAACGAAGCGACTACGGTCGTTGACCTCCTCCATACAACTTCCAGAGGACTCGAAGAAGAAAGCATGGACGAGACTACCGAACCGGTGAGCCAAGAAACTCTGTACCATAACACCGTGAGAGAAGATATCAACTGGCAATCAGTACGAACACAAAAGCAACGCAAGCAAGAAGCCTTGGAGAGGCGAAGCGGTAGTGCAGAGCCCCAAGACCCCGCAACCACCACTGAGACATCGTCAACAAGGCAGAGAGTCGCTAGACCTCCACCGCTTCCGAAAAATGAATACACAATAATCATTCGTCCAAATCAAGGACTGTCATTAAGAAACGTGCTGACTCATAAACTCGTACGAGCGATCATCGACGCGTGCCACAACGAGTTCACGGACGACAGATTCATTCTGAGGATGAACCCGGGATCCAACATAGCCATCCTATCGAACCAGTACAAAGAGGTCGCCGGAAAAGCACGACACATCCACACTTTAACACTTAGCGGCAGAAGTCACGCAGTGCGTGCATACAACGCTCAAGAAGGCACCCTCGGGGGAGTGGTACATGGAATGCCGTTGCACACAACCACCGAAACCCTCATGGCCCACCTCAGAGTGAGGATACAAGGCGTGGAAATCCTTACAACCAGGATGATCGGTGCCACTCAAAGTGCAGCGCTGATATTTATTCGTCTCCATCTACCACGATTTGTGTACTACTACGGAGATGGAGCGTTGGTCTAAATGGGTAGCAACGGAGTTCAAGTCTGCAATATCTGCAGGGAAAAGGGCCACCGTACCGTTGTGTTCCCAAACCCGGCCAGACCCATCTCTACATTGTGCGGACTGCTTAATCCAACCGACGCACACAAATGCGAGATAAACTGCGCCTCGTGCGGGGAGGCTCACCCAACCGGTGACCACTCGTGCAAGCAGCGACTGAAACCGGTTCGACCCCGACCCACGCCATCCTCAGCCCCAATGAAGTCGAACGCCCTAAGATGGGTCGCCTCGGAAGATACAAAAGAGACCTACAGGGTGGACATTCCCGGCCGGCCGGTCAGTACCGAGCAACGCTCCGGCTCCCGCTCCCTGTCAGCGAGCCGCGAGCATCGGGCACCAGAGACAACCGAAAGGAACCCGTCGCCTCCGGCAAGCAAGCAGAAGCCATCACACGAGGTAAGCTTGGCGGAAGTAGTCTCTTACCAGCCACGAAACGCATCCACACCGATTACACAAAATACGGAATGTCAGATAGTGATTGAGGAAAATAGCAAAAACAGCATCGAACCAACTACGAGCACAAAATCGAAACTTTAATGGAAACAGTGGCCATGCTTGAATAGGCACACGCTGCGACCCGTGATTGATCACCACAATCTCAATTACCACAGCTAAGCACTCTCACCGGGCATCCACCACTACAAACACAACTGCCCCCCTCCCCCAAAACAACACCGCCAAAGCAGCCTCAGGCGCACTCACCGTCGGAGAGCAACTTGGTAATCCAGGATCAATTGCAACAAGCACTGCAACAATCACAACAAATAATACAACAAATACAGCAACAATTTCAGCAGGTTCTTGCGGAATCCCAAGAATTAAAAAAATACGTTAACGAATCCCTAACCAAGGAACCCACGCGTAAACGGAAAAGTAGTGAAATACGCTCTCAGGCAGAGGACAGTAGCATGCCAACTTCCGACACAGACAGCACAATACCATCTAAGTCCCATCATGGCCCGTAAAACTCAAATGGAAAGCGAAAACATCACGATCTGGTCCTGGAACTGGTAGCTACAATAAAAGCAAGCACGCATCGCTCTCGCTATACCTACAGGCGGCGCTAGTCCCCCCAGACATTACCTGCCTGCGAGAGGCGCGAGAGCAACCGAAGCCAATTATGTGGTATAAAATACAGTACGACCCCAGCTACCTTAAGGTGGCCACGCTCGTCCGCAAAGATTTGGCAACAATCCTGACAGTATTGCCCGGTGAGGAAATCCCACATCTCATCACCATGAAATGGCCTGTCAAGAAGGGGAGACCTAAACAAGTCGTGTGCAACGTATGCAGACCCCCCCCCCCTCGCGACAGAAAGGCTGACTTCTCGTCATTGTTCCGGAACCTACAGCCAATGCTGGAACACTGTGATCGCTTAATTATAACCAGGGATTTCAATGCAAAGCACAACGCGTGGGGCTACTCGAAAGCAGACACCAATGGCACCAAGCTCCTAAAAGCCATAGGGCGCCACGATTACACACTAATTACTGTAGCAGGTACGCCTACTCGAGTAGGAAACAGCATCTGCAGGGACACGACCCTTGATCTCACCATCACGAACGATACCGTGGGAACAAGCTGGAGGGTCATAGACGATTCGCTGGGTAGTGAACACTACATTATCGAAATCACCAGCACCTCAGCCAAACTACGCCGACCCCTAGGGAAGGCCAAAATTACAAACTGGCCTAAGTTTAGGGAGAGGCAACAGACCCACTTAGATACAAGTTTGCTCTTCCTGGAACATCAACGCCGCTTAACCCCGATGAAGGAGTGGGCCCAACGCATCAAAGAACTATATGACGCCAGCACTAAAGTGTAGCGAACCGATACCGACAGGCCGGCAATCGACAACCATCTAATACACTTATGGGAAGCATGCAGAGGCCTCACAAAGATGGTGCAAACACGCTGCGACCCTTACTTACACTTAGGATTTCAAACGTCACTGAACAGGCCACCAATTATGCCCTGAAGGTTCACAGGGACAACTGGCGCACGTTCTGTGATTCGCTTAAAGGCATGCTAAGCACCAAAAAGACGTGGAACATACTCCGCAGCATCATCAATCCTTCAAGTACCATAACAGAAATAAACACAGCCCTACAAAAACTCGTTGGCGAATATCCGGACACCCAAGATGAACTCCTACAGGAATCCAGCAAATATACACGGGAATCCAGACCGGGCATGGGAAAGCACACCCTCAATATCCGACACCTCCGAACGAGAGGCTTGATGCACTAATCACGTATGCGGAGGTATACACGGCAGCACAGAGCTTCAAGAAAAACACGGCACCGGGCCCCAACGGGACCACCAACGCCATCTTGAGAAACCTGAGCGGTGAAACGCTCCGAGCCTTTACACAGCAGCTGAACGAAGAAATATGGACACCGCGCGGAACATTACCCGAGGAATGGACTACCGTTCACATTGGCCCAATACCAAAACCGCGAAAACCGCGCAGGCTCGATCAGTTACGACCGATCTCGCTCACGTCTTGCCTGGGCAAACTTTTTGAACGAATTGTACTCACTCGAATAGACAACACATGGAAGAACATGGACTGCACCCTAATTCCATGTGCGGATTCCGGAAAGGCATGTCAGCACAGGATGTCTTCCTCCTCCCCAAGGAAGAAGTCCTCAACCCACAACTGGGCAGCAACAACAACATACTCCTAGCCCTCGACGTGGAAAAAACCTTTGATAATGTAGCGTACGAAACCATCCTAGATGGCCTCGCCGCAATAGGATGCGGAGAGCGAGTGCGAGCGGATGGATGCGAGGTGCGATCGCGCAAACAGCTCGCTTTTCCGTTCGTTCGGTCTGGCTGCGACGTCACAAAGTAGGCCGTCCGCAAGATTTGTGAGAACGGGAGGGAGAGCACAGCCAATAAACGAGCGAGCCCAGCCCCGGAAGTTTGCGTCACCAGTTTGAGCTTCGATCGGGGACGATACATTAAGTGCAGAATGTTTGCGATGCTTTAATAATTAAACACGTAATATAAGAAAAAGATTCTTACTGTTGCAACATATAATCTGCCTCGGAAATCTCATGCGAGAGCAGAAAACTAATTTAAGCGGCATATATTTTGGTTTAGTCCGCTAGGTGGTATCGCACACGTCAAAACAAATTGGCGGGAGCGCGCAGTTCAATTGCAAAATCGCTGTTCGTCAGTTGCCAAAATGTCGTCGCACAAGAATGTCAAGCTTGGCCCTCACGTGTCGCCACACCAACGTGAACTGTTGGTGGCGTTTATGGAGGGCCATCCCTATCTTGTGCGGGCGTCGTGTGCACTCACACCGGAGTGCACGGTGGAGCGGAGGCGGCAGCTTTGGAGTGAGCTCGCCGCCCTGCTGAACACTGAGGGCCCGGCCGCCAAGACAGCCGAACAGTGGCAGGTCTTTTGGCGGAAAGAAGTATTTCTTTCCCGCCGAGATGCCGCCACAGCTTCCGCAAGTCAAAGGTGAGTGCGAGGAGCGGTTCTGTTGCTCGCGATATTTACAATGCTGTCCGTAATTGCAGCGGCACGGGTGGTGGCCGTCTGCCCGGCCTTCGTGGCCGTATCATCGCCCTAGTGGGCACCTCCACGGTGACCGGAGTGTGCGAGGCTTTTTACCAACCACTCGACGAGGTAAGCCATTGACTACGCACCAAAAAAACGGGAGGACGCGGCAGTAATTTACAGTAGTTGCGCCGCGTATACTGCATCGCGTAAGCAATGTTATACCCCAGTCACGCAGGCCGCTTCCTTCGCAATCGCGCCCAGTTTAGATGGAATTTCTCGACAGCCACTGGCTCCTTTCTTCATTCCGCGAAGGGAGGCAATAGAAATAGAGAAATTTTGCCCCGATCGGGATCGATTCAGATCAAAAGTGCCTGCGTGACACTGGTATAACAGAAATAGTTTTTCTTCCTTTATGTGCATGTGTTTGCTGCTGGCATGCACAAGATGGTTTACTACTGGGATTTCAAGAGATTTTTTTCTGCTGTCATAACTCTATGTTAGTGCACATTGGGAGGAGCAGATTACGCAAACTTGACAAAACTGCTTCTTCGCATCTTATACATAATGCAGCCCGCCATGGAGGTGACCGTGGAATCTGTGGGCACCACCGCAGGAACCAGTGGCCTTTCACGTGAAGGTAAGCTTTTGCTCTTCCCTGTTGCCTTCCTGTTTGTGGAATCTGTTTCGTATATAAGGAACGCAAACTATTTCTACTCTAACCGTTGAGTGAATGTACCCTCTATAACCAATATAGGAGCACTGCAGCAGCCAGGAGTGGGCCCTCCAGCCACTGCACAGCCTGCAGCTGGCCCTGGCGGAGTGAGAACCAGTAAGTGAAAAGGAAATATCCTGCAATGTCACAGCTTGAATGCACTGGACGTAATGTAGTTGTGTGTTTAGTTCATTAAAAAGTGGTACTTTTTCCAGGCTACCAACCCCGGGTGCAGCGCCGGTCGCGAGGCCCTCGTCGGGCGTCCCACCGGGACGCCTTGGTCGAACGGCTCGCGGATGACTACGCCAGGACCGTCGCACAGAACGACGAGACAAACGAAGTGCGTGTGCCCTTGCCTGCTTTATATGGTGGAGCGTAATAGAATGACAGTAGACAGGTGTAACATTTTTTTAGCAATTTGATGAGCTGCACAGGTCACTAACTCACATACATGGCTAACACGTGTTTCAATAGCTGAACTGAAAAAAAAAAGACTAAGGGAGACGGACGAGAACATCATCATACATTACGTACATGGTCATAAACACGGTCACTTGCAATCATTAACACAATGTAACAGCTTCAAACACAGTAATCACTGCCATTAGCATTTCTGCAACAGGCAATAACTGGGTGGACTAGACAACAGGGACACTTGCAATCAATCACACAATAACAGCTTCACACATTCCTATTTCCACTAAAGCTCTTTCTTTTGAGCAGTTTCATAGACATGGCAAGTTGCCTGTAATTAAATCACTTGTTTTAGAACACTGCCTCATATGACTTACTCGTTTCAAACCTTGGCCGCCCACCTTCAAGTATTACCTAATGAATTTTTCCGCATATGCTGTAATTGCACCACACACATCGGATTGTGCATGCTGATTGTGATAGTTCTCCCCCATCACACAAAAATATTCATGTCTGAAACATTTTTCCCAAGGCAGCGGCGTAAATTGAGTGGCATATGTAAAACACCTAAAATGCTCTGGGCCCTTCATCTTCATAATTATTTGCAAAGGCGGCAGCTAACTCACAGTTCAAATTTAGCTTGCACATCGCCGTAAAGTTTCCTTTATTTTGACGCACTTAGAAACACTATAGCTTGCATAGTTCATTGAGGACGATGGAGAACACAAACCTCAATAAACTATTGAAACATAAAAAAGGAGAACACTGTTAATTAATGAGTTGCAATGGTTGTAATTAAGGCAGTAAGAGGAAAACTTTGCCACACAATACACTCAGGACTGTGGCTATTTCCACAAAGTTTGAAGTTGCTAACTTGTTCTGGAAGGCTGGGAAACATCACATATAATGGCAGTGCGACAGCTTGCAATGCTTGAATAACAATTTATATACAGGGTCCAATACATGCTTTTGCAACAAAATGCAACATAGGGCCTAGCATTCTTTGCTACAGTGATACATGTCAAGGTCGCTTGCTCATTTGCAATCCCAAACTTATTGCTATGCCATCTGTTAGCTTTCCGGCGGCTCGACAGCATAAAAGTACATATGGTATTGATATTTCTTTGCACAACTACATGAAAACCAACAACAAAAAACAGATACAATGGTGCAGACAGACAACAACATAGAAAGTGTTTGTCCTTGTCCCCATAACTAATGAACATATGGTAATCTGAATGAGCATACATGCAGTTGAGCGCCTTTATACCTAAAGTGCTTGGGACCACCGAAATCATCCGTTTTACAGCTCACTTTGTAAACATTGTGCACAGCACGCCTCACTAGGAACCGACCGAACATAATTACTCTTTCGTTATGCAGGTCACTTTGCTGTAGAGGTGCTTGACCGATTGTGCGGGAATGGATGCTGATGTAATTATTTATTTCTAGCTCCTGCGTGGTATCCGCCAAGGCGTAGACCGGCTGGCTGCAGCTACTGAGCGGGTCGTGGCTGCTGTGGAGCGGCAGGCCGACCAAGTAGCGGAGGCACTGCGGCCAGTGGGGCAGCTTTCACAGCTCTTGGGCCAGCTGATGCAGGAGGCAGTGGCTGCAAGGAGGGAATAGACGATTTGAAGTTTTATTATTTATTACTTGTATTTTTTGTATTATTCATTATTATTCGTTCATTATTATTCGTTCATTATAACTTTGATCTTGTTTTGTACATTTGAAGTTTTATTATTTATTACTTGTAATTTTTGTATTATTCATTATTATTCGTTCATTATTATTCGTTCATTGTAACTTTGATCTTGTTTTGCACATTTGAAGTTTTATTATTTATTACTTGTATTTTTTGTATTATTCATTATTATTCGTTCATTGTAACTTTGATCTTGTTTTGTACATTTGAAGTTTTATTATTTATTACTTGTATTTTTTTGTATTATTCAATATTATTCGTTCATTATTATTCGTTCATTATAACTTTGATCTTGTTTTGTACATTTGAAGTTTTATTATTTATTACTTGTATTTTTTTGTATCATTCATTATTATTCGTTCATTATAACTTTGATCTTGTTTTGTACATTTAAATATTTTTTTAGTGATCTCTAAACTTTGAGATGTTACTCGAAGGTAGCAGAAATTAAATAGTTACCTTATTTCCGTTATGTGCACAAGAAATTGCATACTATTTTTGTAACTTTATTGTTAGTATGTTTTAGTATTTTTTAGCAAGTGTCATTAATATGTTTAGGGTGTTTCAGTCATATGAGTTAGGTGGCAGTCATGCTAGCGTTGCTCTTTCTGTACTCTGTGTTGTTGCACTGAGGTCCAATTTTTTTTATTGCAAGGTTCCATATCCAGTGTCTACCTGAAATCACTAGATGGCTGCTTTAGAATTGTGTTACACATTACATATAGTGAAGCTAACTCTTGATTTGGCGCCTGACGGGGATTCTCCAGCTAACAGCTGATGCCTTGTACGCGGAGAAAAACAGTATTAGTCATATTGTTTTCAACTAGGTCATGTTATTCCTGCCATTTATATCGAAGTACAGAATGCGTCAGGCTTGCATGATGCTTTTTATTTGTATGCTTACCACTTTTATAATGAGAGGGTAATAAGTGTTACATGAAGCACTTCTGGCTAGCCACATAGTCTCCTCCTGTGATATTTTTTTGCTACTACTTCCATGTAACTTTATATATGCTAAGCTACAGCTATGGAGTGCATTACTGTACCTGATACTGAAGAGTAGTTCAAGGTGCTGTGATATGTGACATACACACGTCCTGCAGGCTTCCTGCTACAGCAGCACGTTAGTCCAGCTCATTCTAACATATTTCGTCACTGTTACTACTTCAGATATGTTGTATTATATGGGGTGTATCTGAATGCAGAACATGTAGCGGCTGACATTTATCTGTATTTTTTGTGACACGAGGATGTTTACAAAGTTGAAACCATGGAGTACATTAGAGTAATACCATTTCCTTGAGCTACACCATGTCTTGGCTTTACTCCATGCTGGCTGAATATACTACATGAACAATGAGCCCGTTGCAGTGTGAAATGAAATGTTCTTGTGACGTTTCAATCTAGCTACCCAGCTGGCTACAGGGGTGGACAAAAATGTCGAAATGGCACGACATGTCTTCGTGCAAAACCTACCTCTGTCTGTTTTGTTTTCAAAATTCCCTGTTATAACAGAGTGTCATTTTGTATTTTGTGTTTCTAGTTATTTAAGAATAAAATTACAAAAGAAAAAAAGAACCCGGAAAAGAGATGCAGCAGCACACCCGCTCAGGTGCTTGTGCTGTTTTTTGTATTCTCCTTGAATTTGCGTTCCCATCAGGAACTACGTTGCCCAGCAACACTTTTTTAACGTCTCTCTTCCACTGTTTCTAAACCTTTTGTTACTGTGACACACCCTGTGAAAATCCGCAATGGAGATTTCAGTATTAATCAAAACAAATATTTTTGAAAATGCCTTGCATCCTTTTTATCAAGGGCGACCATTTCAATTTTTCAATGGCATTATGAGGTTTGCCTTTTCACGCCGATGTTGGAGAACTCACCTGGCTTTACGGTTGAGCCGCACGACGAGGCTGCTGTTGCTGCCTCAGCCGACGATGCAGCATACGCAGGTGAGTGGTACGCCAGCTAGGGGCCGCAGAGAACAGGTTGACAACCTGGCTCCTCATCTGCTTCGCCCTCATCAGCAGCTCTCTGGGCGTTTCTTGCCGGCAGGTGTGGTGCCCTTGAGACACAGGCAAGCCCTGTTGCAGCGGTGGCTGGTTGTCATCAGCCTCCTCATCACTGTCCTGCAGCTCCGGCTCCCCTGCCTTCAAAGCAATGTTGTGGAGAGCGGTGCAGGCTGCCACGATTGTTGCTGCATCCTTGGGCTCATAAAGGAGTGTCCGGTACCTTTGAAGGCACCGGAACCTTGCCTTCAAGACGCCAATAGCCCTCTCCACAACGTTCCTCATGGAGGCATGGGCCTGGTTGTAGCGCCCCTCCGGAGTGTCAATGCCTGGATGGCCTGGCACAGGAGTCAGCAGCCATGGCTCAAGAGGGTAGCCCGAGTCTCCTGCATGTTGGAAACATAACTGTGTAATATACTTCACTGATTGCAACATGTCTGCAGCACTCACCAAGCACCCATTCTCCACGTCGCAGGTTACGTGTGAGGCGGCCTAACAGTGGTGAGTGCCTCCACACGTAGGAGTCATGGCACGATCCGGGGAAACGGGGATCGATGTCCACGATGCGCATGTGGGCATCACACACCTGGAGGGCAGAACAAACGGGCGGAAAATGGTTCAGAATAAGCAATTTGAGCTGGAATATTCTCATATTTCACGTCATGCTGACAGATAAATAGTCTGAATGAAATGTTTTTGCACCAACATGATTTCATAATTCTTTCCCAGACACAGCTGCATTCTTTCCCACATTAGTAAAAAGCAATCTCCGAAATAGTCTTCTTTAATTATTGCAAGAAATGAGCAAAAAGCTACATTCACGAGACATTTGTGAATTAACGCTCATCATAGCCGCCTTGGTTGTTCAATGCGTACTCTTATACCCGTACCGCAAGGGCACTATCGATCAATTTGATTCGGTTCGAAATTATCAACCGCGATTACCTGCCTCCCGCAGCTTAAGCAAATGAGTCAATCTGGACCGAGAAATTAAATTCCGAACGGGTTCGATCACGATCGATATTGCTTTACGTGGTACCCGTATTGTACACACTACGACGGCATTACATAAACCCGATAACCTAATAAAAGATGACAGCGTGCAAAAAAAATGTCAGATCGTGAGTACTTACGATCATGGTATTCAAGGCGTAGAAGCCTTTTCTTGACATGAAGCCCGCGGTCTCGCCCGGGCTGAGTCCTTCGGGCTGTTTGATCGCTATGAGCGTCCCGTCGACGCAGGCCACTACACCGGGAATGCGGCCCCGATCCGCAAAGGCCGCCTTTGCAGTAGCCTTGCCGGCCGTTGACAACGGGAAGCTTACCCAGCCCTGTTGCCGGCCCACCACGGTTATTGCTTCCGCAACTGCGTGAATGCTTTCGCTCACGGAAGCTTGCCCCATCGATACGAATTCTTCGCTGCCGATGGATCTTTGGTAGCTCCCCGTCGCGAAGAAACGGAGAGCACAAAGCACCCTCTCTTGCGTCGTGATGCCACCGGTCCGAAGGCCACCGATGGCGTCTTCCAGTTGCTCGCAGAGCCAGCGCACAGTGCGCTTCGAGAGCCTGAAGTGGTCGCGGAACTCTTCCTCGGTAAGCTCGTCAAATGCGTCCCGAAAGATGCGTTGCCGAGGCTGCCCGAGCGACTCCAAAAGCGCGATAATAGGAGCGGCCATCGCGACTCGTGAGCACCAAACAAACCGCCGAACAATGAACGCGATTCTCTGAGCACAACGTGAAACGGCGAGCATTCTCGACAAATGCACTCGGATCAATCAAAATTAAAACAGCACTATTTATATTTATCACAGCGCAGGCGCAGCATTTAATTTCACTGTGATCACAGTTGTTTTCAATAATTAACATCGCTAACGTTCGGCGATGGCGGATCGCGTTTTAATCTCGAAAAACTCGACCCCCGCCAGGGCCAGCCATGTTCGGCGAGCGACGACATTATGAGCAGACGACAGGCGCATCGTCTGCTACTAGCGCTGCTATGGCAACGGCCATTCATTCTTCGAAGCGAATGCCCTTGTCGACCGTTCCACGAAAGCGGCCGTTTCCCCTCGCTTTTGGAATGATTGACAGGAGTGTGACGTAAACGCATTTTGTGGTCCCGCCCCGGCGCAATGGCCGCCGTGACGAAACGCGCGGGCGCCAACGAATCACGAGAGGGCAAGCGAGAGAACGGAAAAGCGAGCTGTTTGCGCGATCGCACCCCAGTACACCGTGGCTTTTCTCAGTCACTGCAAAGCCCGTATCGGCATAGCAGGCATACAATCAGACAAATGTGATCTACCGCAGAAGGGTACTCTGCAAGAATCAATAATATCTCTTTTCCTCTTCAACATCGGACTTAGAAAACTTGCTTTACAACTGGAAAACATGCCAAAACTCGGATGTGCCTTCTGTGCCGACGATATCACCCTATGGGCAACCAAGGGTTCATAAGGCGACAGAGAAAACACATTACTCACAGCTATCAGACACATCGAGTCACACCTAACCCCAGCAGGAATAATGTGTGCCCCGCACAAGTCGGAGTACCGTCAAGTCCAGCCCAAGCAAGCTAGGCATTATCGGTTGCCCGACATTGCCGGGCAACCGATAAAGTGCGCCCCGACAGCACGCTTATTAGGTATGCCCGTCCAGAAGAACAACGGCATAAAGGTAGCCTAAGAGAAATTAAGTCACGTTATAAGAAGCATCGCATCACTAATCGCCAGAGTAGCGTGGTGCAAAGATGCTTTCACAGAGGACAAAACCTTAATACTGGTACAAGCCCTCGTCATCAGCCGCGTCACGTACGCACTCCCGTGTCAAGTGAAGCGCAAAAGCGATACAGAGAGCATGGACACTCTCATAAGAACGGCGTACAAAACTGCCTTACAGCTACCGTAAAGCACAAGCACAAAGAAATTACTAGCGCTAGGGCTATACAACACCTTTGTGGAGCTAGCAAGTGCCACGCTCATAGCACAAAGACACAAAACAAAAGACACAAAAGGGAAGGCACCTTCTTCAACGGCTACGGTACCCACTGACACCTCAGTACTGCAAAGAAGAAACACAACTCCTGCCAAACCAAATTACAGAGAACATTGTAGTAGACCCTATCCCCAAGAACATGCACCCCTTCCACAATCGAGAAGAGCCAGATCATACTATCAGACCCAGATATCTGGATCAGACCCAGATACATACTACAGGGTCGCTAGCCCGTATCCCTCGTCGCCACGGCGTGGGCCCAAATGGACACTACACACTCGCCGTCGTCAATCAGGGGAACCTGGTAGCCTCTGCCTCCATCCGCGCCACATGCAGCGCAGCAGCAGAAGCAGCAGCGATCGCTCTCGCACTTAGCGACGCCGAGAGCAAGGGAAGGTCCGCCCGCGTCCTTGCGGACACACAAGCGGCTTGCCGTTTATACATGAATAGAACACTCCCTACACAAGCCATTCGAATCCTGGGCCGCTCACTAGAATGGACCAACGGTATAGTCTGGCGCCCGGGGCGCGAAGGCCTGCGCCGCAACGAAGAAGCGGACTGAGCAGCTCGAGGTCTCATTATGCAAGAAAACGTGAGGCGTGCATTCAGGACACAAGAGAAGGGAAGTCGACAACACGAATGCCGTTCGCCGGCGTTCGTGTTGTCGACACACACTCACTCACTCACGCAAGACACACACTCACTACGCGGTCTTGGGAGGCGACTCTTCGAACTGGACCTGGGAAGCCAACTGGCGACCCCCGACCAGGCCCGGCGAGCCGCGATCGCCAGTGGTGCCCTGTCAGAGGGAACCTCCCAGGAATAAACCGCGCAACGGTTTCTGCAATAATAAAGTTCCATCCTCCTCCTCTCCTTGTACTCTTGTTTAGCGCGGTTTACTTCTAGCAGCAAGAGGAGCTGCACCTAATAGTCGCCTGTTAATGCGGTCGCGAATTTCGCACTCTGTACAGGACACACCAGAGCGAGGACACTACGGTCAGCGAGCCACGTTACGAAAAGTCGAAGAATGCTTTTGGCGTCCGATAGTGGCAAATAGTGTCCGATCGCATTGTGCGAGCTGCAAAATCTGCCAGCAGCACAAGAGGCTTCTAGGGTGTGAACCACGACTGCTTACGCCTTATTTTTGCCTCATACCATATTCCATACGGTCAGAATCGATTACATCAGTCCTTTACAAACTACAGCAGCTGACAACAGCGACATATTGGGCGCCGTTATTTAATTGTCAAAATACGTGGAAATTACATTCCCAAGGGCTGCAGCCAAACATGTCACAACATTCTTGCAGAATAGGCTTGAATTGTGGCACGCTCCTCCTATAGGACTTATATCCGATCAGACAACCGCTTTCCGTAACCGCGAACTCCAAACTTACCTACATTTGCATGCACCTACCACGCAAAGACCAATGACTAGAGAGAATGAATGAAACAGTTCAAGTCTGACAGGTTCCATACGGCAGAAAAAATATGCCGCGAAATGCGGACTTGCATAAACATGTCACAGGAGCCGCTAACACTTGCTTCCGTAGTTCCACGTGCAGGAAACACTGAGATCGTTTACGGGCAGCCGGCCAACCTCACAGTGGTCACGCCCGTCAAAGTCGGCGCCCAGATGCTGAGAAAGACGGCCTGCCAGAAAATCAGTGTAGAAGCGCATGCTTGAGTGTACAGCATGCAGGCACAAAATACAAAGTCGCAGTTTCGACCGAAAGGCTAAACATCGATTGCGATAGCAAATTAGTAGACAGCTATATCAAGTAAGCACAGCAGTTTTATTGGCCCTATAACTTCGTAAACATTCGCTTGCTAACTCAATTAACAAGCATGATGTCAGGCGCACCCACACACACATATCACTCGATGACCGCGGAAGCTCGCTGTCCGTATGCTGAACTAAACGTAACAGCGCAAACATATAAGACGAGCCACAAAAAGAAAGACACGACACACACTGGCGCTGACTAACAACTTCTTTTTTCTTTCCATCGTCGATGCATTTATATACCTAGGCCACATAATCGCGCAGGCGCACAGAATGCATTACTGACGTCAGCCATCTTATCATATACGCAAACGTATGAAATCAAATTCTGATTGGTGCAGGGACAACGATGTGTCACTAATGCAATTATTTCCTTGTCTTTTTATGTGATAGGCCTCTAAGGCAAGCCGCGCATGTTCATTCTTGCTTTTTCCAAGGATAATTGTCCGATCAAGTCGCGCCTCACAATTGCTGCAAGGGTTTATATGCGCAACCAGGTGCGCTCCTTTATCTACATTTTTGTTTACTTTTTGCGCATGTTCCCTGAGTCGCTCATTGACGCAACGCCCTGTCTGGCCAACGTATGTCTTACCACAAGAGAGTGGAATGCCATAAACCACGCCGACAGCGCACGACACGTATGAGGCATCATGCCGGATTTGGCATCCTCCTCTGTTCTCTCCGCAGGTGCGGGAACATAGCTTTGAAAGCTTGTTTGGCGCAGAAATTGCCAAAGGTACGCCATGCCTGCAAGCAACTCTCTTGAGTTGATGGGTCACCTTATGTATATAAGGGACCACCGCAGGCCTACGCGTTTCACGTTCGGCGGCCGGCCTTCTTGTCATGTGTACACAAGATGCAAGAAAGTTTTGACAATCAGATCAGCCGACTTTTGGCAGCTGGGTTCCCTATGTCGCTCTTGACTGCAGTGGTTGAAGCTCTGATCCAGAGAAATAAAACCACAAGAAGGCCGGCCGCCGAACGTGAAACGCGTAGGCCTGCGGTGGTCCCTTATATACATAAGGTGACCCATCAACTCAAGAGAGTTGCTTGCAGGCATGGCGTACCTTTGGCAATTTCTGCGCCAAACAAGCTTTCAAAGCTATGTTCCCGCACCTGCGGAGAGAACAGAGGAGGATGCCAAATCCGGCATGATGCCTCATACGTGTCGTGCGCTGTCGGCGTGGTTTATGGCATTCCACTCTCTTGTGGTAAGACATACGTTGGCCAGACAGGGCGTTGCGTCAATGAGCGACTCAGGGAACATGCGCAAAAAGTAAACAAAAATGTAGATAAAGGAGCGCACCTGGTTGCGCATATAAACTCTTGCAGCAATTGTGAGGCGCGACTTGATCGGACAATTATCCTTGGAAAAAGCAAGAATGAACATGCGCGGCTTGCCTTAGAGGCCTATCACATAAAAAGACAAGGAAATAATTGCATTAGTGACACATCGTTGTCCCTGCACCAATCAGAATTTGATTTCATACGTTTGCGTATATGATAAGATGGCTGACGTCAGTAATGCATTCTGTGCGCCTGCGCGATTATGTGGCCTAGGTATATAAATGCATCGACGATGGAAAGAAAAAAGAAGTTGTTAGTCAGCGCCAGTGTGTGTCGTGTCTTTCTTTTTGTGGCTCGTCTTGTATGTTTGCGCTGTTACGTTTAGTTCAGAAGTATGTACCAACTAGGCCCAAATGAAGTGTTGCCGAATGCTGAACCAAGGAAGCGCGGCAGCAGCAGCGAGCGAGTTCACCTTCGTGCTACTTCTCGCTTTAAACGGACACTAAAGGCTAATACTAAGTCGGCGTGGACTGTTTCAACAACACTCCAGAAAGCTGGAAACGCCCGTTTCGTGCCAAGAAAGGGCTTAGTTTACGAGAAAATTGCATCGGAAAGGTCCGAATACCTTTTTTTTGAAATTCAAATCTCCCGCCACTCAACCGGAGAAAGGTGACGTTGCATATGCCATCACCGCCTTGTGCTACCGTCGGTGAGTAAAAGGGCGCCCGACATACGGTGGTAGCGAGCGAGCCAAGACAGATAAAGTCAGAGTGGCGGATTCGCCGGTGCAGCTGCTTTCTGGCCAAATTTCGCAGACCGTTCGGGCATCCCGTGACATCATATGAAAGTTGAATTCACTGCTATTTGCAGTTTGTGCGAATTTCGCGAGCCAGCTAAACCAGCGCAGCACTACGCGATAACTATTGAAACGCGAAAGTATCGGCCGCGCGGAGTCTAGAGAAAACCGAACCGTTCGGCCCCGCGTCGTTGCCGAAGGTAATTTCGATGAGTTCTTTGCTCTAAACTTGAAACGGAACCGGCCAAATAGCATTTCAGTTCGTCTTATAATAAAATGCAAGGTTTTTTTTTTTTGCAACGAGTGATTGAGTACTAGTGACATAATTTAAATGAGGAGTGCTTTCGTCATAGGGCAAGTACTTGAATTTCCCAGGGAACTCTCTAATAATTTCCTGCATTTACCTCAATTTCTCGGTTATTAAAGCTGTGTTCGCGATAATATTGACGCCTTAGTGATTCTCGAGCGCTAATTTATCACTTTAGCTAGACTTAATGTTTGCTTTTAGTGTCCCTTTAAGGCCAACCAAGCGGCGACAACAGCGCACATTAAGCTAACAGCACTCGGCGCACTTTGTTTCCATTGCAGATCGCTTTCAAGATAGGTTCCACGTGGCCACGCCATACGCAGCACCTGCCGGAGTAGAACGCCCCCTTTCCCTCCCTTCCTTCCGGTGAGTTGCGCGCTACGAAAGACTGCGCGCTTCCTCCCCGCATTCATCCCGTGCGCGCGATATTCAGGCTTATCGTCAGCTTACCCTCCTACGCTGCATGCAGCCAACAGCGCCCTTTGACTTTACACGGAACATCACGGCGATGGCGATGCCGATGACAGAAATGCGCCAGGAGTGTTCATATAAGTGGTAGCGCAATAAAATGCTTCGATCACCAGCATCGCGCAGCGCAACGCTATCTAGCAGGCGACCGGCTTTAAACAAAGAAAGCGGCACACCTACCAGGTCAAAAACTCCTGGCTGAGCTTGACGGGCCTTTAATCATCACCGAACACCTCTGTGACAACATTGGCCAGTGGGCCCCCGCACAACGAAGGAGACCACGCCAGACGGCAAAAGAACCATTTTGTTGTTTATGCATCACGGCTCGAAGAACTTAGAAGTGCTCCATAATGGTAAAACAGTGATGTTTGCTGTAATTTGCACCTCTGTGCTGCTTTTCGCTTCAGTGCCAACTAAGCGAGGAAAACAGAGTGTGGGGCGCCTAGACGCGTAGACTCGGTCCCCACCGCAGATCGCTTTCAAGCTAAGGTCCACGTGGCCGCGCCGTACGCACCAGCTGCGGGAGTAGAACGCCTTTATTGTTTGCGCCAGTCCCGCACGCAAGTTTCAGTAACTCTGAACGCTGGTGATGCGGCCCGATTTCCATTCGTCTCCACTAACATGATCACTTTCGTTTTAACTGCGACATCACGTCGAACTTCCGCGTGCATTTGCAGTCGGCAATACCGTGCTGACAGAGCAAAAAATGCAGTAACGGGAAGACTGACGGTGGACTAACCTAAGCACATGTACTACAGCACATGGAGGAAGCTATGGCAGCTAGGCTCGAATTGCGTACGAGGTGGCTATTTTGAAATGCGGCTGGTGATATGGTAATGCAGACTTAGGGTTGTACTCAATTCTAATGCGCACATAATCTCTGGACGTGTTCTACTGGGAAAAATGTGCGTGTTGGATTGGAGTACATACGGTAAGTTAGGTTATTATGACGCTTTTATAAGCACGGGTACGTGCAGTGCAGGTTGCATTGAGAGCATGCATCAATGTGGCTCACAACATCTGTAATTTGCATGTGTTCGGAGTCTTAGCTGCTATAGCTGACTGTGCTTAGTGTCTTTGGCCATTATCATATGCATGGGGGCTCAAATACTAAAAGCAAAACTCGCAAAAATTCATTCACGACGGAGGTACAAGCTCTAATATGAGTGAGCGCCACGTGTGGATTGCAGACCCCGCAATCAAATTCACTCCTTTCTGCCATGCAAGGGCAATCATGCTTTCAAGGCATTCCACCGGTATGCTTCAGAATGAGGCCATGCAGTGTACGATGGCACTGGCCTTGTAGGATGGTGCGCACGGCTTTCTTAGGTCACGTGTGCTGTGCCGTTCTCTGCGTGGAGCCACTTCCAATTTTGGAGGCCACAATGGTCGAACTCGTTCTTTCACTGCTCTTTTCACCGCACTGCACTTATTGGAACCATGTTTCTTTTTTTTGCTTTCTTCGTTGACTTCTTTACTGCAGGGTTTAATTATAAAATATAACTGCTTGCTCACACAAGGACGGCAAACTTTTTAAATTTAGTAGCTTGCACGTAAAAGTACCCCTTACAGAAAGGTCAATTTCGAGGTGAGGTTTGGTTTAATAACAATTTTATAAAGCATGTCCGACGTGCAGAACAGAAATTGTTTGGTTTTATCAGAAATTTAATGCTCTCAGCTATTCCACTCTGTTTTATACAAGCGTGCTTAGTGTTAAGAGTACTCGTTAAAAAAGATACTTCATGTCTATTGCAGGTATTGGTTGGTGACGAGCTACATATGCCACTAAATAAGTGGCACTTCATCATGGAGTGCCCATCTGATGACAAATGCACGTTGGACGTGACCAGACATTAGTGCACACCAGCAGAAGCTGGTGAAAGAAGCTCGATAGGTCAAGCCTACGGTACAATTTCGGAATTCGTCCTGCAAGCTGGCGTCGACACTAGCAAAAGTGGCTACTGTGAAGATAAAGTAAACAATCAGCTGATTTAAGAAACACTGCTGTATACCTGAAAGGTATCTGTACTGGTAGCGTTGGTGTACACAACAAAAGGAAATAAAAAAATAATGATGTCAGTGTACCTACCGTTTATTGATGTAAATAGAAATGAAATTTCAAGTGTAATGTAGACTTGACTGTGTCATCATAGTTTTCTATGCTGGAGCATTCATTTCTGTGTTCTTGAAGAAATGTTTCTGAAGAAAAAAAATTGGGATCTGACATAACTTGGCGAATTGTTTGGTCTGAAAGAAAGCTTACACAACTGCACATGCTATGTGTTGAACGTGCTGCTTTCATAGCCTTGAAACTTGTGCAATATATGGCCTCTCACAACTTTCGCTTACTTGTGATGATCTCATCTTATATGTGAGTAGAAGTGAAGAAAGAATTACTACACAAAGAAACTCGCACATTAGTGGCATGTACGCAACGACATGGATACTTGAGCTTGTCCTGCCAAATCCTCCTTTAAATTTTCATGCCTGTCGTCGGTGCCAAAAAGAAAGCAAGGTGCTGGGCAATCAGCAAAGTTCCCGCACTCGCTGCCAGCCTGGATTAGAATGGACGACTAACATTTGTAGTGTGGCTGCAGCTCGGATTCTTTTTCTGCGCAGCTGCGATTGTTTTATGAATCTAAGTGCCGGCAACTCTTCTACTTGCACCAGCAAACAGTGCGCCACAAATTTTGTTTCTTGCAAAAGTATGTTCATTATAAACAAAGCAGCATAACAGATAGCTTTTTTTTGTTTTAACATGCTTCTTTAGGCTTCTTTATAAAACGCCAAATATATGGTGTTGAAACAGTGGAACACTAAAATATTAGCTGCTGTTTTTGCAGCTAAACAGAGCTTCAAAACCGGCCACAACAATGGCATTTATGTAACTTTTTTTATGTCTACATGGCTCATTCTAAAATTACCAACCGCCTTCACTACTGCGCTTAATGTAAGGCATGAACAGATAACGGTAACAGGTTACAGGGTGGACAAACCATGCAGCTCTCTTGCGTGCATTAGAGACAGTGTTGCCGACTCGTGGCTCTCCAAATCCTAAAGGAATGCTGGTGATTGAAGAGCAGACAAATTATGTCAAATTCGATGTCAGAAATCCGCCCCATGAGGCTTCTAGTGCAGCTGCCATGCGAATAAACTTTGCAGTCAAGCGAACTTCTCGTTGAGTAAAGAGACGGCTTTCTCAAAGCATTACGAGAATCTCACATTACTCAACGAAACAATGTGATGCGTGTTTATGTGTTCTCACTGTGCAATTAAAGCTGTTTTGAGGCGCCAGGTAGCATGTTCATGCGAAATAAATCGTGCTGCATTTTAATATCTGAAACTTTTCCTTGAATCTCGCTTGAAGTGATTGCAGAATATCTCCTTCCTTCACTTATTGCTAAAGATTGTAACAAAAAATGGCTGTGGCTTAGCTAAGGTGAAGCCCAGGATGCGAAGCATACTAGCGTTTATTTTAGTTGTTGAACCACTGTTTAGCCTGGTGAACTGCTGTTGCTTGGCTATATTTGGTTCGGCTAGACGAAGGAACAACTCATGCGTTACTCTGCTTCGCCTTCAAGAGTGGAACGCGACAGCGTTCCCGTCGACCAGCCAAGGGGTGTAAGACAATGGCCTACGGCGCAGCGACTACGCGCCCCGCATTGGACGCGGTAAGCGTCGAGCAACGCAGCGTTCGGCGCGGCAACGAAATGTGCGCCTGAGCAAGCGACGCATGCCTGAGCCTTAGAAACAGCTCGTTTCTAAGGCAACACCGCATTCACTAGAGGCGCTTTTGTACCGCTTTGAAACATCGTACTCGTGGCTCAGTGGTAGCGTCTCCGTGTCACACTCCGGAGACCCTGGTTCGATTCCCACCCAGCCCATCTTGCAAGAGTTGAGCCAAAGCCACCTAGAAACAAGCGCAGCTGCTTATATACCGCTGCTAGCGACGGCGCGAGTTGGAGCCCCGTTTCTCCTCTGTCGTGACGTCACGGTGTCACGTGGTATGGCATGGGGTCAAAGGTCATTGAAGGCGACGACGCCGCGCCTGAGGAGCTGGGTTGAGCTCTAGTAATATGCTTCGCATAAAATAACTTAGTTCTATATTTATTGCACTCTTAGTCTGCCGGCAGAAGTACATCAGCGCACAACCGTTCGGGCTAGCAGCACGACCTACAGAACACCATCTCGTTGCCATCCGCCAACACTTCGACGATTGTTCACGGAAGCGGGCCGGCAAGGCAATCAATTCAGCAAAAAAGACCACAAGCCCGCCAGACTCACAATGAACACATATATAACATATTATGGTGGTACACTTATTTATTACATACGGCATATAAACATGCAGCTGCATACTTGGCCACATGTAGATACAGACTGCATACTTTGCAAGACACAAAACCGCATGAATACAGCCCATCATGAGCCTTTCAAGTGCAATTGCTTCTCATTCAATCCATTGCACACCTTGCTCCTGACCTGCAGTGCCCGCCAGTAACCCAGCATGCCAGCCGTCGCCCAGCACGCCACCCATAACCTAGCATCACCCAGCATGCCCTTTACCATAATGCACCATGATGATGGATTCCGTTATGCCCAGCAAGGGGCAAATATTCAGTAGAATGTCTGCAATCCATACACTTGTAAGCCACATCATATCACGCGTTGTTCTTGTCATCGTGTACTTACAGCGTAGCTGCACGGTTATGACGCGGCCATCGTTAGGGGGAGAAAAAAGAAGAGACACCGCTGGCGATTTTTTGCCGCAACCTCCGCTACTCTTATGGAACGCCGGTATTCCTGGGGGGATATTGATTTAGAGGTCATTTAGAGGCCAGTCATACCACTCAGGTTTACACCCGAATGAGCTATGTCAGAAACCAAAGAGTGTCCTATTTCTAGCCACTTTAAGCTGGTTTGATGAATGACGCAGCGGAGCTACCAGAGCCTCCCAAGCGCACATCCCACGAATTGGAGCCATGCTCCGGACAGGGCAGACAGTTCTACCCGTTTAACCGGTGTGTTTCGAATCCCGCCGGTGGTGGGATTCGAACCAGTGACCTCCCGAAGCCAAGGCCGGCGCCCTAACCACTACACCACGACTTCGGCGACATTTCTTCCTCTTACGTACACTTGAATCATTTCGTTCCCTTCTCCCCAGTCATCTGAGGCGAATGTACCTCTTCCATGTTGCGAAGGCGCATGCGCCCAACCCTAGTGGATTAGTCGCGAAACGTTTTGGAAGGTTCGTGCCCATCGCCGCGCGCCACGAAGTCCCGGCTAAAAAATAAAGTAACCGTTCGGACGCACGCCACTGCAAACACTCGTGTCATGTACTGCCTTGAAACTCCACTGGTAGCTCGACGTCGGGGCGGTGCCGAAAACATATGTAGCTTAAGGCTGCAACTCAAGTTTCAAACAGAAGGCGACTAGGTTGTGTAAACTATACCGTGAGCCTATGATGTTGCCGCCCTTCATTGATGGCTAGACAATCTATTACCGAAAAACCCTTGTATTACACTTGGACGATGGTTAAAAATATGACGTTGCTGACAAAGCTTTCTTGCAGCGTCGGGCCCTCACTTGCTGGTGGCGGCAGCTCGTGCCTAACTTCACCGAATTATTATAAACATTCATTATAAACAGGCGCGTTAACACTGGGTCGATACGAAAGCGAAAAGTTGCTCACGTCAACGATTGACTGACTGTTCACGGCAATGCGTCACTCAAAGCCTTTGACAGACTGAGGTACAGGAAAAGACGTGACAGCACGAATTTTCTCCAGGTCTGGTTGAATACCGGAAGCATCGACGAGGTGGACCAGCGCTGTAATCTGCCGACGACCGAAGTGACACTTAAATGAATTTAGTTGCAGCCCAGCCACGTGGAAGACTTAAAGAACAGCTGATAAGCACTCAAGGTGTGTCTCAAATGTAGGCGAAAATACGAGAACTTCGTCTTGGTAGCAGAGGCATGTTGACCATTTGAACCCTTGAAGCAAAGAGTCCATCATACATTCGAACGTTGCTGGGACGTTGCATAGACCGAATGGCATAACTTTGAATTAATATAGGCCATCAGGAGTGACGAATTCGGTCTTCCTTTGGTCTTTATCATCCACAGAAATCTGTAAATGGCCAGACCGCGTGTCTATTGATGAAAAGTAGTTCGCACCCTGGAGACAATCGAGGGCGTCGTCTATGCGAGGCAAGCGGTAGGCGTCTTTCTTGGTAATGCGGTTTAGATGACGGTAATCTACGCAGAAACGCCATGTGTAATCTTTCTTTCTAACAAGGACCACGGGCGACGCCCAAGGGCTCGACCAAGGTTCAATAATGCCTTTGGCAAGCATCTTGTTCACTTCATCTTGAATAACCTTACGCTCTGCAGCATGAACTCGATAGGGCTGGCGATAAATAAGACTGGCATCACCAGTATTTATGTGATGCTTAACAATTGAAGTCTGGCCCAATCGGCGATTGCTGAGGTCGAATATGTCGTTGTAGGAAACCAAAAGGCGACACAGAGCTGCTGCATGTTCAGGCAATAGGTCCGCAGCAATCGTGGGACGAAATGTTGCGTTGGGGCAAATAGCAACCTGTGCACATGGAGAAGACTCTGAGCAGACGTCTACGGAAAGCGTCGTGACGTGGTCATCTCCGACAGCACGGAGCGTTGAAACCCATATGCCTTTGGGTAGAACTTCCTTTGTCAGGCCAAAATTAACGACAGGGAGGCACGTCCGGTTAAAGGCGACGGTGACGACGGAGTAGGGCACATTGGTATTGCGTATCAAAAGGGCATCAGGAACAGGTGTGGTGACGTAATCGCCATCGGGTTCAGGAAAAGATTATAGCAAAACGACGAAAGTCAAGGCCTTAGGTCGCAGGTGGACGAAGGTGGTCGTACCAAAGTTGTTCGGCAGTTCGACACAGAATATGCGCTAGTAGAGGAAGCTCGAGGCAAAGGGCACCGGCAAAACAGTCGATCAAAGCTGAAGGGGTCGTAAGAAAGTCGAGTCCGACGATTAGATCATGGGGAGAATTAGTCAGCACTGTAAAGAGAACAGGAACGTAGCGGTCAGCGATACAACATGGGAAGTAGACGTTCCAGTGACGTCAACGGTGATGCCATCGGCCACGCGTACGGCTCTAGTAGGAGGTGTGAGAACATTCCTCAGTCGACGATGGAGGTTACAACTCATTATGGACACCTGAGCTCGAGTATCTATTAACACCGTCAAAGGGAGACCGTCGACGTGAACATCAAGTAAGTTCTGCTTCCTTGGGAGCGTCAATGGAGGATTTTGACACGACGAACATAATGCAGCACTACCTCCAGGACCTACATGGTCTAGTTTTCCGTCCGGGATCGTCCATAATTGGTCGGAGACGTATAGCGGCGTGGCTGGGTCGACGGCGCTGAGGTGACGGCGAGCGAGCACGACGACTGTCATCGACGGATACGCCTGATGTAGGAGGCATACGGCGAGGCAAGTAATGGCACGGGTCGGCATATGGGCGAAGAGATGAGGAAAAGAAGCTCGAATACGGCGACGTCCAGGAGGTGCACAATCGTACCATCTGTGTCAGCGATAGCCTCCGCTTTTACGCGAGAGATCCATACTGTCTATAAATAAGCTCTTAATTTATGCGAGCACAGTTTTCGCTAATGATGTTCAATGACACGCGTAAACTCTAAGTATGATGGAGTTAAACAAAAGCAAGAATCAAATAAATTAACAGCCCGTAATATGTTATCTGGATCACAGTTGCCATTCTAAGTAAAAAAGTCTATCAGTCTATCGACTTACATGTCTGTTGGCTTACAGTAATTTGGGACCTCGATGGTCTACAAGCCTGTCGGCCTACAAGCCTATCGGCATACAAGGCTATCGGCCTGCATGTCTATCGGCCTACAAGCCTATCGGTCTTTTGGCCTACAAGCCTTCTAGTCTGATGTAATAAGCTGCTGTTCTTGCTTGTGGTTATGCCATTTTATTGGCGAGGCCACTGTTCAAATGTGTGTTGTTTATTGAATTGACAGATCTTCAGTTTGACTGTAATTACAGTCATTCAGTCTTAATTAGAATACGTTGAGCGCCTTTGAACACCTTAATGTGCCAGTCAGTACTTATGATGGCTCACTGCACATTAGGTAAGCTCACCATTTCATTTAAAATTTCAGTCATGCTACGTGCGTGATGTGGGAATCAGATTTTTAACACATAAAAACAATATGAGCAGAGATGAAACATTATTGCAAAAGTTCACGGCTACAGCACATTGCCAAACTGTTGCAACGGGTAGCAGTGCACTGCTTTCAGCCTCTTTTCCGTCACCTCCTTTGACACTGTGTTGCCCACATTGTGAAAACAGCTGCATAAAATGAATCATTATTGGCATAAGACACAGAAAACTAAGTGCAATACCATACACTGATAAACACTGAAGAATTAGACAAAAAACCAGGGGTAGGAGTGCTGCTACAACTGCTGCAATATGCTATATTTCAATAAAGCTGCAACATTCGTGCTAGAAATGAGATAAACTGATCGAAAGCTGCTCCAGGATGAGCTGCGGTGAGCAATATTTGAGGCCACTGCAAAGAGAAATTGCATGGAAGGTCAGGTGATGGTTACAATCACCCTATGCGAAGAGTGCCGCCACATCTCCTGCCATTAATAAAAGCTTAATAAGCTAAAGGTTCATTCCGCTAATCCAATCCTGCGCACTCGTGCACGTTCATGGTGAGCCATTTAGAAACTCTATGTGTAATTTAGAAACTCTATGTCCGTCAAAGTGGGTAGAACATGTCTGAGCTAATAATTTAGGATCTCATAAGAATGTGAAAGCTCACATTATCAGACATGTGAGATTATAAGACTGAGCTATGAATGTTATACATTCCATTTGTTCTTTATAAATAGAAGATAAATATCTAGCAAAGCTCGCAAATAACCAGAAACACAAAACCTTAATCTTTTCTCGCTCCTTCCACCCACATATTACACAAGTGATGTTAAGAAATCGTTTATGTTTTCATTTCGCTTTGTTTAGCCACGCTCAGTGTACAGCATGAGTCTATATGCTCAAGGGTTTTGTCATACTGTGTACCAAACTAATATAAGAATTAATAACCCGCATAACTATTTTCGACTGCTGAAATACTATCGTCACATTTCCTTGGTCTTTTTTTCGTGCTGAGTTGGTGTCATCGAGGACCATGAGAAGCATGCAATAATGATGCTGGATGAAATCCAGTTGACATCAGGCATGGCATACGACCCCTCTACTCAAGTTGTAATTAGCAGGCCTTCACTTCCACTGGCTGACGGCACCTCCCCAGTAGATGCAATAGCTACTCATGCTCTGATATATACGTTAGGAGGAGTAACTACACATTGGAAACGAACGAGTGGCTACCATTTCACAGAAATTCATTTAGCTCAAGTACGGTAAAGAACTTTGTTTTGTCAGTCATAAAAGAGTGTGAAAAAATTGGCATCAGAGCGGATGCTGTGGTCAGTAACATGGGTGGGGGAAATCATGCGTTGTGGAAGAAGTGTGGCTTAGTCGTGGAAAAATATTCCAGGCCTTTTGTATCTTGTGCTCACCTCCGTAACCAAAGTGGAAAGCTCTATTTCATGGCAGGTGTTCCTGGTTTACTTAAAAATTTGAAGAATCATCTTACTCGTGGGCAGACAATTTACATTCCACCTGACATTGTTAAGAAGCATAATTTGCCTTCAGATGAAGTGAGCCTTGCTTATGTGAAAAACTTGTGGAAATTGATTTGCAGCAGCTGAAGGTTACACCACACTTAAAAGAGGCATGCTTGGACACGGGAAACTTTGCGAAGATGAAAGTGGGCCTGGTGTACTCGCTGTTTAATCACGACACTTGAGCAGCTTTGCACTACCTTGTTCAGGCGAGCAAGCTTCCTAAAAAGCCTTAACAGCTTCGTTCTTTAATGTAGTGTACAAGTGGTTTAAGAGAATGACGTCCAGAACAACTAAGCTCGCATACAGTAAGCTGGACGAAGTGAAATACGAAGCCAGTTACTTTTCTGCAAGATGTAATCAAGCTATTTGAAAGCCTTAAGATTGGAGAGCGAGGAAAAACAGTATGGAAGCCGATTCAGGTTGTTGTACTTGGCACAACTGCAGCCCATGAAATTCAAGAGTACTACTGCCTCAATGTTTCAGGTTTTTCTTTTGTGCTACTAAGCCGATTTGGGCAAGATAGCCCAGAATACTTGTTTCTACATTTCGGTCAAAAAACCCGCTGCCAAACCATTTAATTTCCGATGCGCTCTCCGTGCGGCAACAATGGCCCAGTTTTTCAAACCAAGTAACAGTGGTAGTTATAGCAACGACCTTGGGTATTTGTCTGAGTGTCCTGGAGATTGTTTCGACAGGCTCACAGGTGCAGCGCACACAGGGAATTGTCGTTTTTCTTTCAGGGCTTGTTGGATTTCAATGAATCTGAGAAAGTATTCTGATTGCCTAGCAGGCTACGTCGTCAGCAGTGTTCAAAAGAACATGACTGCCTGTAGTCAGTGCGCAGAGGCAATCACTTGCAAAGCAGCCAGCAGTCTGACGAAACTCAAATCATATACTAATACTCACTCTGCCTTCACCTACCATTATTGAGTTTTTGCAAACACCAGAAAACTTGTTTCGTGCCAACACGGAAAACCTGCGCTACAACAAAGTACTTTTGGCTCAGCTTGAGGAATCTGTTTGTAACAGTGTCACAACAGTCAACTGTTTTGCTGCGTGCCACAGAATAGACAGAAAGCTGCTTCGAGTGTGCTTCAAAACTAGGATTCATATTCTCCTTCGAAAAGAAAACGAGCGAGAGGCGCAAACCAGAAATCTAAGGTGTGGTAGTCGCAGCATTGGCAAACAGGTAGCCACTACAAACGCAAAGTAATAACTTCCACATTACAAAATTCACTGCACTTAGCGTGAAGTTTAATTCGATCAGCAAAGCTGACCTACATGCGGAAGTGGTGTGCGGCGTCATGGAAATGCTACATTTCTTTTTTTATGAAATGGGGGGGGCTACGCTTCGAAATTATCTGGTATATCATTGTTTATATTTTTCGTGCATATGTATTTAGAACTTGTTGAGTGCAAAGTGCATCATAATGCAGAAATTGCTCTCAATGTCTTTTGCACATGTTAGTGTTTACCAAGTTGGCATCCCCGTACCACTACAAGAATTAGTGCATCAGTTGCAATCCGCTTTAATCATACTTTTTTCCTTGGGCCTTGATTGCCTGTGCGATTGCCTGTGATTGCCTCTTTGCCTACAGTTAATAGAATTTGCCAGGCATTTCGTGATGATGGACGCCTCTGGAACATTCCCCGTGGACGCAGGCACCGGGTGACGGACACTGAGGAGGACTTACTTCTCATACAAGGAGCAAAAGACTCCGTTCCCCTACATTTCGACAGATCAAAGACAGCTTGAACCTCTCCGCCAGCACATCTACAACCAGAAGTCGACTGCACGAAGCTGGCCTGCGAAGCCGTGTTCCACTACGAAAGCCTGCGCTTTAAGAAGCCAATAAACACGGAAGACTTGTGTTTGCCCTCGACTACGCAACATGGACTGCGGAACACTGGTGATACGTGATGTTCTCCGACGAATCGACGTTTTCCACCCACTGGGACCAGCGCCAGCGAACTTGAAGAATTTACTACACGAAGTTTGACATTCACCGCTAGTAATCATGTCGGCTCTCTCGTTTTTTGCGTGGTCGCTATAGTTCAATGCACATTACATTTTGCTATTGCGATTCGAAAAGGAGTCATTACTTTGATATTTTCAACATGATTTGCTATATTTTAGAGGGCATTGTTATTACCGCAAGTCATCTTACGCCGGTTTACATTCGTTCTTCACATTTGAACCCAGCAACGTACAGGGTGTGGCAAGCAGCCGCTGCTGCACCGTCAACGTGTGGGGCGAGCTGTCCAAGGAGGGCCTTGCACTACTGGTTCGCCTAGAGGGCAAATTCAAAGCTGCTGCATATCGCGATGTAATCGAGAGCGTCGTTGTGCCCTCCGCTCTCGACGGCCCGTTCCCTGACGGCATCTATTACACTCTACCCCTTATAAGATACCCCCAGTGAGGGGTCCTTAAGGAAATAAAAGTGAAGTGAAGGTTGTTGTTGTGCAACCCAAGGATCCTGGAACTTTCTGCGGCACCGATGGCGCCGAAGTTGAAGAGTGGATGGCGATGTACATACAAACGCGTGAATGGAATCAACAGATGGGACCTTATGCTTATGCAGGCTAGCCTGCTCTACCTAAGAGGTACGACTAAGGTATGGTACGAGAACCACTAAGAGGATCTAATCACCTGGGACCAATGCAAAGGCAAGTTGACAGAGTTGTTTGGCAAACCAGCTGGCTGAAAATTGACGCAAAGCAGGAACTTGCCTCCCGTGCCTAATCCCCCACGGAGTTCCTCCTAATCCCGTGCCCAATCCCCCAGCACGTCCTCGTACATCGAGGACGTGCTGGCGCTTTGTCGTAAAGACGATCACGACATGATAGAAGCTGAGAAGGTCGGGCACGTGCTTAGGCGCATTGCTGACGACGCCTTTAATCTTCACAAATGCTAAAGCTGCTCGACAGTTCATGCTGTCATCAGAGTGCCGACAATTGGAGCAGGCCAAAAGCCGACGCGTCTTGCAACCATTCGCCAGACTTCCCAATACTGCCGCAACGTCGACGTGTGAAGATCAACCCGCACAGCAGCATGTGTCGCCATCAGAGGACGTGGTGCGAGTCGTTCGAGGTGAACTGGGTGCGATGACGGCCGCAGCTTTCTGTTCGCGTATCCTTGATGCTACCCCTTTTTCAGTTCCCCTCGTAGAAGGCATCGTTCGCCAGGAACTTCAAAACATTGGTTTACATTCTGTCTGTGCTGTCACCAACCCCAGAGTCAACGAACGCCCTTCTATAGTATTTTCGCTCCACCCCGACGCTTCTCCACACGTTTTCCTAATCCGACTGAGTGGCGAACAGCCGACGACCAGCCAATATGTTTCACCTGTCGCCGCATTGGTCATGTCGCCGCATTGGTGATGTCGCCCGACACTGTCGCAACTTGTGGCCCTCACCACCTCGCACGCCGACCACCCTGAGCCATTTTGATGGAAATGCCCGCAATATTTCGCCCACCGCCGAGCCTAACAACGCCGACAACTCTGCTAGGAACACGTGGTACAGTCGCTTACCATCGCCGCGCGGACACCAGTCTCGTTCACCGCAAACACTTCACCCATCTTCCCGTTTGCCGCAGCCACGTCGCCTTTCGTCCCCTGTGGCTTTTGGCCGCACCCTTTCGGAAAACTAAGAAATGCAGTCCTCGGAGGTGGTGCTTTATTGCCTACTGCTGCATCAAATCCTGTGTCTGTGCCCACAAAGAGTAGTGTTAATGACGTTAAAATAGACGGCTTACCTGTTCAAGCACTCGTCGACACTGGAGCCCACGTTTCTGTATGAGTGCTAGCCTACGTGCATCGTGCGGCCAACGGCGGATTGCTGGTTGTTCTTCGAATGTGTACTGCGCCTGTAAGTATAGTCGGCCGCCCTAGTTCTGTCTGCTATCGACAACTGCCCTCACGACGTTATCCTTGGATTGGACTTTTTATCCAATCAATCTGCTCTCATAGACTGCGCAACCGGCGTTCTTCACTTGGAACTGCCTCAACACGCCGATGCTCCAGGCACCGCCCCACCGTACTTGTTCTCGCTTCACGATGTGCGTCCGTCACCGAGGCAGTTACTTCCGTCAATTTGACTACCCGGTCAAAGTGACGTAAGAATTCTGCAACATCGAAAGGACCTACCCTCACAGAAGAAGGCCGTGCAAGCGCTTTTGCGCTTCTTGCGATCTACCGGCCTGTGTGAACGACGTTAACTGGAACGCCTTTTCTGTGTGTGTCTCTATGTGTGCGCGTTCGTTTTTTTTTGCGTTTTCCTCTTTGTCATCTTTCTAACCCCTATCCCCCATCCCCAGTGTAGGGTAGCAAACCGGAGACTCACATCTGGTTAACCTCCCTGCCTTTCCTCTTCATTCTCTCTCTCTCTTGACCGCCCGGCCACAGGTTTCTGACGATGAATATGTGCTTCGCCCCATCGTCGACGTGCTTTTGAGGCGGCATGTTGCTGTTCCACATACGCTGCTCCCGGTTACTAATAACAACGTCGTTCTACCGCTTCTGAATTTGAGCCTGTGTTCCCAAGTGCTTCAGGCCGCTATGTTCTTGGCCAGCGTTTCTAGTACTTCCGAGTCTTACATGGCGACTCCGAATGCCGAAGGTGGTTTATTAGCGCCAATTGCAGCTCACAGCTCTGGTTCCCAAACGGATGGCTTCGCGAAAATTATTGCACCTGACCTCACCTCTGCGCAGGCCACGGACATGTGTTTCCTGCTCGAATCGTACAGTGAGATCTTTGATTTCGACGACAGGCCTTTAGGCCAAACATTTGTTGTTCACCACCGTATAAACAGTGAAGACACGAATACTATTCGACGGCGTCGCTATCGCGTATCGTAGGCTGAACGTCGAGTCATCCAGTCAGAAGTGGACAAAATGCTCTGCAAAGGGGTCATCGGACCATCAGCCAGCCCTTGGGCTTCGCCTGTCGTCCTCGTGAAAAAAAAAAGACGGTACCTGGCGTTTTTGCCTCGATTATCGCCACTTAAACAAGATCACGCGAAAAGACCTCTGCCCACTACCACGCATCGATGACGCCTTGGGCTGCTTGCACGGAGCTACAATATAACAATATGATACTTCAACACACTTTTCTGTAATCTCAACACAAATCTTGCAATATACTGTGCCTTTCACAGATGCTCAAAACATTGAGCAGCACACAGGCTAGGCACACTGAAGTTCTACAATCAAATCATTTTCTATTAAAGTAGCCTTGTCTGCTCAATGTGGTCATCGTGCAGTTAGTATTATACAACACACGTGAAGAGATTGAGTGACCGTACATACGCAACTGTAGAAGCGTGACCATCTTCAGCATTTCCAGTATCCAAAAAACGCTTGGTCCAGTGCGACAGCACAATAAATGAAGCATCTGGTATAACCCCAACTTTACTGGTCTCGCCTTTTTTAACGCTTTCCAGACTGAAGTTCCAAAATGGTACGCAGAATATATTCATGGTGTCATAAGTTTTCTGATTGCAATTGCAACACTATTGATTCTGCGCCTGTACAAAGTTACATTCATTACAAAACGCAATATTTCTCACAAGAAAATTACGATCACTTACCAAGTCAAGAATATTAGACGTTTCGGAACCCGTACGGGCTCGTTGCTCACAATGCCACGGATAAGACACCGTGGTCAGCTTTTCGAGTATCACGTGACGTGGGGAGAGACGACAAACTTGGGGCGGGGTAGCGTCGGTCTGGATAGTGTTTTCTCTAGCCTGTATACCCAAAGATTCGAGCAGCAGCCTCGTGGTCGCATTCTTTCGCATTCTTTTCTTTCCCGATAATTGAAGCGCTGTCCTATTTTATGGTGTTATTGCACTTGTGCAGTTTCCGCCAGTGCGTTCAACACGTGACAATTTTTCTCAACATCGCGTTTATTTTATTTCAGTCGCCTTGCAAAATTCCCAGTTTCGCCGATGTAGACGAAGGTGCAGTCATTGCAAGGTATTATGTATACCACCATGCCACCGGGAATCTGTCGTCTGCTACGCGGTCTTTCGCATTAAAGACTTGGTTCCATAGCTTGTAAGCTGGCACATGCGCGAAACGCGTCATATTTTGAAAAGATGCTAGAAAGCGCTTCGCTTGCATGCAGGGCACGTACGGGATGCTCACGTGCTTTCAGAAAACTCTCTTTTCTTCGGGCTTGTTCAACACACGCTTTTGATCGTTCGCAATGAATGCAGCAGGGTAACTGGTCGCAAATAGTTCCCAGCGCATAGTATGTCGCTCCTGTTGCCTTCTTTCTTGACTGGAGCACATTCGTGTTGCACGGGTCACGAGGGACGATGTCACCAACGTTTTATGGGGAACCAGCGCTGGAGTTTTCACGGCGCCTGCAGCGCCGCCCTGGCGGTCAGAACGTGCACTATGCAGCCTTCCCCGCGGACGAAAATTGCGTTGCGTGTCCTTACAGTCGAAAAAAAACAACAGGGCGCCGACGATACTGTTGCGTATACAAGTGCCACAACTAAGTCGGGATGAGGGAGGATTTATCCTTCTGCGTCTTTCCATCTAAACCCTACGAACAAGAACGGAGGCGGCGTTGGATCCAAGCAGTCAGGCGAGCGGAGTAAGATCCCGTCTTGTCGCCTTGTCAAGCGGTGTCGGGCTGGTTTCTAAATCAAATTTCGCGTGTATCCTTGGTTTATTCGATAGTGAAGACGGTCAGCCATGGCAGACAGTACCAAACAGCAGAATCTGCAGTCGGTATTTCGTCGGAAATAAAATGAGCAATAGCATGCACCATCCGGCATATGTACCATTTTTCCTTCGCCATGCCACCGCCAAGCCCCTTCCAACGCCACCGCACCAAGCGAACGATACGAAAGGTAAAAATTATCCATTCATTGCCAAGAATTATGTGGGAGGGAAGCTGCCTTGTAATAAGAGTTGTATGCGCATAGTGCCGGCGCACGCGCGACTAAGCCACCTATGTGTTTATAAAAATGCGCATGCGGATAAGGACTCGGCGCTGAGATGCATCCGGCAAATTTCTGTAATTAGTGCTAAATGTAGCCAGGATGATCAAGCAGCGGAGCACTCAAACCTTTGCTTGCGCGAGTCAACTGATGCGATAAAGATTTCTTCTCCATTGACTGCTGTGGCGAAGTAACATAAGAATTTTTTATGTCTAGCCAGAGAAGTATGGAATATCTTCAGGCCAACTAATACTTACGAAACCATAGCGCAGCACGACCGGAGCCATAACTGCTAGATTTGCGAGGCAGGCAGCCATGCAAGCCTGGCATTGATACACGACGCAACCGTTAAAGAAACACACGTGCTCGCCGCGACGCACTGTGAAAAATATATAAAGCTTAAAAAGCTTCTTTCGTCATTTCTTCACTTGATGGCGCTAGCTTCTTCACAAAAACTCCACTGGAAGCGGCACGAAAACGGAACATACGAACTATAATACGGCTGCGTATGTGTGTGTGTCGTCTGGTTGTGTGGCTGGAATATGCCGCGTTTCGTCGCCAGGGCGGCGTGCAATGCACTCTTTTCGACGCGCCGCCTATCCAGCGCTGGTTCTCCATTGGGGGACCGATTTGTACGATGCGAAGATAGCGACCCGCATGTATCATCTTCCGGTAAACAGAAAAGGACAGGCTGACATCAGCACGCCAAATTAGCACGTCGAGGAAGGACAGTTTACTTCTTGCTGATAGCTCGATGGTAAAATGTTTGGCTGGTTCCACAGCGTTCAGACGTTGCAAAAACCCACTGACGTGGTCCTTGCACAGAACACAAAAGCAGTTAGTTGTTCACGTAGCGTGCTAAGGCTTTCGGTGTGCGAACGAAATCAGCAAGAACTTTTCTTTCTAGTGTCTCCATCACGAGATTCGCAGTTGTTACCGATATTGACGCGCCCATGACAGTCCTTGCTTCTGAGTGTAAATAATTGAACTGTATGTGTTGCTGAAATAGAATTGAAGGAGCTGACATACCTCACACGTACTGTTTGCGAGGGAGGAGTCTTTAGACAACGTTTCCTTGCAAGTGGCTACGACCAAGTCGACAGGAACGCTTCTCAACAACCAGGTGACGTCAAACGAAAGCATTATGTCGTCATGGTTGAGTTTTATGCTGCACACACTGTCCACAAACGCTGATGAGTTCGGAATATGCTTCTGGGTGTTGCCTACTAGCGCACTCCGCAATTGGTGCAGGTAGCCCGAAAGTCTGTGCAGCGGAGAGCTGGTGAAATCGACAAGTGGCCGCAGGGGGACTCCCGGCTTCTAAATCTTAGGTAAACAACGTGGTGTTCATGGCACGGTGAGGGGTTTCTGTAACTGGGATTTGTTCAAAAGAAACTAAAGTAGATAGCTTTTCATACTGTTTTTGTAGCGGAGCTCCAAGAGGAGGTCACCGCTGGCCAGCTTCGTATCCTTGTACCCCGGGCCTACAGTTTTCATCTCATACATTTATAAACTATAAACGGTGATATCATTCTCAAGGTTGTCGCTTGTTTATCACTGCGTACTACGTGGTACCGCAGGAAATTCTGTCTCTTTGGTGGCGAAGAAACTAAAACTTCGGTGCGCCCCCATTTCTGGGGGCTACCTGGGAGCTGGGGGAATGAACTTGCCATGTATGCCTTCTTGCTTCGGCAGTAAGCCAGCCACCCACCAGGGAGCCCAAGAAGGGCACGTCGCAGAACGTGTAAAAGAAGCCCTCCGGACTGCTGCTATGAATTGATATAACCTAGATTGGTTACTTCATACGCGATTAACCCTTGCTGCTTGAAAATTGGAAGTTAAATGAAGTAAAGACTAGACAGGAAAGATTGAAAGTAAGAGAAAAAGATGGCTAGTGGAGAGGAAGACAGAAAAAAGCACCTACCGATTGCCCCTGTGTGGCTCAAGTCCGAGGACGCCGTCTGCGTGAAACGGAAGCCTAAGAGGTGCGTTGCCTCCTCCGACGAGCCATAAAGGTCCACACTCGGCATTGGCTAAATCCCTACGACCCCCTTTCCCACAGACACGGATGAGCCGCGCACGGCTACACGCGGGACGGTCCAACCCTCGTCTGCTGGGATACGTGGTGTCGCAACACACCAAATGCCTGCTCATGCAGAAGCCCTTGCGAGGCTCACTCTTGGGCTCATTCACCGTTAAACAATATAAAACCAAGTCGTGCCGAAAATCGTGGATAACAAGATAGCTATTAAAGAAAATTTAAAAAAAAAACTCAATATGTTGTACGCCAGATTTCTTAAAGCTCGTGAAATTGCTGATCTGAAAGAATTCAAAGTTCACAGGAACAGTCTAAACAAGGAAATAAGGAACACCAGAGATATCTATAAACTACAATTTTTCTTCTTGTGTGATGGAAACTCAGAAAAACTTTGGAGGAACCTTGATAATATAATGGAGCGGAAACAACGCGCAGAACCTATCGAAAAAATTTGCATAGAAGGTCGTTTACTGTCCAAAACAGACATGGTGAATGCGTTTAACGAATACTTCCTGAACAGAGAAACACAAGCGCATGCGCGCCCGAAAACCACTCTTTCCCTGCCTGGAAACTCAAACACAATCTTTTTCCATCCAACTAATGTTGATGAGGTCTGCTCTGCATTTATGGCAATGAAAAACTCTAAAACCTGTGATTCAGACGACCTGCAGATAAAACCCATAAAATATGTCATGCACGATATAGCCCCCATTCTAGTCCATATCTATAATATCTCTATTGCTGAAGGCATCTTTCCATCAAAAATGAAGGTTGCTAACGTCATTCGTATATATATGAAGGCATACAGGCTCAATATTCAAAATTATCGCCCCATATCAATTTTGCCCCATTTTTCTAAGGGACTTGAAAAAATAATATTGTTCCAGTTAACATTCTTGTGTGAAAAATATCGCATTGTCACGAAAGCTCAGTATGGCTTTAAAAAAACCAAATCAACACAGTTAGCACTACTACACCAGAAAGACCATATACTGCAAAATTTTGAAAGACAATAGGTGTATTTATCCTTCGATCAAATTAACCATAACCTATTATTAACAAAGCTTGATACGTATGGTATCAGGGGCCTCCCATGCGGGTAATTAAGTCATATTTAGAAAAAAGACGGCAATATGTGCACATAAATAACTTTAAATCATTTTCTGGAGAAATAGAAACAGGAGTCCCACAAGGAAGCATTCTTGGACCGCTGATTTTTAACTTGTTGTTCAAACAACATCGATAAACGATGTTGTTCTGATCTATCCCAAGGCAAAATTTATCATATATGCAGACGATACTAGTGCGTTTATTTCATCGGCATGTTATACTAGTTTATTAAACAGCGCAAACGTGTTTGCGAGAACATATCTTTATGGTCTATAGAAAATTATCTGAAAATAAATTCAAATAAGACAAAAGCCGTAATCTGTTATGCGAAAAGCACAAAGATTCCACAAAGCCACACTTAAAGATGAACAAAGGGAGCATAGACATAGTAAATGAAATTACAGTATTAGGTACACACTTCTCTAGTACGCTAAACTGGGATCGACAAGTAGACTCTGTAGTACAAACTCTAGCCGTATAACAGGAATGCTAAGCAAGAACAGATATCGTCTACCACCATCCGTAAAAATATTAATTTAGCACTCGCCAATTGCATCACACATTAATTATACACACCTGGTGCGGGGCACAACTGAAACTAACCTCAGGATAATACACTTACTACAGAAAAAGATCCTACGTATAATTGCAAACGTGCCATATCAGAGTCACAGTGAGCACCCTTTAAACAATACAACATACCTACAATCTACTCTCTATACAACCGCTCTCTCCTTCGTTTATGGCATTCAAACTCACACTCTGAAAACAGCGGATTTAATGAAATTTTTAGTCTGCAAAGAAATACCCCCTTCAAGAACCAACTATGCTTTGCAAATGAAGAAAACTCAATTACCCAGACTGCTTAATTCATTACATGATGATGGCATTGACATCATTAACATAACACGGTCAGAACTGTCGTTACTTATCAGCACCTTCTCCTAAATAACGAATGAAGCGCAATTTCTTTTTCACCTGTATTCACTTGTGTCTTCTTGAATGTGAGTAATGACATAATTTTTGCTCGTCCTTTCTCTCTCCTAATTATTCCAATATTAATCGACCATCGTATCTTTTCACCTTCAATTATGCATCGTCAAGTGTACGCGATTTTCAATTTTGTTTACGTATTGCCAAGTGTATGTAATGTGGTGGTGCGTACTATCTGCATTGCTTTTACTTGTCATTATCCCATTTCTTTGTTCCATTTTTGTTTGTTCCACTATAGAAAATTCTCTTGAATTAATTAATGATTGTACTTAATGTTTATATGTAATGTTCTTTGCGTACCGTTGTTTGCGCTACTCACTGCCACCATGTAACACGGGGGCTAAGGGCACCTCAAGCTGCCTCATTGCAGCTTTTATCTTAGCCCCGTCATTGCATGTTATCAATGGAAAGAAATAAAGAAAGAAAAAGAAATAGTTTGGGCACACATTTCCGAAAATCTCAGGCGCAGTTTCAAAACCTAGCGAAAAGCCATCCATGCTGCAATCCACCGGCGACCTGTACGAATCCGCCAGATATGTGCGAGCACGTACTTCGCGCCCTCTCCTGCTGGCGTCAACAGTAGGCGACAACGGGCTTGCGCAGGCCGGCATCACGTGGGCAAGCATTGTGGACGAGCTCGCGTTCAGGGACAGGAGCGAGAAAATGAGAAACGAAGCTACTGTGCGCGCTGCCTTTTGGAGAGGAAGCACCAAGGAACTCTTCATTGATCGCGCCTCAATTAGGAAGCCTTAACAATTGCTGTAGGGCGTTCTAGAATTAATGAAGCTCACTTGATAAGGTGACAAACGTTTTAGAATTCTGTCTGAAGAGCTGCGCTCTAAACCGGTTCCACGGCAAGAAACAATGCTGGGTGGAGGGGAATGTGTTCTCAATACGCTGAAGTACTTTTCTTCGGGTTGTAATTCCTTGCATGCTATTGGGACATGAAGTACAGTCAGCAGTTCGCCACATTTACTCGAGTTATGCAGGTCATTACGAGCCAACAAGTGAGACTGTGTGGCATCCGTGTGGCCTATTCTAAGACGGCTAAACATGATCCGAGTTCGTCGTAGATATGTTACAGGCCGCCATTTTCCTAGGTTGGGCTTAATGACGTGGAGTTAAAATTATGTGTTTCGCTGTCCCACGTACTTTCTCAATAACTCGTCAGTTTCTTCCGCAGGTAAGACGTCAAATATGGTGGGGATAACTACCGAAAAGGCGCCAGCGTTCATTGCTGTAGACGTGGCCAATACCCTCTATGCCCACGAACCCTGCATGACTTGCTGTTTAGGTCATTAACGCAGCAGATTAATTAGTATGGTTTCTTGATTACACGGTTTTTATGTTTTTTGCAGCAAAATTAAAGCTTTAACGCCGCTTAAGGAGCCAGTAAATTGGAGCTCTTAAGGAGCCTCTTGAAGTTTGTCAGTGTGTTTCACCACCGCTAGTACGCCTCACGCTTCTGCTGTAGAAGTGCTTTGTTTGGGTGTGGAGTACATCAGATTCCGAGAATGATCGAGCGACAGGGGCATAAGATTTACCAGCATACTGCGATGTGTCCGTGTAAAATTCAGGGAAAGAGTGCCTCAACTTCAGTTCTATAAAGTGCATTTGAATGAGTGCATCTGGCGCATGACGGCGAGATCAGCTATGCTGGATTCATTAGGTGATGTTCAAGTATTGGAGTACCCATTTCTTGACTAATCTTTCTGAGAAGTAAAGAGAATGGCGGCTTCGTTGTGCACCCGTGAGCAAAAGTCTACGGACCACGGGAGCGCGTGCCAAACTGCATCGACGCGCCATCTGCCGCCGCGGCACCTGCTGTTGAGGGAGACGCTGGAGCAGCGATGTACATGCACGTCTGATCATATCTGCAGGCATGACATGTAGATTTGCCTGACTTGCTTATGGCGCTCGTCGACCAAACAGTAACTGGGGTGCCGCTTGCTCTGTTCCGTCGCATCTGCGCCATCGTTTTACGCACAGGCTGCAGTTGTGCTGGCTCGAGCGTCCGCCGCGCTTCGCTTTTTCTTTCTTCAGTTATCGCGCGCCGCATTGCCTTCTCTGACGCCTTTAGATGACTCGCGCAAAACGTCTTTCCACGGCGTTGTATTACCGCAAACGCTTCGAATGTTTCCTGCCGCATATATAAGGATGGCTTTGAAAGTGGTGTCCCTCGTCGAGTTCAACAGTAGAACTGAAATGAAGGCACCACTATGCCGCGCGAAGGAGCAGGACGGTAAAAGGGGAAATTAGGGGCACCGTACTTTTATTTTCTCAAACCTCTCAAGAAGGCTTGAACAAATGCACGTGAGGGTGTCACTGACTGCGGCAACGCTGCCACGTGCGCGAGAAGAAAAACCCTGGTGTACGTGTGCGCTGGTATGAAGTTCCAGCTACACTTGTCCCCATGCGAATACGTTAGGTTGCGTTATTGGTCGAGTCAACAACCGACAGAGTCCTGTCCTGGGTGTAGATAGGACGAGCCAACGTGCTGCTGCTATTTTCATAAATTAACATGTGTACAACTGTATGCATGGTTTCAGTACGCTGTCAATGTCCTGTAGCCGGTGATGGTGCCTCCGAGGTGCCGTGGTATCCACTCGTAACGCGATGCCACGAGGAGACGCCCGAGAGAACTGCAATTCCTCGCTAAGAGTACTACAAAATGCGTCTGATGTGGCGCTGGAGAGGTGGCACGCTGACAGCCGGCTCTCCATGATACTCCATACATTTCTGACGCGCTAAAAAAAATCGAAATAAATTCGGAGGTAATACGTGTAACACTCACGATAACATAAAGCACCATGTCGTAGTGCGAGGCTCCGGGTTACATCTGACCACCATGCGACTTCAAGTGTACCGAAATTTAAGTGCACTAGCGTATTCCCATTTTGCTCGATTGCAATGCGGCTGCCACTGCCTCGAATGGTTTGTCCAGGGCGCAAGGCATACAGTGCGGCTGATTAACGCTCTTAAAGACCATCAATCCGAACAATTGGATCGAGTGTCTCCACATCGAGAGCCTTACTTACGCTAACGGCACATCAGTCGCTACATAGGACAATTTTTGCAATAATCTGCTTTCATATCAAGCAATTATTCACATAAATTTCTCGCAGGACAACCAGGCTATGCAATATCTGTGCTTTGTTTGGTCTAGAAAGTTGTGACATATTTAAGTCGCAAGAACGGAAAACGTGGCAATATAATGCACCATCAGCTAGATCTCTTGGGCCAGCTTGCTTTGAGAAAACCTGCCTGAGCGACAGTGTTGCCCACGCACGAAAACGAGTGAGAGGCGGAGGCCTCGGGCCCTATATGTTGTGGCAATCGCTCTAAAGAACTGCGTGGTCTTCCATCGCACGCTTTAGCTGACCAGCTGTCACCGCCCCCGTTGGAAGCGAGGAGCAGAGACGATCAACGACAATGACGCATGATTAAAAGGGTTCCTAAAATTGTCTGCAATACAGCTGTGAAATACTGTGTGAAAGCGGTAGCCGAAGATTAGTCGTACTTAAGTTCATCTTTCGAAATCACGTCATGCATACCGTTGGAAGAACGAAAGTGCATTCTGGAGCTGCTGTTTGAGGGATGGTCGCAACGTGATATATGGCGCCCGATGGAGAAGTCGAGGAGAGCAATGAGCAGATTAGGGCATACCGCAACCGTGGAGGAGCTTTCGCTGATGAAGAGCGCAGTGCGCGAACAAGAGCAAGAAACATTCTTACTGATTTGGTCGTCGTTGCCTGTGTTGTGGTGGATTCGTTCATGAACGCCGACGAAATTTGCGACGAGCTTCGGCCAAGCGTCTCGTCCAGCACAATACCCCGGCGACTGCGAGAAGCAGTGCTGCAGAGCTGCGTGGCTGTTAAGAAGTCTCATCTGACAGAGTGCCAGAGGCAACTAAGACTTGTGTTCGCGTGTTCTGTTAAAGATTGGACATTGGATGAATGACGCCAAGTAGTTTTCGGCGTTGAATTTGCCTTCTCATCAAGGACAAGCAGCGTCTTGTTTGGCGCCCTATGAATTGCAGGCGATTATTAGAGCAAGTAAAAAAACGTTTACCTTGCTCCAATAATGTCATCTGTCAGCTCAGCGCCGTCTGTATCAAAATTTTTCGTGAATAAGAACATGCATATTAGAAAAGGCAGCGCTTGCCTTTTTCCGATGCCAGAATGCGGGTGCCGCGCATGACTACGGATGGATACGGCAGCTTTAGGTAAAATGAATGGAAAAAGGACATGTGAAATGTTTCACTTTAATGAATAAATTATGCTACAACTAACACGGTTGCGAAGCCAAATTTAGGTTATATTAAAATCGACCCGCATTGTTTCTAGGCGTTTGTGTCAGCCATCGGGCATCCCCAGAGAGGCGTCGTGTAAACATGGTGCCCTATCTTTAAGACGGCTAGAGCTGAGCGAAGACGAAAGCAAGCGACCTATTGTGTGTTCAAGTTTTATTGTGGCCGTTTTATTTTGAGAATGGGTGTGTACAAGGTTTTCACGCATCTGCAAGATAATAGAAAGAATGGCAAAGCTTCAGCGAAGCCTTCGAAGACGCGCTGGTCATCACCGTAGTCATCTGCTGTCCTTCTGCTGCTGTCCGAAAATTTGGTAAATGTGCATTACAAGCTTTGAGTTGTGAACAGACGGCACTGTTCCCGACTGTTTTGTTTTTTTCTACTCAATTGCAGGTTTCAAAAGAAATAGCGTACGACTATTTCTAGGAAATAAAGGCTGTCATTCCTGAAGATGTGCTCAATTTCTTCGCCGTCTTGCTCCCAGACGGCCAGTTTGCCTGCTGCTATACATGAATGAAGTCTACCACACCACCATGCCTGCGTACCAAATTACGAATCGGCAAGAATAAATTATTGTGAATTCCATGGAAAAGAACGCTCGTCTTGCTAGTAGGTGGTGGGATTTGACGAAGGGACTGGCGGCACTGCTGAATGCAGAAGGGCCACCAGTCAAGACGGAGCGCGAAAGGAGGATGTGGTGGGCGAAGTTTGTGTATAAATCCAGGCGAGACGCCGGTAAGTTTCCGCGGAGCACATGTGAATGAAAAGGAGGTTTTAATGAATGCGGTTTACCTTCTTACTAGTGGACTTTTTTATTGCAGAACAACCGGCGGCGTTCGACGCCGCGTGTTATAACTTCTCGGAGCTGGCAGCTTCGTCGGTCTTCGAGAGCATTTTTTCTTATCAAGTCCATCCGATGTGAGGATACTATTAGCAAGTGTACTGCTATATTTTGTTTTCTTGGTGGTGTAGGTGCCTAAAAACATCAGAGAAGTGTACTGCGACGGCAAATCGCAGAAAGTACAGAGCAGCCTGAAGTGCGCACATTATGCAATCATGGTGGACAACAGATACCCTACGCAGTTCCATCCAGATCATCTTAACCACTCGACCAATGAAGTGGCAATGCAGGGTAAAGCAACATGGCCTTGTGTTTAAATTGAAATTGTGTCGCCTGTAGCTGTACAGTTTGCCAAAGTGGGTGCAGGCGTGGTGTGGAGCAAGGCAGTAGTAGAACATTGCATGTGATATTCAGGTGTTATAAAGTTTCCTTCCTTACGTTGGCATATTTGCAGGAGGGTGAAACATCAACACCCCGCCAAGACCTGCCAAGGGGTCCCGAAGCTCAGCCGGGCCCCAGTAGACAAACAGTCGCATCCCGTGTCACGGTGCCTGCCCAACCTAGGGGGTCGAGGTGCGGAGAGGGTAAGCCATTTTGCATATCACTTGTGGACAGATCTAATGAGTATAACAAGCACTTGCGGAAGTACATTTCATCACGTGATGTTCTGCTTCGTTTACATAACCAAAGTGATCAAAAAGCGCAATGAAGTTTATTGCTAAATGGCGTATGTTGCATTGAACTTTAAGGTTCGGTATAGCAACGTATTTACAATTACTTCATCTGTTGTCTCTTGAACCGTGTCCATCGCTGGTACTACTGCATTGGGGTCCAAGGTGGCACGAATATGTGCACCGGTAAGTGAGGCAGTCGGCATGATTACTTACTAGTAGTTAGCAACTGCTAAGTATCTAGCAATGCTTATAAGTTGTGTAAAAAATGCAGAAATGTTTTCACTCAGTGATGTGCCAGTCCCAAAAGGTTTATCTTGCAGTGCATGAGAATATGAGAAAAAGTTTACGCAGCGTACATGCTCAAACAAGAGTTAAGAGGTACGTATTTTTATATCATAGATGTGCTTGAAAGGGTTTGCCGCAAGGAAATCAAAATATGTGTGTACCGTGGCGTCACAGGAACTGTATTATGCATTTTAAGCAGATTGGCCAAAATGTAGCACACTACGTATTAGTACAGCATTTTATGCTCGTTAACATTCCGGAATATTGTGCATATTAACTATGTGCCTAGTTTATAAATAAATTGTGATTGCCTAACAACGTGTGCTGTGTGATATTGCTTAAAACCTTTTTGCAAGACCAAGCCGTACGGTGCAGTTGTGCCAGAGAAGAGGTTACGATATTATCTTCATAAGTACATTACAGAACATATGTGCACTGTCCAATGCTTGCTCAAGCAGTTCTTGATGCGCCTAGGCATGACTCGCAGCTGCATCCATTGGAGGAAGAGCCTAAAGGAAAGTGTTCATGAAGTTGAAATGGTATGAGGAAAAATATTGCTTTGCCAATATCATTAGCTTTTGTGCACTGTCCAAGCTATGCAAGATGCAAACCAAAGAGTGGACACAAAGTAGAAATTAGAAATGTCTGAGAAGGATGAACATAAAAGACGAAGTTACCTGCTGGAACCACTTGCATAGTGACGTTCTATTAAGTGCTAAAGATACTTTGTATAATTTGCTTTGTTTAGCATGTAACATGTTTCTTCAGAAACTCTATATATCATACAGTTTTTCTTACATCGAAACAACCCGCCATGATCGCTCAGTAGCTATCGTGCTGGGCTGCTGAGCACTAGGTCGCGGGATCAAATCCCAGCCAAGGCGGCCGCATTTCGATGGAGGCGAAATGCGGAAACAATTGTGAGTACTTAGATTTAGGTGCACGTTAAAGAACCCCAGCAGGTCGAAATTTCCAGAGTCCTACACTACGGCGTTCCTCATAATCGGCACGTAAAACGCCATAATTTAATTTTAACACCGAAACAGACGGCTTAGGGGCGATTAATTTTTGAAGTCAGCTGTACCTCGTTCTGGCGGTGTAGCTGATGTTGTTGGGAACGAGCAGTAGTAGTGCCGTGGGGATAGGTGGGTGGTGTGACGAATACGTTGTAGTAGCATTCGGCAAGTGAAAGAGCACAACGATAGCAGTAACATGTGTTCTCATGGAGTAGCGTATAGTAATCTCGTCAGGTTAGCAAATTGCAGGTATTGACGTGCGCCCACGGATGCAAGACTGGATGGCGGGAAGTACTGCAGTGTGAGAATGACACTATCATGTTGCCACATCAACTGAATGCATATGTCGGTTACACTGCACGAGCACCTTGTATTTCTGTTTTATGCAACCTACAAACCACACACCTGTAAGCACGTTATGTACACTGCAGGATACGTACAAGGACAGAGCTTCAGTGAGTTTGTATTGTTGTGTTAGAGTGCGGTTTGTATGTTTAATTCCAATTTGGGCTAACATTTGGGTCGGGAACGAAACAAACACATGAATTATAATTACTTTCTAGAGCATCTTTCATATGCACGTCGCCTATATAGCCATAACTACAGGCCGAAGTTTGCCAGACATGTTGAGCAACTTGCATTGCCAAGTGTGGTCTTAGACGTACCTATCCAAGTAAAATATTGCGATGCGCGTGTATCTATGCTTTACAAATAAATTGCGTATTACAGCTACTACTTTCACCAGTCCACCGTTTATTGCAACACACTGCTATGTGTACTGCAAACACATGTCAAATAATATTCATATTGACATTTCAAGAACTACATCCACCATGTCATGTGTAACATTACTGTGGGTCTGTAAGAGGGAACAGTGCAAGTTGGTTCTGTGTGAAGGCTATAAATCAGACAACTTAGTCTTTAAATGAATGGCATAACCTTACATAGGTTCCGCGAAGCAAATGAATATAGAAGTGCATCGGCCTGTGGACGCACCATATCTGCTGTTTTTTTTTTTTTGCACTCCTCTAACAAACAGCGGCGATGACAATGATCGCGGGTTCACTTGAGCGCAAGAGCAGCAGGAGGCACGAATGCAGTAGATGCAAGCGAAATTAAACCCCCTGACCACGCTGGCTGCTACAATAACCAAGCTCCTGCGGCAGCAGAACCTGTCGCAGTAGCATGAATAATTTTTTTTATTTCTCCTGCGTCAGCAGAACCTGACGCAGGAGGCGCAGTGATTTATTCTATATTTATTAGTCGAATTTGGTTTTGTTTTGCGTTGCATGTTTCTGTTTCGTTACTTTTGTGTTCTTTCCTTCATGTATCACACTGAATAGGCATGTGTTGTGCTACTATTTGTTTAATTGGAAACATGCGGTAATGTTGGTTCTTAATTATGAAGCGCTTGGATGAGCTTTTTTGCTGCACAACTATCTTATGTGTCCATAGTAGTGTAACATATCTAACATATGTCGCATTGACCAAAGACAAATCCACTTGTAGAAAACGTTACTCCCGCTCTCAGCTTGTTCTCGTTTTGCTAATTGACCTGAATTTCCCCCTTTGTTTCGCCATGTTAGTGTAACAGCATTATAACATTTCAGTCTAAGTGTATGCAGATTCATAATGAATTCTAAATGCTCGGACACGCGACTTTTCGCAGCAAACAGGGCGTACGACATTTCATATCTCGTAACGCTTAGTTTCTATGATGTGTGCATTTTTTTCGGGGGGAGGCACAGCAGCGCAGAAGTTTTCTGCTGCACGATTGTGTCTCTCATACCGTGCGTAACAGTTTGTACGTTTGTTTGGTCAATTACACGCTACTTTATGACATTGCATTACTGCACAACAACAGCGTGTTATAGCTCCTTCGTCGGTGTGACTGCGTATTCTTCGCATCACTGACAGACATTATAGGAGAATGTGCGGCAGAAGCGCAATAATTTCTTTATAGATGGAACCATTCCTCGCCTTATATGCGCAACATCTGCGTAGGACGCTTTGGAGTACTTTGTTGTGTTTTGTAATTATTGCGTAACATTTGCACACTGTTGATCTCTACACATACTGTTTTTAACCGATGTATCCGTTATTGCCGCAATGGAGCAATGCAAACTACGGTGCCTATACTTGTGCAGCACTTGTTGTTCGGCAATGAACATGTACGCACACATATTCACATGTCGCATGCGCTGTGTGTGACAGCATTCTAATGTTTGAAGTTTGTTTACCGTATAAGTACACATATGTATACAAGCGGTGGGGATGGCAGGATAAAAGCTGCATAACGGTAGCTTCACCGGTCCCACCTCGCCGTGAACAACACGGGGAGATGGGACCAGTCATTTAACATCTCCTTTGCGTGTTTCGCTTGAGAGAACGTCGTTTCGTGTCACATTGAGTACGTGTTTGCTTCCGGTCTTTCAATGGCCAACGAACATCAAAATTTCCTTACGTGTCCTGCTCCAATTGCTGTATTTTCTTCCATGTACGTATTCAGGGATTGCATATATTTTGACGTGCAGCTGCACCACTTAAGGTGTTTACAATCGCGCTCCGTTAACATAGACAAATGAGGTCTGATTGCCAATGTCACGCTGCTTTCAAGATCAACAACGGTTTACCGTTACTGTGTGCTTTTTGAGTTCATTGTGCCACGAGCCTGCATGCACGCATAGCACATAACATTGCGAAACGTTAAACTTGTGTAAGCCTTGCGCACTGATGCCGTGTTTTTTCCTATGTACGCTTTTCAGCCTCCGTTAGCGTGTAAGGCTAACTGCATATCGAATGAGCTGCTGGTGCTAACTACGTGCATTACTGTCAACTGTTTCAAAGCAGGCCTCATATGGCTATTTGTGTAACGCATTAGTTCAATTGTCTTTATTTAAGTTTCTAATGCATTTCTTCGACAGCGTACTTTGTGCGTAGGTGTGTAGTGCTGCAGTTGTTCGCAATGCATTCCATGCATGTGCCTCTAAGTTGTGCCGCGCCATTTTTCCAATATGACTTGGTAATCACGGAGACAATGTAAATCGTGTTTCCAGATTATTGGGGGTGCATTGCAAACACCTTGCTTATGTGACAGTTTGCAACTTCTCGTTCGCAACATACGTTATTGGTTGACCAGTTGTAGTGCACATAGATGCGGCATGCTTACTGTCGGACAACTTAAGTACCGACAACTCACGACTCGAAGACATTGAGTGTTTGTGCTCCAGGTAACACGTGTGCCTCAAGGAGATGTTGCAAGCACAACTCAACTTACATCATTTCAACACAAGAACACACAATTGCCAGCGGGAGGCAAAGCTAACTTATTCTGGTCATTTCGATCCTGCCAGAACGAATAATGGTTCAACATATGCGTACGTACACAAGCTGGATTAATGAAGCAACGACACAAAAGCCGCACAACAAACTGTCAACACTTGCCACATGTACGCGTATAAGTGCAGCCCACATTTCACAGGACACTCCGGCACATGGCATTAAAAGCACAGCAGAAGAAAAAGTGCTACGTGTTAGCATTATCGTGAAATTGACACTGCTGAGTGATGTGTGGATCGTCAGAGTACCTGCATAGCTTTACCCCACAATGGAAATGTTTGTGCGCCACCGTTTAAAGCGCAGCAAAAGAAATGGAACGAAGAGAAATGACATGGTCCCAAGTAAAATGAATTTAAGCACTGAGAGGCACCAGATGTTTAATATTGAATGGAAGCAAGGCGAAAGTGAAATTGTGCGAGCAAAGACGTAATGCTCACGGTACGCAATATAATGTGGCTTTGCGGACTGTGTGAACCGCATTGTTGATAGAAGTGTTTCGAGAAATGCGTAATCTTGCACGTTGGACGAAAATGACACATGTACTATCCCGCGCAACACTTGCAAATGCTAGGCATGTACCTGGGTCAATGTTTAATATTCTGTACAATTGCCACTGAAACTCGCTTTATGTGTGACAATTTAGAGGCTGTGGTATAACTGCAGTGTGTAGCTGTGACACCAAATGAATTTGTTTCGGTTTTTCATGTACCAGGTACGCTGGGTATTGAGAACACTCATGCTTATAGCAACAGACACCTGCACGCTAACCAAAACTATGTAGGCATGTGGCTATTCGTTGGTTGACCCCTTAACATTTATACTGCGCAGCTTGTTCAGAAATGGAAGCGTACACGCTTTGACGCAGGAAACGAAACGCCATGCAATCCTCGTCACCCAGGCCGCACATCACGACGACTTGGAAGTTGTCACCTTGCTTAATGTAGGCGAAGTAGTACGCTTAGACGGTGCTGACAGAATTGTGTTATCGCGGTGACGTGGCTTGTGTGGCAAAAAGGAAAAGCACAATGAGCGGTCAGACCCCACCAGAACCCGATTTTCTCTCGCCGCTGCAAGTCATCATGATTGACAACCCAGAGAAGTAAGCCTGTGTGGGACATTGCCAAGGAATGCCGAGTCGCACAGTCGACTGTCAGGGTCGCTGTGCGCGACATGCGGTACCATTCCTATGCGATGAAGAGGGGGCAAATCACGTCCGATAAGATTCGGAAGAATTGGCTCCTTCGGTGCAAGCGTTTGCTGAGCAAGCTGGAGAGACCTGATGAGAGTGGAATGCTGTTTGTTTCTCGAGATGAAAAGAACTTTGACCACAACCGAAATGTTCACTGTCGTAATGGCAGGACGCTTTGCGCAAGCACCGACGAGGCACCTGCAGTGCTGCACACGAAATGTCCTTCATTTGTGATGGTGTAAGCCGTCGCCAGCAACGATGGTAACTTCATGCCGACAGGCTTTTTTGCAGAAGGACTCCGCGTTAACGCTGCTGCGTACGCAGAGGTGTATGTTACCGTAGTAACGCCCTGGGTAGAGACAGCTTCTAGAGGGAGACCTTATGTATTTCAGCACCATTCGCCTCTCGCTCACACCGCCTGTGTCACCTAGCAGTGGTTGGCTGATAACCTCCACGACCACGTCACTCCCAACTTGTGGCCTTCTACTTCTCCAGATTTAAATCTGCTCGACTAGTACGTCTGGGGCGTCATTGGGAGAGACGCCGAGAAACAGCTACATAATACGAAAGACTTGCTGAAGGCCGTCATTGCTGACTCAATGGGCAACCTCTGGAAGGACCCCTTGATTCCGGCATGGTGACTTTTTTGAAGCCGAATTGAATCGTGGCTCAGGATGGCGGAGTCATTGAGCCATTGTTTGTGAATACACCGTAAGAGAAGTATTGTCTACAGTTTGGTTATAAAATGTGTATTTTTGCTTGAGATATGCTCTTCTCGGCATAAAGGCAAGTTTGTGCTCTCAAATGCTTCGCGAACCCGGTACATATACATGTGGCAAATGTGGCATATTTGAAGACATCTATGCGCAGAAGGGTGGGACAATTGGAAAAGACGAAGGTTTTCAGAGTACAATGTCCACAAATGTTGTTATGTAGTGCCTATAAATTTGGCGAATCGTTGAGTTCAGTGTTGTGCGGCACATGCGAATGTTTAAAGCGTGCAACACTACAACGCAGCACCTTCACATTGCATGTAATTGGTGTTCTCCGACCTGGCAGACCGAAAATGAACAACAAAGTGCTGTGGGCCTTTGTTATGCGCGTCTTCATCGCATATGGGAACTCATCTTGAGATTGCTTTGTACCTCTACTGTGATCGGCCCGCCACGTCTTCGGGGCGTATTTTAGGTCCTGTTAACTGCTACGTCACACGTGGTGTAGAGGCTGAGTAGGAATGAAACCTGCCGAGAAGCGAAGAGGCTGCAGCTGTTCTCGTGTGATTGTGCGCACCAGTGCGCGGCTGTGAGTTTGCTTTTAGTGGTGTCCGGCGGCATTCACAAGAATGCGTGTTCCTCAAGGCGCTGACAAGTACATACGTTGTCAGTGACGGTAGCCGGGTCCTTGGTGGCCAAGACATCGTAGGCTGCAGTCCCAATGCCTTTGAGTACGCGGCGTACTCATTCCACCATGGAAGCCTTGACGCGTCGACAAAGTGCGAGGGCATCCTCTACATACGAGGTATACGACTTGCCGAGTTGCTGCTTGCGAGTGTCAAGTGTCTTGGCAAGGGCGAAACGAACCGCCGGTGTACGAAAAACTTTTCCTAGCCACTGTTTGAAGGTACTCCAGTCGGTGAAGCCGATCTCCTGGTTGATAAAAGAAGTCTTTGCTACGTCCGTCATTTAAAAAGTGGCGTAGCTTCATCGCCTTGTCCCAACGGTTAGCAGAACTCACCCAATCGTAGTTGTCGAGTCACTCCTCCAATCGTCACCATGATCGGCAGCGAGCAGATGGGGTTCGTGCTGGGGCCCGGTAACGATCCAAGGAGTATGCGGCAAGCGTAGCCGAGATTGTAGATGTGGATGTGCGGGATGGCTCGTCCGGCGGCTTGCTGTCGGACAGCTGGCAGAAACGGCCACCTGAGCGAAGCTGCAGGAGGTAGACCAGGTGAGCATATGTCGGGAAACCGAGGAGCAACCTCCGCCACGTGTGACGTAGGAGTTAACACGACCAGGATACGTCTCAGTACATTCACTTTTGCGCCAAGTTTCGACTGTGAGATTTCTCAGATGTGATATCAACTGTTAACATGAACAGTGATATGTGCTAAGCCATAGCGTTATGTTGTACTTGTACAATTTGTGTGGCGCCCACTTTGTGCGACTGCAACGTGCAACTTCACGCATCTCGACAAGGCCTTCCTTAAATTGCATACACGCAAGCAAAGTACTGCTGATCTGTTCGCGTGGCATATTGTTCTGAAAAGTCGAGTGCCTACTGGAAAGTTGTCATCACACGTCAGCACATGCGCTGGGACGCGTGCAAACAGAGGAATGTGCGATGCATGCTGTCAAAGTAGTATCACTTTCTCATAAGTGGCCATTTTCAAAGTGGCCATTTCCATGAGCGACTCGGTTGATACCTTAGCTGCCAAGGGAGATACAAAATGCAATGGTCCTCACCTATTTGCAATACATATGGCGTCGTCGTTACATCAAATTGGAAGTTTCGCAGTTTGCCTAACGAAGTGTATCGCTTCACCATGCACATGCTGTCACTGCAGCAATGATTCCTTCCAGGTGAAGGGGAGCGTACAATGGAATGCAATGCTAGTAAATTCCCTGCTGGGATCATATTTGCAGCTGTTGGTGCGCTTCGCACTCTCCATCTTCGTCTCTTGCAATTGTCCTTGTTGACATTCTTCAATGTTACATCATCACCATCATCAGCCTCGCTACGCCCACTGCAGGGCAAAGGCCTCTCCCATACTTCTCCAACTACCCAGGTCATGTGCTAATTGTGCCCATGTTGTCCATGCAAACTTCTTAATCTCATACGCCGACCTAACTTTCTGCCGCCCCCTGCTACGCTTCCCCTATCTTGGAATCCAGTCTGTAACCTTCAATGATCGTCGGTTATCTTCCCTCCTCATTACATGTCCTGCCTATGCCCATTTCTTTTTCTTGATTTCAACTAAGATGTCATTAACTCGCTTTTGTTCCCTCACCCAATCCGCTCTTTTCTTATCCCTTAGCATTACACCCATCATTCTTTTTTCCATAGCTCGTTGTGTCATTCTCAATTTAAGTAGAACGCTTTTTGTAAGCCTCCAGGTTTCTGCCCCGTAGGCGAGTACTGGTAAGACACAGCTATTATACACTTTTCTTTTGAGGGATAATGGCAACCTGCTGTTCATGATCTGAGAATGCCTGCCAAACGCACCCCAGCCCATCTTTATTCTTCTGATTATTTCCGTCTCATGATCCGGATCCGCGGTCACTACCTGCCCTAAGTACATGTATTCCCTTACCACTTCCAGTGCCTCGCTACCTATCGTAAACTGCTGTTCTCTTCCGAGACTGGTGAACGTTACTTTAGTTTACTGCAGATTAATTTTTAGACCCATCCTTCTTCTTTGCCACTCCAGGTCAGTAAGCATGCATTACAATTGGTCTCCTTAGTTACTAAGCAAGGCAATATCATCAGCGAATCGCAAGTTACTAAGGTACTCTCCAATAACTCTTATCCGCAATTCTTCCCAATCCAGGTCTCCCAATACCTCCTGTAAACACGCCGTGAATAGCACTGGAGAGATCGTATCTCCCTGCCTGACTCCTTTCTTTATTGGGATTGTTTAGATTCGTCGTTGGGGGCAGTCTAAGAGACAAAAATTAAGAAAGCGATATAATACAGCGTGAGCTCCGAGTACACTGATTTATCAGGGCAAGGCACGAAACAGCGACGTCATTTTCTGTTTTTTTAAAGAGCATTGAGTTCGTTAAAATTAAATTATGGGGTTTTACGTGCCAAAACCAGTTTCTGATTATGAGGCACGCCGTAGTGTAGGACTCCGGACATTTTGACCACCTGGGGTTCTTTAGCGTGCACCTAAATCTGAGTACACGGCTGTGTTCGCCCCCATCGAAACGCGGCCGCCGCGGTCGGGATTCGATCCCGCGCCCTCGTGCTCAGCAGCCTAACACCATAGCCACTGAGCAACCACCACGGGTAATATCGAGTTCGTGTTTCGCCGTAATCACTTTTGGTAAACAGTGCAAACCTACAGCGTATGCTTTGTTCTGCGTAGTTTGGTTTCTCGGCTGTGTTACTTGTCTTTAAGTGGCAACCGACAATTGTGCCGATAGATTGACATGAGCATGACAATGAAAACTGCGCGCAAGCGGCAGCGTCTATTTGCTGGGACGCACTGTGGTACTTGGTTGCAAGCACATCGTACGCCAGCGCACATTCCTGGCGCATACCACACAGGACAAATGCACGCTGCCGAGGCATGTGGGTATTTCGAGGAATCTTCGTGGGTCACACGATGAAGACAGAGGGCACGTACGACAGGAGTGCAAACCGCGTACATTAAACACGCTAACACGAAAGCAAGATACGCACGACAGGGGTGTAAGCTACGCCACACGAGCAGATTTGATGATTTCCGTCTGACACTGTTGCAACCGGCATTGAAACATCGCACACTGCACATATGTCCCTCGGAGATCGCGCCAACGATGTCTGAGGCTATACAATTGATGTTAACGGCAGCAGGAAGTTATTTAAAATGAAGTGACGGTACAGGTAGCACGGGGAGCAGCAAAACGCGTAATTAACGGGCTTTAAGAGAAGTGACCGAAGTGCAAATCGCTCGAATAATGCCACAGCGACGGCTTTCTATACAGATATCATTTTTCGATCTCCAAGGCCAAGCTTTTGCTGGCTGCAGATAGAAGCAATTCAAAATTGAAAATGCGTCATAGAATTTCATTCTATGCCAAGCTAGAGCTTAGAATATAGACTTATGTGTGGTTCCGGTTCTCTTGCAACAGTTATGCACAGTTGGGCAGCTGCACAAGTCCTCCGATGACGCCGGCCGAGGCATTGGCTGGCCAAATGCGACCTGCTGGTGGCGCCACCCACCGCCCCGTTACAAAAGAGACCCTCATAGCATCCATCCAATTATCCTGCCGCTCTGTTTACAGCGCAACGAGTCGGTCGGGTGTGCGAGCTGCAACGATGTGCTTCTTTTATCGTGTTTTTGTGTTTGCTGTAATGAAATGTGACTTAGTTCGCGTGCGCGTAAGTGCCACAGACGGCTTGTGTCTCGCTGCAAACTCGCCGTATGCGTGGCGCGCCAGCCAAATGTGGACCAACGATGTCCATGCCGTGGGGTGCGTTCCCTTTGTCTCTGATTGTCTTAGAAAGTTAGGCGGACGTTGCAAAGAAATAATGCGTATTGTTAGCGTGCCACTGCTCGTCCACTATGCAGTGTGGACGAGCATATTGGACAGTGAACAGTATTTACTAGTGACTCATGTAATCTCACATAAATGCGGCAAAAATGCAAACCAGTTGCAGTAATTTGCTAATCATTCCAACATCACCTTGCTAGTGGTACCTCATTTAAATGCACTGTATGCAGATGAAAAAACACAAAAAATTGTGAAAACAATGTAGCAGTAAAATGTTATGTCAACATTCATTAAGGTAGCAAAATGCAACTAATTGACTAAGCCATCGTAACTGTTACCATCTCATCGCTGCTGCCCTGATAAATGCATTTCTTTAAAATTTTAAATGCAATATTTGTCACAGTAATAATCACCAAGCTATTGCGCGCCCACTGTAAGGCCTATGGCAGTCACTTATTGTGTCAACAGATGTCATTGCATCCTTGCAGAGTTCCAATGCGAGTCATACCTAATCTTTTGCCCTCCTCGACGCCTTTCCCTCGGTCACTATCTGCTGTGCGCATCACATGGCCGGCAAAACTCAATTTTCGCTTTTTAATGTCAACAAAAAAAACACTAAAATAGTTTGTCTCGCAATAAGGCTAAACCTGTTTTCACCTGTTCAACCTATACTATCCCCTTCATATTCCTTAAAATTCTGCCTATTGTTAGCGTTCATTGCATCTTAGTAGATACTCAGTTTTTGAACTTACTTGACTCAAACATACTTTAGTTCCGTAAACAGTGTTCATATTGAAATTTTTCTTCAAAAGAAGAACGTTAGAGGCGACGCTAAAGAGGAATAGACTGGATTATTTGGCAACATTGCTGCAATACCAAAGGGGTCCATGTCACCTTGAGTGCGGTCGTGAAAGAGTTGGCAAATATGCACAAAGATCAACTGATAATGCCACCGTGTAAGTTCCCATACAAGCTCCTCATGACACGAATATTGACGCCATCTAGTGAGGATTAGTTCACTGTTCATTCGCAAGCAAGAACACATTGCTAAAAGGACTCAACCTAGAAGTCACTTCCCTCTTCGAACCATATCTTCAATATCGGACTTGCCAGCGCATCATAGAGCAAGAAAAACTGATTTTCTGATGAATTGCCACCTGCTGCGAGATATATTCTATTCTAATACACAGCACAGCTTTGACATTTTAGGCCTGCAACACATGCACTCCCCCACTCCTTGAACAAACAAAAAACACCGCGCAACTTTGAATGTAAAATACTGCCAATAGGCATATTTATTACATTCCTCCCACGGTTGCATTAGACTTCACCATCTTACATCCTTCAATACCTGAGCCACATGGTGCCTGCGCTACAGCTCTAAACTTAAAGTGAAATTATTTAATCATCAAACCAACTCCCAGTTCCCATTAATCAATGCAGGAGTGCCTGAAGGTGCCATAGTCCAGTCTTTATATAAACAATTTTAGAATAGATTCAGCATTCACATTCCTTAGATATGCAACATTTTTCTGAATGCAGGTATTATGAAAGACGTTTCTTGTCTATGAGCGCCACATTAAAAAAACCTTCATAACTGAAGCAATGCCAGCTCACTCTTCAATAACACACAGAAAACTAAGGCTATTGTGCTCGGGACACGAAATACAATATTAAAAAGAACTGTAAACCATTTTTTTTACTTATTACAAGTGTCCCACTTGTGAGACAAAGTGCGAGTGACACCTAAAGAGTCTCTATCACAGAATTCACAAGTCAACCATAAAAATAGCACACTTTCAAAAGGCCTCATGCCAGCAAAGCTTACTCCAGACCCGGTAATCAGGCTGCTTGTTTACAACTGTCATCTTCTAGTCACCTTGGATACACTCATCGTGCATGTTGCACCCTTCACCTAAAGCTCAATACAACTTTTGCAAAAGAAAGCAGTTCTCATCATAACCAACATTCCTTCCGGCTGACAGTAATACCTTGCTCCATTAGGACGATTCCTTTCAAATATTTATATCAATAATTCGCATGACGTAAAAGACTCAGAGAGAAATGGTGCACTACTGCAGAACATCGCTAAACGAAACAAAATCTACACAGACACGCCACCTCCGTCGTTCTCTGCCTCGGCACAAGCTCTTCAGCAGAACGAAGCATGGATGCCGAAAACTGCAGTCCCAGTTACCATCCATCACAAATATTTTGCTAGCATATAACATTAACCCTGACGCTCCCATACGTAAATCGCAAAAGGAACACTATTCAATGCATACTTTAACAAAGTGCACGTATGACTGTATATACTGCAGCTTCCATTTTATTTTCGCCCCCACCACTTATGTTTCGTGTTCTCCACACTATAAAGAAGTGTGCACTTGGTAATTTTTATTCAGAGATACCCAACTGACACAGTTGCTAGGCTAAATTATTTTTCTCGCGCTTTTTATTATGTATACAAAGTATACTTTTTTCTCACTAGCTTCTAGTTTGCGATATTGTATTTCCATTGTTTCCACGTAATTTACGCGCTGTGTATTTTCTAGAGGACTTGGCTCACTTTAAGTTTATAGTACCCTCTGTTAGCACCTGATGGTAGTGTTACATGTGTTGCAGCAGATGCGTGGAAATTGGACATGATGCCCGTCAAACCCGCATTATTTTTTCCTTTCTCACTCCCTCCTCTTAAGATGTCTTAAGATGTCTGAAAGTTAGTCTTCAGAACACTTCGTTTACCAGAACTGCTGAAATGCGTGTGCTGGCGTGCTGACACTGTCGTCAGAGGCATAATTATTTTAGGGAAACAGACTACGTCTGCAACTAGCAATCAACTGTTTTCTGCAGAACCAATCCACATATACTCTTGCAGAGGACAGTTCAGGCTAAATTGTTGCTCTTTAGTGCTCTTTTGCATTCGTTCAATTACCACCTCAATATTTAACACCTCCACTCTCTTTGTCCAGGGACGTAAAGCAAAAGTGACTCCCCTGTTCATCTTCAATGAGAGAAGCATTATGTAATGGTGCTGTGCGGTAACGCTTCTTCATTCAAGACAGTCTGGTGGTGCACCTGACGGAACATTGTAGACTGCAGTGCCCTACGCCTATTCAGTTCACATCACAAATTTTAGCAACGGGTTTAGCCCTTTGTGCAACAAGCTTTCTTTTATACAATTGTTTTTTACGATTGTGATTGATGCGTGTCTGTCATTTTTTTTGAAACATTTTCCGTTTTATTTACAGCTACCTGCCGTGATGAGTGATGGAGAGACAAAGCTGCTTCTTGAATATTATGCCAAGTATGCTCCATCTGGGGGCCAATGAAGCTTAAATGCAACAGGGCAACGTTTCAGCAAATTGCCCGAGACGTTTTTCTTTACTGAATGTTGTGCAAACAGGTATTCAGTGTGAGAGCAGCTTTAAGAGCATTGCGAAATGCAAAGGGGATAAGCGTCGCAACAAGCGCATCTAGCCATTCAAGCTGTAATGTGGCGTTTGAGGAAACGTTTGCAGAAATTCCAGCTATAGACGACAGCCTAGAACCAGATGTTCTTCAGGGAGTTAAGAAAGTGATGTCCAAGTGGCTACCGTCTGCTGCGCAACGACTGCAAAGGACCCCAAAATTGTGTCAACAATATCAACCTCAGCTTACCATAACCAGAGCTTCATCAAAAAAGCACTTGCGGAGCAAGTGGCAAATGGTATTGCTCCAAAAGCAGACCTGTGCGCCCAAGCAATCATAGGCCAAGTACTCACCGCATGAAGCATATGAAGATGTTTTTACATGAGATATACAGAATAAATGAACAGCGCGAAGCTCGAAAGAGAAAGGAAGCGTGAAGAAGCACGTGCACGGCAACATCAAGAAATTCTCCAAGTACATGCAGATTACATGGACGCAGTGCGGGAGATCGCCAAGGAAGGGAGAATGAGTGCAACCTAATAACTGCCGCGCTTCACAGGTTTCTTCATTCCAATCGCGACGTTTGCTATCCCTTGGGCTTTGACCATTTATGTTGCAACCGCCTAGGACACCATGGCCCGTATCACAACTTGCGGCATGTATGGCAAGGTTGAACGGTGGGTAACAGAGGTGCCCAGCGGGATCCGCAACTATTTGGGGCTCATGACGACGTCCCGAGCGAAGATATGTCCGAGTAAAGATGATCATACTCGCCCGCAAGCGTGGTAACCGTCGCTCCGCCCCGAGGAGGAGATACCCATCATGTAGCGATACTGGCAAGCGGAAGGGCAAACTAAGTGGTGCGACATGGAATAGTCGTCGGACTGGGCCACTTGCCAGCCAAAATTCCCAGCCAATCAACGCTGGGATTTAGAAGTTCAGCCAAATGACAGGGCAGCAGGTGATTGGCCTCGACCAGATGCTGCTGTCCCCGATCATGTTGGTGGTATCAGAAAGGATATTCCAGGGGTGGCAATTCATCTACTCCAGATCAGACATTCCGATGGATGCGTTTGTGATGAGCGCACTCAACAAGGGCGAGTGTGACAACATCCAGTCACTATTCGGCGGAGGTGACAGTGACCCGGCAGCATCTGTGTTCACCAAGGCGGTTGGAGGGCAACTACTCACGTCAGTGACGGAGTGGATATTGTCGCGCCGCGAGCCACCGGCCTGAGGGGAGCCCCAGGTGTGCGAAGTGGCCCTGGGTAGGGTGGCCTACAACAAATGCCCGACGCCCATGATACTTGTCTTAAAGTACCAGGACAGTGTGCCCAGAGAGTTTGCCCGTTTATGGTGACAGACCAAGTGATTGCCTACAGAGACTACCTAGAGGGGCGCGAACGCGGCAACCCGCCTGAGGGCTTCAACGGCCATGTCATCTATGGCAGCGAAGGGCCTTATGACGACGTCGAATTTGTCAGCAATGTTGACATTCACGAAAAGTGTTTGTAGGAAAATAGGCTGATGCATCATTCTAGCTGCTATTGTCCGCTCCTACAAAGATGGCGAAGTCGAGCCGAGTGCGCCGCAACCACGCTGGTACCTCCCGTCTTGGTGGTTCTCGGTAGGAACGACTGGAACCAGGGCCCGTTCATGCCAGACATGGAGGCCTGGCCCTATCCCTTCTCGTCAGTGTGGTCGGGATGGCATAACTTCAACTCCCAGGACGTGAAGGCACTGATGTGCAATGGCCCGCCGGACGCCTGGATGTCGTTCCTTTTCGACGGAGCGGACGGTAGATTCGTCAACTTCGACCCAGCTAAGAAGCCTTCCCCTATTACTGCAGGGCATGGACCGGCTACTGGCAAGTCCATTCCGAAGTTCATAGGAGTAGCGGGAAACGCCTAAGGGGAGTGAGGCGAGAATGCGTCCAACAAGTCAGCAGACGCCTCACATTTGCTGGGGGATGGTGGCGACAAACAGCAAACAAAGCAGACCCCAAGCTTGACACGCAAAAGAGGAGGAAGCTTACTGCCAGCTGGTAGACTGGGGTGAGCTGGAGGATCTCGTGGCTGTGCTAGCCACCTGTCTGCAGCGCGGACCGCCGTACGGCACCGCATTTCTGGCCTGTGTGTATGGGGGTGGGAACACCCATGCCAACGAGCCTACTAACCGCCTCAGAACGCTGTACGTGGCGAACTCATCACTGCTGCCCGACAAGTTGGCTCAAGCGTCTAACTAAAGTGTACTAAAGGGCACCGGCCAAGCACAAGCCCGCTTCACACAAGTCGCCCACGCCTGCAGACGAGCGCATCGATGTCCTGAAAGCCAATCACAATGACGAACTCGCCTAGGAGCTGTTCCCGCCCCGTACCAAAGCATATTTAGGAATAAGTAACCGATGCATGGGCGACATGCTAACTTTCATGAGGCTGAAAGGCATGCATGCCAGGACAGTGCACCTCCTCAACCTCTGCCGCGGGTTGGATCACGTAACCACGTGCAAGTGCTAGTTGGCTGCTATCTGCTTCAGCCAAGTGGCGGAACGCGCTCATAGGTAGTGGAGCATTTTTATCAGATTCAGGGCATTTACGCGTCTCTTTCAAGACTATCTGAAGCGCTGAAGACGCATAACGAACTGACACCAGACGTACGCTTGGCTCTATGAGTGCGTGTCCTTGTACGGAGGGTTGTGCCCCGCCGTGCCCGATTCGGACTCCGTCGCCGACACCCACGATTTGGCATCAGGCGGACACGTTGAGCACGGCCTGCTCACGGAGACTGGATGCGGCCCAAAGGCACCCTTGAACGGATTCATCTCCTTGGGAGAAACCCGGCAGGGCGCGACGGAGGGCAGTGGTTACGACAGTTGGTTGGCCTCATCCAAGTGGGCATCGTATGGAGCTGCACCAATGGGACGGGTTCATTTTTCTTTGAAGTTGGATGATGAATACCGTCGTGGCACCTTTAAGGCAAGGAATAACCTGGTGCCGACATAGTCCCGTTCCACGATTTATTGGAGGCTGTTCAGAAACACGAAACACGTGACAAGGCCTTAGCCAAGACGGAATTAGGGAAGATTCGCCTCGCCGTTTCCGCTCCACCAGAAACTCATATTCAACAGGCCAATCTATTCACGCTGTCAGGCAGTGCCTACCGGGGATGGCCGGGTGATACCCCAGAGGAGTCAGTCTTTAACGAAATGACGCGCAACGAGCGGACCTTCTACCTAATGCAGCGGGGCTAGTACGCTGTGCCTTACGATTTTGCTCGCTTCTACCACGAACCTACGACGGCAGAGGTGGTCTCGTTCCGCGTGCACCATGCCCCACGTTGGGTGCCAATGTGGGAACGACGCGGTCCCTCAGACTACGCGAACAGGCCTCAGTCCAGGCCGACTGCAACAGAGAGCGCCCAGCCGAGCCCCGAACCAACGCTCGCGCTCAGGTGTCGCGTTGCCCTCCACTTGAATGCTAGCTCCGACGCCGGAGTTCCCATACTGCCACTTCCTCTGCGAAGGCGATGATGGCATTGGCCCATGGCAGCTTGCAGAGATGGTCTGATCCTGCCTGTCCGGGGTGACGGCCTGATCCTTAGCATCATGCAAGGTGATGCAGAGATAATGGTCATCGGGCACTATAAGGAGGTGGGCCGCCGGGTCAACTACGCCCACACTCTGCGGATCGCATTCACCAGGCGAGATAAGGAACAAGGCGGCGTGATCAGAATTCGCGGGATACCTGTGTCGTAGGCCGAGAGACGGGACCTGGAGCCAATGTTGGAGGGGGCAGACCAAGGGGGCTATTCTGCAAGAGTCCACCTAGTGGACAGTCCATTTCGGCCGCCGCTGATTGGCTGTAGGCCTACGAATGACGATGACGACGGGCGCACCTAGCTTCCGGTTCCTTTCTGAAACTTCAGATCGACGTCAGTGGTGTTGCACTTACTCTTCACGTTTCGCGTGATAACGGAACATGCTCCGGCGCGTACACGTGATTCAAACAGTCACAGCGCATCAACGGATCTTTCTGCGATTCCTTTGTTTGAAATAGACCGATGCACTACGATGGACGCGAGCCTGCTTTTCTTGCTTTTTGAAAACGGAGGACATAGGCGACTTCGAGAACATCGGCACCCATTCGCCATGTAAGACGAGTCTTTTCGGGGGCACTTTCGCCTTTCGAAAATGACGGCGATGTGGCTGTGCGAGCAGATATCCGACGACCTGGCGCACGAGAGAGAAGGGCTCGCCGTTCAAGATCAGGTGATTTGCGCCCTTCGGTTTTTTGCTACCGGTGGCTTCCAAACGGCTGTCGGTAGCGAAGCCACCCTATCACCGTATCGCTTTCCCAGCGTTCTGTCAGCCGCTGCTTTCGCGCCGTATCGGAAGCAATCGTCCGTGTCGGCACTGAACGGCGCTGGGTGTCGTTTCTGCGTACAAGATCGGAGATAGCGCTCGTCAAGCAATGTTTCTTGCGGAGCGGCAACATCTCTGACGTCTTCGAAAGCATGGGCGGCACTTACATCGCGAGAACCGGCCCGGACCTGCCCCCAGCCGATAAGAAGACCTACTGGTGTCAGAAGGGATACTACGCGCTGAACACTATGGTGGTAAGCACGCTCTACCTAATATATTCATAATAGATCTAAAATCTCAAGTCGCGACAGCGACTTAATTTTGATATACTACAATTCACAGGTGTGCGACTCTAACGTGCGAGTGCTGGCCATCGACCCTCGCTTCGCGGGCTCGTGTCGCGACGCGTACGTGTGGCGTGGCTCAGCCCTACGGAGCATTTTCGCCGACACCCAAATCGGCCACAGAGGAGAGTTTCTCCTTCGTGACTACAGAAATGCATATAAACGCGCTTAGGAACCACATCCAATGTCTGTAATTAATTTGGCGCAATTCCTTCGCTACATTTATTCTGCAGGCGATAGTGCATACCCACTGGACCCATGGCTCATCACGCCGCTTCCGGGTCATCCGGAGCTGTCGTCTCCGGAAGGCCGTTTTAATCAGGCTCACGCGTCAATGAGGTAGGCCTCTGGTGGAGCGCTGCATCGGCCTTATGAATAGTCGGTTCCGCTGCTTGTAGCGTTATCGTGCGCTGCAGTATGCACCGCTGTAGCGGAAAAGTTTGTCGCGGCTTGTGCAGCGCTGCATAACCTATGTCTCGACGCCAGCGAACCGCTTCTTGACAGCCACAGCAACATTGCCGGTGAGGATGACGACGACAGCCAGGATGAGGTCTTGCCAAGTGATGACGGCGCTCCGACCCGCAGCAGCAGAACGCTGTACGCAAGGGGAAAGGCCACACGGGACAGGCAAATAGCACTTTAATGCACCAGTCGCAATACACATTTGCTACGTATTCAGCGAGCTCGCCGTCGCGCGCAACGTCACGCACTGGACAACTAAAACGTTATGCACAATGAGCTTACCTCCGGCACGGCGCCACATGTGCGTCACTGTGCTCCATGTGGCGGGACTACAGTTACTCCCTGTTTTTCGCCTTCGCTGTGTTTCGGCCGCAGATAGCAGTTTACCGCCTCTGAGACGCAACACCTGTATGGCAGCGTGTCGTGCAGTGTGGGTACACGTACTCGCAGTTTTGCTTGTGTGCTGTGTTTTGACTGAAGCTTGCAGTTTACTGCCTCTCAGAAGCAGCACCTGCGTGGCTGTGTGTCGTGCAGTGCGGGTACACGTACTCGCAGTTTTGCTTGTGAGCTGTGTTTTGGCTGCAGTTAGCAGTTTACTACCTCTGAGACGCAAGACCTGTGTGTCGTGCAGTGTGGGTACACGTACTCGCAGTTTTGCTTGTATGCTGTGTTTTGGCTGAAGCTAGCAGTTTACCGCCTCTGAGATGCAACACCTGTGTGGCTGTGTGTCGTGCAGTGCGGGTACACGTACTCGCGTTTTTGCTTGTGTGCTCTCTTTTGGCTGAAGCTAGTAGTTTACCGCCTCTGAGATGCAACACCTGTGTGGTTGTGCGTCGTGCAGTGCGGGTACAAGTACTCGCAGTTTTGCTTGTGTGCTCTCTTTTCGCTTAAGCTAGTAGTTTACCGCCTCTGTGACGCAACACCTGTGTGGCTGTGTGTCGTGCAGTGCGGGTACACGTACTCGCAGTTCTGCTTGTGTGCTCTCTTTTGGCTGAAGCTAGTAGTTTACCGCCTCTGTGATGCAACACCTGTGTGCCTGTGTGTCGTGCAGTGCGGGTACACGTACTCGCAGTTTTGCTTGCGTGCTCTCTTTTGGCTGAAGCTAGTAGTTTACCGCCTCTGTAACGCAACACCTGTGTGGCTGCGTGTCGTGCAGTGCGGGTACACGTACTCGCAGTTTTGCTTGTGTGCTCTCTTTTGGCTGAAGCTAGTAGTTTACCGCCTCTGAGATGCAACACCTGTGTGGCTGTGTGTCGTGCAGTGCGGGTACACATACTCGCAGTTTTGCTTGTGTGCTCTCTTTTGGCTGAAGCTAGTAGTTTACCGCCTCTGAGATGCAACACCTGTGTGGCTGTGTGTCGTGCAGTGCGGGTACACGTACTCGCAGTTTTGCTTGTGTGCTCTCTTTTGGCTGAAGCTAGTAGTTTACCGCCTCTGTAACGCAACACCTGTGTGGCTGCGTGTCGTGCAGTGCGGGTACACGTACTCGCAGTTTTCCTTGTGCGCTCTCTTTTGGCTGAAGCTAGTAGTTTACCGCCTCTGAGATGCAACACCTGTGTGGCTGTGTGTCGTGCAGTGCGGGTACACATACTCGCAGTTTTGCTTGTGTGCTCTCTTTTGGCTGAAGCTAGTAGTTTACCGCCTCTGAGATGCAACACCTGTGTGGCTGTGTGTCGTGCAGTGCGGGTACACGTACTCGCAGTTTTGCTTGTGTGCTCTCTTTTGGCTGAAGCTAGTAGTTTACCGCCTCTGTGACGCAACACCTGTGTGGCTGCGTGTCGTGCAGTGTGGGTATGTGTAGCTGTGGTGTTCTCGCTTTCTCTTGGCAGTAGATGAACGTAATGCACCGTGCCTCTTGCATGAACAGTGAGAAAAGAAGAGCAGTAAGAATGGTTTCGCATCATTGCAGCATTCCGGCATCATAGCGTAATGACATTATAACATGCCGTTGCGATGTTGTCATTACTTCATCACCCTAATGCTGTTGTGATTTATTTCTTGTCATTTCATCGTCTTTGTGTCATTTTCAGTATCACTCTCACTGCCTTGCCATTACATATCGTGCTGCTGTCCATGCTGTTGTCATCGTACCGTGAAATCAGCTGTCATTGTTTCATCAGTCAGGCCGTTGCACTCATTTTGCCAGCGTTTCTGAGTCAGAATTGCACAATACCATCTCCATCATTGGTTTTGATCTCATGATGACACCATTGTCATCCTGTTTTGTCAGCAAGCCAGGTTCATGATTCCATCATCATGTCATCTCGCTGTGTGTGTTAGGCCATTGTCATCATATTTCCTAGTAGCATCAACATTTCATGCTTGGCGTGCAGTGGTCGTAATGCAGTCATCACCACACCATCGTGTACATCGTAGGGTTTCTTTGTTGTCATTAATGCTTCATCCAGAACTGTCATTCAATGGTTGCTGTGCTGTCGGCCTTGTCACATTCCGGTAGTATCATAGCAGTGATGTTGTGGTAGTGGGTGCAGTGTCGCATTTCCCTTGACAGCATCTTCTCAACTTGGTATCAACTTTGTTGCACCACTGTAGAGCAAGGAGGTCTATTACAAATGTTCGTATGAGTCATTTAGTGTGCAATTGCTAATTTTCGAGGAGCAACAGCTTTCTTCAAAAATATAGACGAAAGGTTTGCGTGAAGCAATTTTAAGAATGCACGAGACCGCAAAAACAATTTTTGCTAAGTGAAAGTGGGACTCATACGTTCACTGTATGTGGAGGAGAAGGATTCTTTTATGGATTTAATCTGACGTTATTGCTCCTTTCTAACACAAAAGCGTCTCCTCAAGCTGAATGTGTATTATTTTCCTAACCTTCAATGTTTCAGAACTTTCTAAACATGTGCAAGGGTTGCGTACTTTCATTTCTTTAAATAGTTGAAGCATTTTGTAGCCTCCACCATATATCTAAGTGGTAGCTGCACCTCACGGCCAACTGAAAATTGTCACTGAAAGGGCAACTTTTGCAATTTTTTTATGTCCACTGACCTTGAAATCGAAATTTTGAGTATACATTCCCTTTAGCACTCTAATTATTCATGCCAAACGATGTGTACAACCATCAATTACTTTTCCTTATCACGAACTTCAAATATTGGTTGCATGCTTCCGGGCCATGCCCACGGATGTGTAACTCTACACTGGGTGCCCCGTGTTTGTGACGTCATACACTACACGACCACTTAGGCGACAAATGACGAAGCTAGGTCCGTTTCGCACGAGTCGATGGCCAGCAATCATCATCTTGAGAGACGTCACAACTGGTGCTTCTCTTCGTCTACCTGCAGCACACTACGTTGAGCTTGAGCATGTCAGCTGCCTTGCACAGTGGCCAAAAAAAATAACATCCTGCAGCGCTAACTCTATTTGAGCAATCGATGAAGGCTAATTCGAATTGTTTTCAAAAGTTCCCCATGTCATCAGGAAACACCATCAGCTTGGATTTTTTTAAGCGTATGCACCATATGCGGTGTGTTAAGAAGCGTTTTAGGTATGTACGTTGAGTTAGTGTAGGATGTGACATCTGCGAGTCATAACAACGTCATATGGAGCAGCTACCCGTTTCGGTTTTGGTGTCTTGTTTATTCGCAATTTAAAATTAGTGATGAGCTTCTGAGCCAATTACTCCATCCCACTGGTAACAGTAATGTCAAGCATTTGGATATGTAAAGTCTAATGTACTTAAACACCAGAGGTTCCACTTAAAGTACATGAAAACTGCGCAAGTGCCTTGCCTGAGATAACCGTCGAAGCAATCGCATTGAAATGTTTTGAACAGAGAAAGTGAAATTGCGGTCTTGCAAGAAAAATGGCACCTGTGAGTAACTTTACTACTAGTAAAATTTACTGCAAATCCACTGACATGTAATTTCGGAAAGCTTCACTGAAAGAAGTTCACCGTCACATAAAACGCGTAACATAACACGCTTATATGTGCATGAGTGTGAATGACACATAACAATGATCTTCAAACATGCGGTGCAGCGTGCGTAGCATTGGTGCACATTCAATAAGCTTGATGATGTGCGATAAGAAATGCGCAGCATATTTCCAACACCTGTGCGGACTAGAACTATTAGGTTTATGTTTGTAAAAAAATACAACTTGCGCATTTGTACCTTGTTTGAGTTGCTGATAAACATTTCAATTTCATTTCCTTCTTTTGTATAGCACAATCGTGAAAATAAATTTACAACGGAAACTAAGCATTGCGTAACAAAGCAATGTGGGGCTGATCACATGAAGTTTTTTTTGTTTTTAGGTGCGTTTTGCGATTTTCCGGTCACCACATTTGTTTAAATGTTATGTTACGAGCTATGTTGCAATATCAAATGTATCTCAAAGTGTCACCTGCGTCGCTCTGACTGAGAAAGTCTGATTTTTGTGGAATGGCTAAGAAAAGCTTCTTATTACCGTGTATTTCTATGGGCTCCTACGAGGTCATGTTAACTCATGACCGAACCAAACATACATGCACTTCATATGCCAATCCGTAGTTTTTATGCCCTTTATGTTAATGCGAATTATTTAACACAAACTTTAGGTTAAAATAGCATAAGTTGCAAAGGAACGCACTCCAAACTTTTATGGCAACAGTTTGTTGTTCTGTATGCACTGGAACACATGTTCTGTGGCCTGTGCTGTTACTATGTTTGCCCAAATAGTTTCATGCGACAATTCTTTTAATAGGATTTGTTTTCTTTGAACGATTGACTATATTCGTCATGTTTCTTTCAGTTTGTTGTCGAATACTTCCATAGTGTTTCCTACGTGTGTTACATTGTGACACACATCGTGATTCATTTGTGTTGGAAGTCGTTAATACGACATGAGATTTCTCCTCCGTCTGACGTGACCACACATTTGTGTCCTTCCATCGAGGTGCCGTTTACTTTCTCGACATGTTATGCTTGTAGTATACACTGCAAACAAGCATGAGTGCACAACACCTCATCAGTATCACCTTTCAGCGTGAGCGTGACACATTGATGACATAATTATGACAGCATTTAGCTGCTCTGACGTAAACTTCTGATCCATGGAATGTACAGCTTTGGCATGCGTTTCTGTAATCTGCACAAAGTATACGTGATGTTGCGTTGGCAGTGAGGGTGCAAGAATTACATCAAACATCGGCTTTTTTTATACTCCAATAGCGCAACAAAGTTGTGCAGCACCTCTCCACACTTGAAAAGCATTGGAAGCGCATGGTACTTCACCAGATTATTGCAACGGTGGACTCCTTTGTCGATTGCACCATGTTGACAGAAAGCCAAATTCCTGTACCATGCTGCGTCACAAACAAACATTTGGAGGAAATTGTGCCATGATACACCAGAATGACTGCGCAACGTGTGCGCCAGCAGTGGCCGTGATTAGGGAACGAACTCTTTCTCAAAAAAAAAGAAAGAGTACAGCCGTTCACATGCTGCACACCAAGCCAACGCGCCTCCCGCATGAATGTTTGCACTCACAACAGTGGACTTTTCAGCGCTTCTTGCAAGTAGCCGGCGCACGTACAGACACTTGGGAGGTTGTAATTAGAATGTACTTGAATACATCTTGAGTTCGTCAAATGGCATCGTCGGCTAATCCTCGCACGCACTTTACAGCATACAGCACATGGCGACGTCGTTATCACTCCTGGAATTTATCTGGAAACATCACAGCAACATCGACGGCAGAATTGTGCCTACAATGGCCATATAAGTGCTATTGTGATAAAAACAGATTGAAATAGCTTTAATTTTCACCAGCCCGGGGTTGATCGCGCCTCTCTGCATCTGCAGTGACATATGATGAATCAGAAAGTGTGTTACCGCGTTGATTGGACCACATGATTGAATAACATTGCAGTTATCAGCGTTGGCACGGGAATATATAGTTCAATCATAGTACCACTAATGCTCTTGCCTTTATACAGAAAAAGATCCGCAATGCTGCCTCTTGACGTACTTTAATGTTCTTTTCGTGTTGGTCTTTTATATTTCATTGTGGTTGCGAATTTCCCTGTAAATACCATTATTCCAGCAAAATTGACATTGGCCTGCTCGAAACTGCTTCAAAATAGTTTTTTTTTCTTCCACGAATTGCTCCAAAATACAATTTTGTCTGCTCCCAACTGCTCCAACACGCAATGTTACTTGCTCCAAGAATTGCTGAAACATAACTTGGGGCAGTTGCACCCGGGACATTGCCACACTAAACTACTAATCAATCGTGAAACGTATGCTGGTATTTTTAAGAAGCTTTATTTGCGACATGCGGAACGACAACACATTATTTATAAAGGAACACTAAACATGTGGTCCGTTGTTTCTAATAAACGAGGCCATGACTGTGGCCAACTCCGAAATAGGTCTCAGCTGCCGTTCCGAGGCGTCTCCTTGCCGCTCCATTGCGTCGGCCAGTCTGCTGACCTGGTGGTTGAGCGTCCGTAGCTGAGCAGTTCGCTGAAATAAAAATCTTTCATCAGCAATGTTTCTACATATGTTACTGTGAAAGGCAGAGTTTTGCTGAACATGTAGTCGCCTCAGACGGCAAAACACATGGCCATGCAATGTCACTAGCACCGATACATTCATCCAAACTTGGCCTCTTTCGTACACATCCGCCTAACAAACCGTGCTGTCACGTTCTGACTTCCTGTCGTTAAAACTTGCGAAAATGTAACGGACAGAACGAGTCTATTACTTTCACTCTACCAGCATGCAGCAGCACTCATTCAGCCTCGCTTCTAATACAATGTACTGCCGCCATCACGACGAGAATATGTGAGGATAACTGGTAGTGTGAAGCAGCACTGGATGTAATTGCACTGGGAACACAAGAGTGCGGTTGGGTCAAAGCCAGACATGCGATACGTGTAGACAATCTAATGAACCATTATTGTGGTTGTCACTTGAACCATGTATTGTAAGTGAACATGGCTAGCCTTCACCGGCACAAAACCGTGCTTTTTGCGCAGGCGGCAATTCCCAGCGATTATTTTGTCAATTACGGCCCAGCCTGGACACGCTAATGCCGCGTTTGCATAGCGTCTCGGCGACTGATCATCTGGCGTGGTGCAGGTGTGACTCGACAAAGGCATGTACGTCTGGCCTGTGCCTCTTGGTCAGCAGAATGACAGCTGGTTTAACATACTGCAGAAATGGACTGCATGCCTAACGGTAGGTTGGGAGCACCCTTGCTCTTGTATAGATTTCATCCAGTGCTGTTTCGCCATGGTGACGTTTCCCTATGATGTTTGCACCCGCATTTAGGTGAAGTGCCGCAATGGCAGCACATTACGTCAACTTGCTAGTGCTTGCCTACGTGACTCCTACTTGCATGCGTGCACTCTCAAATTCGGTACTGCTTGCATCACTGCAAGGACGTATCAACATATTGTTTTGTGAGGGGGAAATTTTTGGTAGGCACTGCAACATATGTCTGATTGTTAGATACATAGAGAAGTGAACAATGCACTCTATGTAATGTCAACCTCACGGCACAGGACATATGCAAGCCTGTTTTGCGAAACAAAGCTTCCGTAGCTTCGTTTGGCTGCTCTGTACTATCCACCTTTTACCTGTAGGTTTTTGTGCTACTTGTAGCTTACTTACATATGAAAACATACAGATTCGCTCAACTATTTCTGCTACTGCACTATAGCTCTCGATCCACAATTAAAATGGAATGCATGTTCCTGTGCAAGCCAAGTTCTTCTCTGCGAAACCGGCGAGCATGTATTGCGGTGATAGTCAGATGTCGTGTAATTTCCTCCCATTTCTACAGGTAATAGTGGTGCGTTGTAATGGACTCATTCATTAACAATGTGCGGTTTATTCACATATTTTACTAATTGCCCCATCACTGCATTGCAATTGACATGTTTATATGTATTGATATTGTGCTCTTCATTTGCCTTACTATCAACGTAAGCTGTGCACTGAATAGCATAGCATTACAAGAATGTAAAGTGATAAAAAAAGAAGGCAAACTGCAAGGAGGGGTGCAGGCAGTATAAGAATGGCACTGTTATCTCATTTTCGTTTCACATCTTCCCGCATCGAGGTTATCTGCTACGCGCTCGTGTGTCTCGTTTCATAAAAACTACGGCTGTACCAAGCATTGTCATGTGCTGGTCGTCCGTCTTTCATGATATGTAGCATTAGTTTTTTTTTCAGTTCTTGTCAACACCATGTTTGTAAAACTTTCTGATGCAATCATATGTCGCTCCGTGCTGATTTCTTTTATCATAATTGGCATAAATCTTTTAAATGGTCTATGTGCCGCTACGGACACATGTGCAGTCACAAATAAAATAATGAAAAGATGAACTGCTGCAAAGCAATCAACAACGCCTGCTCGACCTTATGGGCTCACACATGAGATTCGGATATTGACAGGTGTGGTTACAGTACAGTTGTAGCAGCCGTTACAGATGAATGAAATACATGGTTGGGTACAGATGTTTCATAGAATCTTGTCGGTTTTGCGAGCAGGGTAAATTTTTTGACAACATTTGAAACGAGCCCCAGTATAACTACGTTGGTCCATTTCTTAGAGGCCGCCGACAACAGAATTCTTGACCCAGGAAAGTTTGGAGAGTGCATGTACAAGCAGGACTGCATTGTCAGAGTGCAAGACCCAGCAAAACGCAGCAAGCAGGCACACATCAACGACATGTCACATGTACAATACGTGTTACGTCACTTCCACAGAACCAATGTGCAGTGTAAAACAATGCAATGTTACCACACTTAAGAGTGTACCTATCTTTTGACTATAAGTAAGCAACGAATGCACTCCATTTCAAAGTCACATTCTGATGTGTAGGCTTGACTATGCACACATTGGTATGCAACGAACAGCTATTTAAAACAGTGTTGTATTGTTGCACTTGCACATCTTGCACTTATTGTCAATTGTATGTATGTTTTCTTAATGAATGTACCAGTAAGAACGCTTGAATGTTAGGAAGCACAACCACTAGAAAGACTGCTGTTGTCACAGGCATGATGTGGCACCTGACATCATTAGAAAATATGTCGCATTTCAGCCGTAGCAAGTGCAACACTGCTATTCATAACGATAGGTTCTCAGTCATGCCAAAGGGGGTCATGGAGGAGTTGGTGAACATTATGAAGCGTCTCAAATTCATATAAACATCGCCCTGTTTCGAAACCCTACACCTGTCCATTAGTATGGCAAATGTCATGTAGCTTCATCAGAGTGTTTTCGAACTGAATACAGAAGCATGTATAAAACTCGTACTGGAGCTCGTGAAGTCCTGATACGCTATCACCTGAACCCTTTCAGTGCCGTCGACGTACTGATGCGTTTCTGCGTTTCTTTCCCACAACAGTTGCTTTCACATTGCTTTTGTGTGGGGTCCACAGAAAGGGGGCATTTGCCATTATAAGTAGCATCATATTTTTTTTCTACACAACCAATAAAAAAACTGGTGTTTTGTTTACAATAGCCGAGAAAGAAAAACCGATGGCGGCGTTTCATGCCAGAAAGAAAAACAGCAACGAAAGGGTTCATCACTTTGTATTGCAGAAATCAGTACATTTTATGCTAGCTATGCGTACATGAATAACAATGTATTAAACAGCACTACATGTGACTAAAGGTATTGCAGCTGCCTAAACACTGCAAGCTGTTTTTGCAAGACTTCAATCCCACTTTTTAGAACATAAGCTCGCGTATGATGTGCAACTTTGTTTTGCGCATTCTGTTCATACCGTCTGGGAAAGTGCAATGCGTTCCAGAATCCCCTAGACAAAAGTCAATTAACACTTCGCACGTCAAACTTTACGTACATAACGAAGAGCACTGCACATTCCTTGTGTCTCTGCCTTTGACTTACTAGTGTGAATTGTGAGAATTACTATTTTGTTTAACACGCTAAATTGTAAAACTTTTTTCCTGATTTCTTTTACCCGCCGTGGTTGCTCAGTGGCTATGGTGTTGGGCTGCTGAGCACGAGGTCGCGGGATCGAATCCCGGCCACGGCGGCCGCATTTCGATGGGGGCGAAATGCGAAAACACCCGTGTGCTTAGATTTAGGTGCACGTTAAAGAACCCCAGGTGGTCAAAATTTCCGGAGTCCTCCACTACGGCGTGCCTCATAATCAGAAAGTGGTTTTGGCACGTAAAACCCCAAATATTATTATTATTACTGATTTCTTTTCATTCACCAACAACACGTGTGCTCGGCCGCGCCAAAAATTCAACCGCTCAAGTTTAATTACATGTACGCACTCTATCAGCACTGCTATCTCACCTTGCGGGACTCCTCCAATACCTTTTCCACCATCTCGTTCCTTGCAGCTGCAAGGGTGACCCTTCTGGCTGTGTCACCCGCAGCCTGCTGCAGGAGGCGGCCTCTTATAGAAGTAGCTCTTGGAGGCCCTGCATAATTTGGGAAGCACGCTACCTTCTAAGCTGCACGACTAAAGATGTAACTATGCTGTTTAAGGAACAGCAGCGCAATTACGGCAGCAATAACAAAAAGTAATACAAGTATTCATCTGCCCCAGGTTTCATGTTGTACTTGACTGTACATACATTTCATACCTGAAATGTTTTTTTTTTTCTGTCATCAGTGAAACAGGCATACTTCATGTTCTCACTTGACGAGCATAGACCTTGGAATCGTTATAGAAACGTGCAAAATTGAAAATTACAGTTCCTTTTACAGCCGTATTACTAATGCACCTCATCGTTTCTTTTATGTAAAATGCAGTGTTTGCATTGTGCATTTAACCTTTCTTGTAATATATCGACTTCCCAAAAAATCCCAGTCCGCAACAGTCCATAATAGCATGTACATTTCAGGTACATAGGAACTTTCTCGGTCTATTTTAATCTTTATTTTTCCTATCCCTCATAGAGACAAACAGCCATTCACGAGTGCTCATCCAACAACCACATTACATGATGTCATGCAAGTATTCATTTGGCCAGAGTATATGTATGTGTTGTGTAACATGGAATTTGCATAATTACATTTCTCGCATGCCAGTCATGACAATTTCACTTCGAATTTGTGCAAGTTGTCCGAAATGACATTTCCACATGAAGCTCTGCCAGTTAACAAATGTGACATTGGCCCCCTAGAATACACTCCTAGCTTCATGCATAGGCAAGCTTTGTTAGCAAGCCACTACGTAATCGCACATGCATGACTGAAAGTCTGTGCAATATTTTCAAACGCGCAATGAATTCATACCATGCAGGCATACATTCACAGTGTGCTGTAGCTGTCTTCATTCAAATTTTTTAACCTTTTTGTGGGCATCTCCCATGCCTTAGGTTTGTCTACCCACAAGCGACACTACATACCTTCGAAGTGGTTTTCACATCGACCTTTTTTCTGCTCAACAGTTAAAACATTTCCGGACGAGTTCTTTATTCATGTATTGCCACATTACTAAATATCCAAACTATCCGAACCATACAACATCCAGTTGCAGTTACTATGTACAACATACGTAGCGTTATTATTCAATAACAGAGTATCCATGATGTATGTTTTCAGTTTGTTTGGCATTTCACCACTCCAATTAAAACTGAAGGCTAAATGTTCTGCTCCTCAGGTGAGAGTAGTTAAAACATGAAGTTGCCTCAAGCACAGACATAGCATATAACATACCCACTGATGACCAAGACTCTTACATGCATTACTCAGACGCCTCCCCCAATAGCATTTACATCTACTTGGGCTCCTTACCCCACATGTTCATATATGAGCAGGCTTGATTTGCTCAAATGTTATTACCCCTTTATGTAATATTCCTAGTCTGCGGTCTGTAAGGAAATTACATGAAATTATAAAAACACGCGTGGCTGCAGGTGAAATTTCCAAACTAAACTGTCTTGTCAATGCGAATGCTTGGACCTTTACCTAGTGTCTAGTGATCAACGAGCTTACAATGGTGCGTTACAAATATCCTGTCGCATAAAGTTGATCCCCAGAAAGACAATAGAATGGGTTTTCAAATTAGTGCCATGATGCGAAATTCTGATATTGCAGCATAACGACGTACCGCATATGCATTGTTACAACAAGGTGCACACCTTGCTGCTTCATGAAAGCGATAGCAATTATACGTACTGAAAATGTATGGCATGCATTGCTGACACACCTTTTCCACAGAACTGTTTCGGTGTATGTGTGTAGCGTTCATGAAAAGTTCCACTAGGTTACACTGCTGTCCGAACAAGTGCTCCTTGTATGCCTTCAGTTTTTCTATTAACCAATACGCCACGTTTGGACAGATAAACTTTACGTGCCTTTCACATTTACACACTTGCTATGACGCGTGCATAATCGGCCATATTCGTAAGTAATATATAATAACACCGTGGGAGACGGGGACACGCAACATTATACACATGTGAAAAGTGTGTCTTTCTTCGTTTGTCCCTGTCTGTTGTACTATATTTATTTTAAAGTAACCACTTTTAAAAGTCGCTGCCTTCACAATGAATGCTCGTCGTGCAATTCATGCCAAGTAAAAGAGGCACTATAATACCTTTTAGAGCATAGGAGGAAAATGTTTGCTACCACCACATTACGCTGCCGTGCACATGTAACCCAGTAATTCACTGCACCCAAGAAGTTCGTTACAACATCTACTACTACACTATACTAAATCTTTAAGGCGGACAAGAACCACACACAGCACACAAGACAGAACAGCGTGCCAAAGTGACTGCCTACATTGCTGCTACGTTACTTAGTACTAGATTCTTTGCTCTCTTATATATGTTTCAGCGGCGGGCCATTTGGTGAGCATAAATGACACAAAAGTTAAGGTGAGAGCCGATTCATGCTAGCCATTTCAGAAGCGTTCATAATGATACTCCACTCCCACGCAAAAACTGCGTTGTATTTGCACATGCCTGCAATATTCTTACGAAATTGGATGTTGAGGTTAATATGTTCTGTGCCACCTGTCACCAGTCCTCTTTCACTCTCAGGCATCCTTTTGTGGACGCCAACATAACATTGAGCCAAACGAAGCAAACTAAATTGTGTAACACGTTCATATCAGTGTCACCGCAGCTGAGAGGAAACATTGAATTGTGCAGTAATGTGGAGTTAGTTTGCACTTTTAAAATGTTGGTTTACATTTCCGGCTTTCTCATTTTTGTAATGATTGCATCTTTTATTTCAGGGCATTACATTCAATCTAACGTGTTCCGAGTTAAAAAAGAGGTTTTGCGTAGTTTCTTCATCACAATACCGCTATGAAGGTTAGTGCATTTTTTAACATACAACTAACCAGTACACATTGACTGTGCACGCACAGTACGCATAGAACCTTTGCGTAATTGAAATGTGTCATGATATATAGGTTCCTAGCTAGAAAAAGAAATGTGAACATGTGAACGAAACATGCAAATGCCATGTTAACTTATTTGGTTATCTACGGGGTTTCTGTGCTTACTTTTTTTTTGCCCTGCTGTGCCTCTGTGTACACTGTACTGACCAAGCAGCAATATAATCAGTTGGTACCTCCCTTAAGTATACCTTTTCTGTGTGGTCTCCTTTCTTCACTCGACATGTTGGTCTCACATGCATAAAGTGCTGCAAGGTGCCTTCCATCTGTTGTGACCAGTACAGGGGACTTCTATATCACTATATTACAGCTATTTTGAGATTGAATGCACACATTTTTAGCGTGAGGTCACAATTACGTTCGTGCACCATACACTTACGGCTGACAGCACTCCTGCTTCCTGCAATGCCGGTGTTCAGACACGTTGCGCCATTTGTGTTGCCTGATTGCGACGCCTCAGCCACAGCTGAGGTGCCATGTTGCTGGGAGTCGCTCTTAACAAATTGTTAAGCTTAACAGAGGCAGACGCAGGTCATCATATACAAAAGGTGAAGCATATTGTGCAATGCAGTAGGCTTTGCGCTTTTAGGTACAGCATTTCCTTCAAGGCCTTCATTTGTAATTGCAACTTCTGCTCCAGCATTGTCTATTGCCTACAAGTTTTATTTACAAAATCTGATTACGCCCTTCCTTACTGCTTTGTTACACAAGCAACAGGACAGGTGAAAGTTTTCAACTGCCAATCCTGGCCTTTCTAAAGGAATACAAATAAACAAATCAGATTCTCACTTCGCAGTCGCTCCTCATGAAGGGCGTAAGGTCGCGCCGGCACGGTGCTCGCAGGGCAAAGCAAGGCGAGCACTCGGCCCTTCGCGCCCCCGAGAGGGCCACCGCCGGTAGACCTGCAATGTGGTTTGCGTAAACATTCGAAACAGACGTTACCGTAAAGCATGCACGCCTCTTTTTTACACTTACTTCATCTCGGCGAAGAGGTTGCCTGCGTCAGCCCTGGGGCCGTATTCTGAAACGTTCGCCTTCCGCTGAAGTTTCGCCGCCGCGAAAGTCACAATCAATTAGCCGAGCGGCTGCTCTATCGTGACGTCAGCGTGCACTACCAACGCGCGCTCTCGAATGCTTCACATCGCATGGGAGATCGCGCCCGGCGAGTTTAGAACGACTCGGGTGTGTTGTAATCGAGTACAGTGGCCGTACCTCGGTTCTGGGCACTTGCCACGGTTGGTTCCGGTCGCTTTAGGTAAAGGGAATGGGACAGAAAAGTGAGAAATGTTATACTTCAATGAATAAATTGTGATACAACTGACATAGTAGCGAAGCAACGTTTATGTGATATCATGAACCGACAGTCTTTGTTTCTGCGTGTGTAGGTCAGCCATCAAGCACCGCCAGAGGGGCGTCGTGTCAACATGGCGCCCTATTTTGAAAATTGGTAGAGCTGAGCAAAGACGAAAGGAACCGGCGTAGCGCGTGTGCGAGTTTTATTGTGGCCGTTTCATTTTGAGAATGGGTGTGTGCAATGTTTTCGCGCACCGCTAAGGTCATGCAAAGAATGGCACAGCTTCGCCGAAGCCCTCGAAGAAGACGCGTGGGACCCCGCCGTATAGTCGTCTGCTGCTATTCTGCTGCCGTCCGAAAATTTGGTAAGTGTGCGTTGCAAACGTTGAGTTGTGAACAGACGGCAGTGTTCCAAAGCGTTGTTTTTCTACTAAATTGCAGGTTTCAAAAGAATAAATAGCAGGAGACGAATTATTTGCCGGAAATAAAGGTTACAATCCAAGAAAATGTGTTCATTTACTTGGCGGTCTTGCTCGCAGACGGCCAGTTTGCCTGTTTTTGTAGATGATCGAAGATCACCACAGCACCATGCCTGCGCATCAAATCACCATTCGGCAAGAAGAAATTCTGGTAAATTTCATGGAAAGTAACCCCCGGCTAGCTGATAGGTCGGGGGAATTCGGTGGGGAATTTTCGGCCGCTAAAAGGAACGATTTATGGAAACAACTGGCGGCACTTCTCAATGCAGAAGGGCCGCCAGTTAAGACAGAGCGAGAGTGGAGGCTGTGGTGGTCGAAGTTCGTCTACAAATGCAGGTGTGACGCGGGGAATCTTTCGGACCGCGCTCTCACATCTGAACTGAACCAGTACTTCGCCATTTTGATGGATCTGCTCCTACCTTCCTGCATACGGATGCTAGTGGCCACGGCATTCGTAGCATTCTCCTACAGCGAGACGACTCTAGGTGAGAGGGTAGTCGCCGTACGCAAGTTGCGTTTTGACAAACACCGACAATTACACCATCAAGGAGCAGGAATGCCTAGCTATCGTTTGGTCTGTGCAGAAGTTTCGTATTTATCTTTACGGCCGCCATTTTACCATCGTTACAGACCAGCATGCATTACGCTACCTTTCGACGCTGAAGAACTTGTCTGGACGACTTGGTCGGTGGATTCTTCGCCTGCAAGAATACGACATTACTATTACCTGTAAAGGCGGTAAAAACACCACGATGCTGACGCGCTTTTTCGCTATCCTCTCCCTACACCATGCAATGTGCCTCCATCTACCTTCGGTGACAAGCTTTCGCACGATCCCTCTTCACATGCAATCTCGTTAACCACTGCAGACGTGATGCCACACGACAAGAGATTACTCCAATCTCACCAACTTGCTGACTCTTACTGTCGGCGCATTATATACCACCTTCAAGGAGCTTCGCCCGCCTTCGTCGACAGCTTACGCAATTTAAGATTGACGACCGCGTTCTGTACCGCCAAAGACCAATCACGCTGACAGTCAACGCTGGGTTCCTGTCCTACCACGCTCTCTAATTTCTCATGTCCTGTAGGCTTCTCACAGCAACATGACTGCTGGTCATCTTAGTTTCCAGAAAACATATGACTGCATCAAGGGTAGCTTCTACTGGCCTGGCTTGTCTGCTAGTGTAGCGAGGTATGTCGCTTCCTGCGCGCAATGTCTGGGTCGAAAGCTCCCTACATCAACTCAAAGCGGACAACTGCAACCGGTTCCGTGTCCTTCGCAACCATTTGAAGTCATTGGCATTGACCTGTATGGTCCTCTTCCTGCGACTCTTACCGGTAAACGATGGATTGTGAGAGCCGTTGACCACTTGACACACTACGCCGAAGCAGCTTGTGTGAGTTCTCTGCCTGAACCTCTGAAGTTGCTGCATTCATACGTCAAGCCTCAATACTGCGTCACGGTGCTGCTCGCGTCATCCTGAGCGACTGTGGAAAAGCTTTCTTGCAACTCGTATATATACACGAAGTACTCAGAGCCTCCGGAACTACCCGCGAGACTACCTCCAGTTACCATCTGCAAACCAATGGCCTAACAGAGCGATGTCATCGCAAGCTGTCAGGCATGACAGCAATGTGCGAGTGCACGTTGTAAAAGACTTCGTTTCGTTATTATCCATCAATTGCCGGTAATACTTGCCTTAACGTAGTGTTTGTGTTCTATGTGTAATGGCGACTTTGATCTCACGCACAAAATGCCTCGAATATAATGCAGCAGCACCGGTAATGAGCGCTCGAGAATATTGCCACTGAATACATGTTAGCTCTACTTTTCGTGCGCCATCGCGGCTTGGAATACTTATATTCAGCCGGAGAAGGCGCTTGGCAAGCAGGTGATGCACGGCTAAGTGACTGTGCTCGCGAAATGAAGCTGTTGCAACTGCGTCAAGTGCAGTTTGCATGTTTTGTGCGCGTTGGCTGGTAAGCGTCTTACATGGCTGCTGGGGCCCGGTGAACGCTTGCACTCAGACATCTGGGACAAGAAAAAATGTGTTTCTGCATCCCTCTGCGCAGAGTTGTCTACTGCAGGGCCATTGCTCGTATTCGACTACATGTTCGAGCACCTAACGGCCGTGCAACACGTCGGCATTCTTGGAACAGCTCAAACTGCCTGCGCAACGAGAAGGCACGCCGAGAGACACTCATCAAGTTGCAAATGTTGAGTCAGCGATGCGTCTGGGCGCCTAGGCGCAAAAGAGATATCATGAGTGCTATGCAGGATGCGCCGAGTTTGGCGAAACTCGGGATCTTCACGAGCTCTGGCGACACCCCAAGATGAAAGCACAAATGGTGCCGAGACACAGCTTATATTTCGACAAGCCTCCAGTTTCATTGGTTTATCCAGATTCACTCTGGGTGGCTATCGTTGCTTGGGCGTTGCCTTCGGGGCGGTCGACAAATTGGGGCTCACGTGACCATACCGTCGGTGAATGGTCGTGCCTTCTTTCACTTGTTTGTCGTTTCACCGAGTGCATTACATGCAGAAGCAAGTAGTCAAAGAAATGCATTTAGTACAATATTAGTCGCCTTAACGTGGTTTAAAAGCATTTTAAAGCTTACAAGATGTACACTGAATGCACATTAGAGTTATTTGTAATTTAGTACGCTTCGCATTATGCTACAAGGGAACGCTGTGGTGGCGTCATCACATCCATTCACCGGGCGAGATTGGCGGCGAAGCATCGAAGAGGCCCAATGTAAACAAACTCGTACAAGGAGCCTGCTGTGCGTGACGTAGTGATCAGCCTCGACGATGGCCACTCTTTCTTGGAATGTTCTGTTCCTCCGTGAGGAATGCTTCCGTTCACCCCGTAAGACTGCCAATAGCTTCTGCGATTTTACAGATCGCAACGCGCAACTACTGTTCACAGCGTAATGCTGCTTCTGTGTGTGCCGAATTCCTCCACTCTGCGTGACTGCGAGCGTTACGCATATTACATAGTGTGTGCAAAAGGAAGACAGCCTATATAGCTATAATGCGAGAAGGAGGTGGCGCCGACGATGGATCTCGCAACCAACACAGTGAAGGAAACATCAACAAACTGCAGATAAGTATATTTATACTGATATTTAACATAGTAATAGTGCACGGATTAAGTCACTTTCGCAGTAGCGAGCTAAATGTCCAGCAGTTCAAAAAAGGGCATTGAGAACGTATGAGTGTTCGTGCTTGTACATCACGTGGGACCGCGAAAACTTAAAAGTGATCGCATTTTTCCGAGCTTCGAAGGCATGCCAATACCCCCAGTAGGCATATTCCATAGCCAGAAGCACGGCGGAAAGCGAACTCGGACCACCTGCAGCAAAAAAGGCTAGGCCGGGCCGTCGTGCGTCTGCTCTCCAAAAAGAATTATTAGTCTTCTTGGAGAGGCATCCCAACCTAGCCAGGCCGAGCAGCGAATTGTCCGGGTGCTTCACGGGCCATGAACGTGACAAATGGTGGGCCCAGCTGGCGGAGCTTCTCAACGAACGTGGCCCCGCGAAGAAGAGTGCTACAAATTGGCGGCGATACTGGTCCGAGCTTGTCGGACAAGTCAAGCGGGACGCAGCCATATCGGAAGCTGCTGCGTAAGTTGCACTAGTATTATAGTTATTTAAGGAAAAAGACGCTTGTGTTGTCGGTCTGCATTCGGCTCACAATAATATGTCGCCTTATTCGTTAATTCATTAAATGTTGACCGACTTAAGAGCTGCGTGGCCGTGGTGTCACAGTGGCTTTTAGTAGTATTTAATCATGTTAAATACGTTTCTGAAAACGATTGACCAGTTATATTCGCGACTAACTTTTTCATTTGGAAATTTTCTGCGTACCTTCTCCTAAACACGTTTTGCCCTCAATTTCAGTGGCACAGGTGGTGGAAAGCTACCACAGCTCTGAGGGAGGGTGCTTTCGTTGATTGGCCGTGAATGTGCCGGCCGTTGGCTTGGGGCCTCCACTGCTGCTGAGAGACCCCACACCGGTGAGTGCGGTACTGCGTATACAGTTTAATTGTATTTATTTAGTCTCTGTTGGGAAATTGCAATCCATAGACTGCATAAAATCTTGCATTTCCACTCAACTACAGCAAACGCCATGTAAGGAGTGCGGAAAGTTCTATTAGAGCACAACTGTAGAGCTTGTACTAAACTGCGTAACACACAGTACGGTTTAGCATTGTCACAATTTAAAAGGGTTTGTTTGCATGCTTTTATTTGGGCAACTTATTTGTTTCTTTTACCATCGTTCTGCAGGAGTCGCAGCCCTCGACCAGCCAGTTGGACATCCCAGTAGTCCCAATGCAACAGTCGATTTCCGGTGTGTCATTGGCATTTTTGTACAATTAGATATGACTTATTGAATTGCAGCTTACCATTTCTCTTTTTACTAGCTAGCACAAGCATGCGTGTACCATGCCAGTGTGTTTAAATTCGTTGTTTGTTTTTCTCCTCATTATACACCACAGTGCCCCAAACAAGCACTATGCCAAAAGGCTTGCAGGCAGTCTAAGGCTGGTACTCTACAGATAATTGCAGAAGACCAAAAGAGGCTGGCCGAGGCAGTGGAGGGCCTGCGGCATGACACAGCACAGGCATGTATAATCTTTATTTGGAAAGCATTCTGCAACCACACAAAGAGCTTGGCTTTTGAAACCTAAGGCCTTCATGCAGCTTAAGGGCTTCGTGAGTATTTCTGAAAGAGGCCCTGTGTTAGCCTCACTTGCGCCTTTGCTGTTAACTTATCGGTTTAATCACATGTAATATTTACTAGGGCTAGAGGAATTTCACGAGGTGTAATGCAGAGAATGTTCAGAATCTAGAAACGCATCAATTTGGGCAACCTGGCGTATAGGGCAAGTATTGCAAGCCTATTGCTTGTCCTTGCAAATGAACATCAATGTCTTTACTATCGAAAGCAGGTGGAACAAGCAGTTGGTGACTCATAAGAGGGGAGATTGGCAGAATTTGAAAGGAATAGACTGAACAACGAATACTTTTTTTCTAGATGTGCAATAACATGAAATAAACCTGAGAAGCACCAGCAGGAAAACAAAAACATTATATAACATTTATTACATACGCCTATGCGAGCATAGTACGATATGTGGAAGTGTTATGTAGGGTAAATGGCAGTGATCATAGGTCTCAAATGTCAATGAATTTTGAAAAGAGGAGCAAAATTAGTCAACGGAAAAATAAACCAACGTATATGCAGTAGGCGTGAGAAGAAATAATATCATGCTCTTCACAAATAATTACGCACCCATAGACCAGAAAAGTGGAAAGAGTGAGAAGATGGTAACCTCAATTTAATGAATGGAACATTACAATATCACGAAGACGAGATTTAAGGAGGATGTAAGGCACCAGAGCAACAAGTAGACAACTTTTCTGAAGTAACAAAGCATCCGATAAATGTACATGAAAGTGTATCCTCACAAATAAAACAGAACTCCCCAAACTGGCAGAACTGATGGACAGAGAGATTATTAGGGATAATCAAATTACAGCATTGGAAGGAGTAAGGAAACAGTAAAGAATTCAAGCAGCATGATATCTGCGAGAAGAAAGTTTGCATAGGAAAGATTGATATGTATGCATTGAAAAACTATTAGGGCAATTCACCAAGGTATTAGGGCATTCACCAAGGTGATTTCCAAGAAAGCACAACACTTGATTCAAACCAACCCAGACAGACACAGCCTCAAGGTATGATATTTCTATAATGAAACACATTCATGTCATCAGTCAGGTAATTGAAGAATCTGCAGAGCACAAGAAACATTTTACATGGTTCATTTATAGCAAGAAGGCATTTGGATTAATTAGACACACATACAGTCTTAGACGTTGTACATCATAGAGCATAAGAAGCACAATACCTTTGGAAATATCGACACTGTGCAGCTATAATGATTCGCCACTAGCAAAGTGGAATAGCAATCAAGGGGTCAGGCAAGGAGACAATATCATTCAGCTGCTATTCACTGCACGGTTAGAAGTATTCGAACCATTATAATGAGCACTGGAAGATTGAATAATATGGAAAAGATAAAGGTAACCTTCATTAACTTGGTGAGATAACAGAAATTCATGAGTGACATTCAGCCCGGAGAGTCTACGGAAGAGTGTGTTTATGAAGGTGAAATATCAATAGCACATACTGATAAAAAACAGGAAACTTATAAAAAATTTCATGGGTTGAACAGCACTTGGAAGGCATTACCGAATCGTGGTCGCCACGTTAACAATATCCTTGAAAAAGTTTAGAATGATTGAATTCTACCGGTTACGCAATATGGAACATAAACCTGGAGGTTACGAAAGAAACTAGAGACGTCGAGGACTGTGCAGAAAGCGAAGTAAGAAAAATTATTGGAGATAGCATTAAGGCAGGAAGACAGTGGCGTAGTAAACAGTGGCAACTGATATGCTAGTTGAGATCAACAAACAAAGTGGGGTCGGCGGGCAGGCCAAGCACGTCTTCAATCACTTGTTGCCAATTCGTAACAGGTGATCACATAAGCGTGCCAGAATGGATGTCAAGGTGAGAGAATTGCAGCCGAACATGGTAGGAAATAGAGTAATTGGACCAAAATATGATGTTTGTAGGCATAGGATGCAATCAGCTCGCATAAGACGGGATTGTAGGGAGAGGCATTTTTTTTGCAGTGAAAAAAAACAAACAGGCTTGTGGTGCTGACAGTACAGACTCGTGAAGGTGCGGCGACACAGCTGCTGGCACACTAATCAACATGACAATTGGCTCTGAAAAACACAACCCCAGTCGTGAAAAATAAAGCAACGTTGTCCCGACATATTGCTTGATTATGCATACTACACTAAAGACTTCCACAGTTAAGGGTGCTTAGTAACAATACTGCAAGGAATATTTTTCTTTGTAAATAATGGTTTATATGCGGTTGATTCATTCCAACAATCCAATTTTCTTTTGCAGCAAAACAGTCTGCTGCTGGAGTCACTAAACCGCCTGGTGGCAGTAAATGAGCGCCAGGCACGTGCTTTTGAGAGTGTGGCAGAAGTACAGAGGGCTGCTCTGCAACAGAAGTATCGGTGCCCTCACTGCTCTCCAATCGAGCCCCCAGTAGACACATTATAAAAAACCTTTCAGTTTATTATTTTGTTTGTTATTCAACAGCGGGAATAAAATGATTGCAGTAAACATTGTCCTGTCCATACTAGGACACTTGTAACACGCACTTGGTGTCTCTTCAAAATGAGCAAAAATTAAAGACAACCTGTACCACTCTTAGACCATGTAAATGAAAAATACACTAATGCACCATACACGTCATTGTGCTGTTTGTTCTTTCTATGTGCACGAATACAGTGCGTGTTGATTAGGCACAAGATGAACGGTGTATGTAATTCACAACGAAAAGAAGCGAAACACAGCAGGAGCTTAATACTGCTATGACCTAAAGACTGTGCATATGAATGCAACACTCCCCGATTCAAACGTGCCATTATGTGCATGTTCGATGCCACATATTCTTTAACAATGTCACACATTTTCAAGTACACATTTTTCACACAGCTTGCACAGCTTAAGCCCATGCATAGCTCGCTTGTGATGTATTCGTTTCATGGGAAAAGTAATTGTACACTTGGTCCTTTTGTGTTGTACGAAAAGCGGCATCCTCTACAGTCGGATACAACTTCAGAAGGCAGGAGAGGCCTCGCCCAGATGACCAAAGCGCAGCAGCCGATTGCCTCCACGTGTAAAAAAATAGTCCCTCTCCAACGAGCGGGTATAGTGCATCCGGCAGCACGATGTCAGTCTAGAGTGTGTGATAATTGTTGCATTGCAGGCTTGTGTTCGTCTGTCCTTGAAGTGCAGATTCCGCGGTCGCCTAAAGCTGTATCCGACTACAGAATCACGTAATGCCTTGCACTGGTTGCATAGACTTTAGCAACTTGATAGCCTACAATGAACAGAAACCTATAAAAGCATCCAAGCAAAGCTGGCTGGCCACACTTCCATTATGAGGTACTGTAAAAAGGTCTCGCCAAATATTCCCATGAGGTCCTTGAAAAAGAAGTGCTGTTTGGCACTTTAGAACTAAAAAAATGGCTGTGGCTTAGCTAAGGTTAAGCCCAGGATGCGAAGCATACTAGCCTTTATTTTAGTTGTTGAACCACTGTTTAGCCTGGTGAACTGCTGTTCCTTGGCTATATTTGGTTCGGCTAGACGAAGAAACAACTCATGCGTTACCCTGCTTCGCCTTCAAGAGTGGAACGCGACAGCGTTCCCGTCGACCCGCCAGCGACTACGCGCCCGGCATTGGACGCGGTGAGCGTCGAGCAACGCAGCGTTCGGCGCGGCAACGAAATGTGCGCCTGAGCAAGCGTCGCACGCCTGAGCCTTAGAAACAGCTCGTTTCTAAGGCAACACCGCATTCACTAGAGGCGCTTTTGTACCGCTTTGAAGCATCGTACTCGTGGCTCAGTGGTAGCGTCTCCGTCCCACACTCCGGAGACCCTGGTTCGATTCCCACCCAGCCCGTCTTGCCAAAGCCACTTCTCCTCTGTCGTGACGTCACGGTGTCACGTGATTTCATGGTCACCGCCGCGCCTGAGGAGCTGGGTTGAGCCCTCGTAATATGCTTCGCATAAAACAAATTACAGCGAATGTTGTGTACGATGTCAAAACAAACTGAGCTTGGTTATCTGCACAGCATATATTGGAAGCTTGTGCTTCACATAGGAAACAAACTGCTCTGTCCAGTACAAATGCTGATTCCGGTGTGGCGCCTATTGTGTCAATAGTGCCAATATACAAATTACACTTTTCAAAGGCCATTCATTTCACCATTTTTGTATGAAGGTTCTTTCAATCAATGCTTGTATTACATGAGCAGGTGGATTTGAAAGCAAAGCTTTGTTTGCAATCCTTCAGACTTCCATAATTGTGTGGCAAGGCCCGGGCATGTTGTCGAATAGCTGACACTTCCTCAGTCCTGCACCTAAGAAGCCGAATGCTCTATTTGAAGTTGGATTGCGCAACAATTCGACGGCACAAAGGCACACACACAGCAGAGCGTTCTGCTGTGTGTATTTCTATTTGTGTCCCGTTGAATTGTTGTGCAATTAAACTTCAAGACTGCTATACCAGTACATCCAGTATTCAACCTCACCAATGCTCTAGTTATTAGGCCACAACGGCGCACATCTTTGAAATGTCCCAATAGAAATTAGCTCTGAAAAAAAAACACCACAAGCGTTAAATTTTGCAGCACACATGTATGCACGTGCCATATTCATAACTAAACTCACAGGAATCAAAGGGGCAAGCATTAACCAGCCTTCCTGCTGCCGCTACGATCATCATGACAACAATGGAAAGACAGTGCCACGTTTCAGTAAAGGGAGTGCCGGAGGGAAAGGCGTGACAGCGAGGCTTACAATAAAAGTAGCAGTTACATGTTACACTTACATGTGCAATGCCAAAATATGCTGCATGTCGCTCATCCTACGTTGGCATTGCCACAAGCATTTACACGTTTGAGCATATCACGTTTTCTGTAATCATTGCTCTAAAGCTGTACAAAAGGTTTACTCGCTCTGCAATTTTTGTTTTTATATGGTGAGTTAAAGACCGACTTTTGATTGGCATCTGCACCACACTTCTCCCGATATGTTATTTTGCCTTGGTGGTTCATGACATCTTCACGCACACCGAGTTCTGCAGTGCATTGGATCTGCATTCTTCTACTGCTTAAGATTAGAGCCCCATTATGAGACGAAAATATATTATTTGTCCATCCAAAATAAGGCTGCCCCCCCCCAAAAAAATACACTGAATCATGCATCAACAGTGAACAGAACAAACACCCTGAAATATTTTCTTCATGCAAGCTAGCACACTAAGATTCTCAATACATTTTGATTTCGCCACAAATGCATAGGCACAACTGGCTTGGCGCAACATTCACATCTAGCGCTGCAACGAATTGTTCAATGCCTCGCTGTTTCATAGTGCAGCCGATAGATGACGCATGGCCAAAATTCAGCAATATGCATACTAAGTAACTTCACCAATGAAGAACCCCAAGTTCTTTGAGATTAGCCTTAATAGGGTACTGAACACAATTTGTGATATCCGTTTATTTATTTGTACTTAATTAATCGCTTTCCCAAGAAAGTGAGCCATTTGGAAGTCACCCTGACAGTCAGACAAGTAGAACAATCGGCAAAAAGTCAGCAACCAGGGGCGCGATATTGTAGGAATGCCTTTTGCCGCCATCACCGCGCATCCATTGGTCGAAAATGACCGGGCCGCGCCCATTTTTTTCTGTTAATCACGCGACGTCAGGAAGCCGCGAAAACCAGAAGTGTCACAGTGACGTTTACGCACTGATTATGCGGAGCATAAGGCATGGATTTTTAGCAAGGCCAAAGGCAGGGTCGTTTCCGAAGAAATAAAAAATGGCTGCCCCTCTCATCGCTATGTCCATGGCTCTTCGCCATCGCCGACGTGAGCACGGAGAGCCAGATGACGCGTTTGACATGTCGGATGACCATTTTCGGCGGCGTTTTCGCCTCTCGAAGGGAACGGTGCGGTCGTGGTGCGAGAAACTAAATGGCGGGGGAGCTAGAAGCGGAGCGAGCGACGGGACTGTCGGTGAAGCGGAAGGTGCTGCGTGCGCTGCGCTTCTTTGCAACCGGGAGCTTCCAAGCGTCTGTGAGGAGCGAGGAGACGATTTGTGTGTCGCAGTCGACGGTGAGCGAGTGCGTGCGACAGGTGGTAGAGGCTGTTGTGAACGCAGGGGCCCGCAACAAGTGGGTCCATTTTCCGAAGATGGCCGAGAAGAAGGCAGCCTCATAGCCATTGTCGCACCCAAGGGTGAGCGCAAGGCTGCATTCATGTGCCGCAAGGCTGCATTCATGTGCCGCAAGCGATACTACGCCCTGAACCGCATGTACGTAAGTAAACCTCACGTTTTCTGGTGGCGATCCTTTCTGAGTTATGTTCCTCTTGTCAATGAGCACTTTCTCTGTTTACATTTCAGATCCCCGACGCGGACGTGGAAATCTTCGCCGTGGACCCTCTGCGACCGGGATCGGACCACGACGCTTTCTGCGCCGGCGGTTCCAAGCGGGGCGCATCGTGAATCCCGGAGAATACCTCCTCAGTGAGACAAAACTGTTTTTTTTTTTTGCGCAGTCACGCTTCAGTAGCGCAGAACGCCGTGTTCGCTCCAACCCAAACTTTTAACGAAATTACAAGCACATGATTAGGTCGAGAAAAAAATAAAATGAAGACATTGTTCGAAGTGTTCAGTTACAAGCACACTATGTGCCTGCGAGGAGCAGACGAAAGCAACACGTCTTAGTGATGACTGCAGCCAGTGCCTGCCATAAGCAGAAGAAATGAACACACATTAGTACTACTAGTACTACTCTCATTGGTAGCAGCAACAAGTGTTAATTTCTTCTGCTTGTGGCAGGCACCGAGTAGTGCACTTGTAAATTGGTTAACACTTTGTGTCGAGTATGGACATGCTCAACTCATGCTTTTACTTGGGACCCACAACTTCTGAATTCTGCCTTTGGTGAATGGTGCTGTAGCTTTCCTCAGTTAACAACTTACCTCTCGTCAGAGGAGTACTCAATGTACTATTTCCATCTTCGTGCAGGTGACAGTGGCTACCCATTGGAGCCGTGGCTCCTGACCCCAGTTCCCGGTCATCATCCAGTGCAGAAAGCCGACGGTCAGTACAACACAGCACATGGCGACATGCGTTCCCTAGTGGAGAGGTGCATTGCGCTCTTAAAGAGCCGTTTCCGCTGTCTTCAGCGATATCGCATCCTCCTCTACGAGCCGGAACGTGCAGCCAACATTGTCGCGGAATGTGCTGTGTTGCACAACCTTCGCCTTTTTGAGGGCGACACAGAATCGGGCGATGACAGCGATGACGAATGCAGCAGCAGCAGTAGTAGTAGTGAGCTCGACGGTAATGGCGACCCCATTCCCCAAGGTCTGCCCCGGAACACGGGGTCTAGAATGCATTATTTGAGAGGGCGGTCTGTTAGTGACACTGTGATTGGCATGTGTGGCACAACCCGTGCGCAGCACATGCGTTACCTGAGGAGTGTGCGGCGGCATATGTTCAACGTGTGGTGTGTGCGGTGACATAGAACATTACCTAATGTGCTGTACTGTGTATAACGCGGAAAGGAGGGTGTTATTCGGGTCCCGCAAGAAGACAGGAGTTCCTAACAGTTCTCTTTAGGACATTGTTTTCCCGCGAGGGAACCGGTTGTGTAGGAAGGTCTCTCGCCTTCTTTTAAATTACCTACAGGACACGGATTTGGCCTCCACATGGTGAACTGAGCAGGGACCATTTGTAATTGTGAGGTCTGTGCCTGATTATGTGATTTATTTATTTTAAGTGTCGCTACGGTGGAGCAATTGCCGGCATCAACTGCAAGGCTAATCCCACTAGTAGCCTACAACAACTCAACTGTGCGGCGGCAGCTGCGACGTCAACAGGAGACTCAGCATGACTAGGTGCAAGCACACTGTTGTAACGCAGCACATGCCAAATAATTGCATTGTGCATTTCATGCTGTGAAATTGCAGAAACATTTTCCATGCAAAGCTGTAGTTGATGTTTACGTTATGCAAAGCATTCATGATTTGTTGCGAAATGTAAAAGTTGTGTACTGAAGAGTTATGTAAAGCATGCATTTATACTAAGTGAAACAGTATGTTTAGTGGTGACATATAAGATTCAAACCAAGCTAAAAATAAGTGCATTTTCAAAGTGTCTGCCACGATTTGCTTGCTGCTGCTGTCGCCACCTAGATGCCCTGCTTGCCATGCATGTAGCCTGCAGTTGTCATTTTTATCCTTGCTTGTATCGGTCTCTTGTACCCATACGCATTGATGGACATAAGCACTTGTCTCCTCGCTTTCTACTCGCGCAGAGAAGCTCACAAAAGCCAAAATGTACAGTGCACGTCACACCTTCCGCTCCATTGAACGTGCTGTTACACGCGCACCTTCTAGTTCCTCCACCATTTTGTCTCACAACAACCGCAAAGTTCCTTTCTAGTGACGAAAATGCCATCCAACTGGTCATCCGTCATCTCAAACGCTGTGGCTCCCGTGAAGTGTGTGCACATAAGAGCAGTTGATAGATTTCAACAAAGTGACCTCACTTGTAGATAGCAGAACTCAGTAAGAGGAATGTTATACAGTAATATTTGTGCAGTTCAAGCTAGTACTAGAAATGTAATAGCGATGTGTATATAAAAACACTAGAGGGAAAATGCACCTTTTTTGTATTATTTCAGCTTTCAACATACACTTTTTTTTCCAGTAACACTTCTTTATGTACACATCACGTGCGACAGTCTCTACATTGAAGAAGTGCGAAGTACTGCAGTAGTAGAGACATATGCAACATATCACGGACACGTTGCAATACATATTGCATCACATTGTTCTTGCATCGAAAAGATTCGCAAGTAACTGCATCATAAAATATCACAGGTAACGGCACGCATCGTTTAAGAAAACTATTGTACGAAGCAGATGTACGCAGAAATGGCAACTAGCTTAAACTGCATCAGAAAGAATGTGCAAGTGCTTAAATTACGCACCAACAGAAAAATATTTATCACAGTGAAATGTATACGTGCATAACTACATGTGAAAGGAACATGCTGTCGTGGCGTTCCACACTTGAAAAGAAAAAGCCAAAACACCTTACTTTGATATTCAGTAAGAGAAACTGCATAAACGTTGCACACAAGTGATAAACATACGATGCATCACAACCATGAAAGCGCACACAATGACAACAAAGCGTGGTAATGAAAAACAAGAAAAGAAGACATTATACCTGCAAATAACAACAAAAATATCAACCATGGAAGAACAGTGAACGACAACAAAACGTGGCAATGAAAAACAAGAAAAGAAGACATGAAGCCCTGTACGTCACGACAAAAAAATGTACACATGTACATATATATGCAACAAACCAACAAAAAATACACATTGCACATGAAATGAAGGAGCATTGGCAAAGGATTTTCATAACTTCCTTCTTGCTGTGTATATTCATAGGTTCTTTTCGACGTTACATTAAGGCCCGAAGCTGTCACCATTTGATGAGACAGGATTAAATTGTGGAACATTTGCAGTGGGGCTTCATGCTTAAATTGACATAACAACTAGGCACCTCAAAAGTGCAATGCCAGTCAGAATACCCGCACCACCAGCCTTGCTAGCACTTGTGCAGGTGAGCGTGATAGTGCGGACGCTCTTATTGCTGAAGTACAACTTCAAGCAAAATATCATGCTGGAACGGCTATGCTACTTGTGGTTGCAGGAAAGGGTCACTTCAGCAATTATTTCTTGCGAACTAGCAATATACGGCTTCATAGTACTACAACAGCAAATGTTAAGCTAATAAAAAAATGGTGTCGAATTCCTTGCCTATGCTACCTTACCTTAATTATGTGGGGCCTGAGGGGGGGAGGGACTTTGCCGCCACCAAGAGCCAGTGTAGGCAGCAGCAGCTGAAGCAGGCACTGATTTGTCTCCTGCAAGCGCCGCTCCACTTCGAGCCGCTACTGCTGCACGTCGCGCATAGTCCCCATCTCCTCCTCAGTTGCCGCAGGCCCTCCATATGGACTGCATGGTGCTGCCGCAGGACCTCCATATGGGCCTCGTGGTACTTTTAGCGAAGAAGATGTGTAATTAGTTTATTTATGGAAGCTCAGCAACAAGGCCTTGGTGTGTTGCATTCATCCGCATTTGCAGGCTATTGTCACTGTATATTGAAACACTGAATATATCTTTCTGGCCCATCAAATTTGTGCAGTCGCATTCCATTAAGATGTTTTACATGGTTATACCTGCTTCCCTGAACTTAACGCCACTTCTTTCTTTTTGCCACATAATTGCGTAGATATTGACCCATATTATTTCACGCAAATGTGTACAAGGTATGATCACCACAGCACTGTATGCATACATTATGCTTGTTTACTGATTAATTTTTGGAGAAGTCATATGCTCGTCAATTTCATACGCAGAAAAATATACGTCTGTGGCCTTACACATACCCGCTGGTTTTGCTCCAGCATTTGTCGGCGGAAGCGGGTAGCCTTGAGCCCTGGCTTCCGCTGACTGGCCCTGCCGAACGTATTCGGCAGTAGCCGTCTGGACGGCGCCCTCCAGGTCCTGCTGCCTCGACTGCCTAAAGGGGGGGGGGGGGATGCTTGCAGCTCTCGTGGGGCAGGCTGGGGGGTCGGCTGGGGGGGTGGCTGCTGGAGGGTAGCCGGTGGCTCTTCATGCAAGACAAAAAACGAAGACTGCTCATTCACTGTTATCCGACCCACACAGCTTGATTGTCCTAACTAGTCGCTTCGAAATGTCATTGTAGCTGCCCAGCTACAATAATGATACACAAAGCAGTTGCATAGTTAGAGCAAAAGACGCCACAGAAAGTTGCTGGTTACAGTAACCTATAAGAAGCACAAGGAATCTCCATTACATCATGTCATTTGTAGGCTTGCATTTCTGCTCCATGAATAAAAGCTGAATTCTGGACACAAAGGTAATAACAGCACATTGGGCTACTTCATGGCAAGGTCATACAGCAACTGCAAACAATGCTACTACAAAAGCTGTGTCACTGACTTACGTGCAAGGCCACTTGGCCCAGCAACAGCTGCAGGGCCCGACACCACGAACTCAGTTGTTGCTGGTGCACTGCGGGAACCTCTGGGCCCTGCAATCCTCCGAAGTTGTGTCCTGCAGTCAGAGTAGTGCTCAGACATTGCGAGCAGTGTGTGCTAGGCACATCATTTACACAAGTTGCTGCTCAGAGTACATACCCTATATTGTCACTTGCACAAAAAACGAAAAAAAGAATGGCTGAAAGGATTTTGCGATATTGTGTTACAATGTAATGTTGAAAATTTCTGAGGCAGGGCACACAAACAACACTTTTTAAACCCAATGTACGCACCTCGCTATCGGCGAAGAACTGGGGAGGTGGGGAGGGAAGAAGGAGGCCGCCTGTCCTCGCAAGAATTTCGAGGGCGCGGCCGTTCACCCCGCCCACGTTGCCGCCTCCAGTAGCCCTGAAACGCGGCAACAACGACAACTACGTGGAACGGCGTTACTATCAGCCTCATTAGAAAGCTCACCTCTTCTCGCTTACGGCCCTGGCCGCTTCTTTTTTGGCTTTATGAGCCATTTTAGCCCAGTGGTGCCGCCAACGGCTCGTTGACTTCACCGCTGGGCCCTGTCCGTTTAGGACTGCCAATACCTCCTCCCATAGGTCGTTCTTTCAAGCAGCAGTCATACGTGGCGAGAACTCTTTCTTTCTTTTCTTATTTCTCTAAAAAAAACATTTTGGATATCTTCCCTCATTTTTTATATTAAATTCGGCTTTCTCTTCACACCTGCGATACACTAGTGGTGCAGGTCGAGGCATCTCTCCTTTGTGCCTCTCTCACTTCCAGTAGCTCTCGCCAGGTATGGGTGCTGCTCGATTAACTGCACCAGAACAGCGGTCTGTTCTTTCGACACCCTGGGACCTTTTGCCGCCGCCATTTTCGCTTTTCAATCTTGGGAATTTCAGCCGGCCTGCGACACAGTAAGAAATTTACAGGCAAACATTCTGTCTAAGCTAAGCGCCTGCATAAAGTGCTCACTACTAATTCGTTATTTTGTGCCTTTTTATGCCACTAACATAAAAAAGGTGAAGTACCGACTCGCATTTACCGTTGTAGCAGGCTTCTCGGAGCGTAACCGTCAGTGCAGGGGCGCCAGACCCAGGAAGTTTTGCCGTTTCTGCGATCACTTTGCTGAAGCTATTCTGTCATGGCGGTGCTCCATTGAAAGGTGCTGAATGCCTTGACACTTCTCAATCCACTATGTTGCAAAGTTTGTCCTCGGGTGTCACGGCTAATTCTTGTTCGCCCTTCGTAAAGAAGAAATTATCACACGTCAGACATGCACCGAAAACCACACGACAACGTAAGCACTACACGAGCAATATTTACTCATCTCACTCCTGCTGTATTTCACGCCTCCTACAAGCAGTACAGATTCTTCTCAGACGCAAGTATACCGCTGTGGGCCGCAATTAGTTGCACTTCGTTACGGACACGCTAGCGGCTGTCAGCTGTCGATTAAACATAGGCCGCCATTTTGCGTGCGCTCAACGGCATGGATTGGATGCACATCCGACCAATATGTGGCTACGGCTTCGAAAATAGGAGTACTTACGTTTGCATTTCTTTAAGCTGCGGCAGCTTTTGCCTTGTAAGGTTACAAAATGAATTTGCTTTACGCAGCATGGAAGTCCGCTTTTATTAAGTGTTGTTTTACAAAACAAATTTGCTATACAGCCCCTGAAAAAGAGAAGACAACACGAAAGACACATCCGGGCAATTAAGGGAGCTTCAGATTGGACTATCCAAAAAACGTCGTGCATACGCAACCACCATTTCCAAAATCGGTGACGTCAGGCGACAAGGCATTGGTATACAGAAAGGCATTCCTACAAAATAGCACCCCAGCGAGAAAGTCAGTATTATAGGCAGCCGCATGTCAAATGTTGGTAACAAAATGTAAGTCAACGCTAACATTCGTTGAGGCGAGTTCTGTCGGTCAAGCGCAAACACTGCTACAGTGACAACTTAAATTTAACTTACTTGAAATGCGCTATGTGGCACGAAAACGACGAAACCGACGCCTCACTTTGTTGAGGTAGCTGATACGCTGAGGCCTGCCTTGCTGGTAAAGCTGCAACTTTAAGTCACGCAAGGACTTTCCTTTTGAAAACAGCATTCGTCTAACCTGCTGCGAAACATGCTGAGCAGTCGAAGGCGTTGATAGTGGCACAGTTGGTGTTGACTGTCGAGGTTGCTGCTCATCATCAGTGTCGATGTCATCACTGTCATCAACCTCTTCATCAAACAGGACGGGCTCACCAGCAGCAAGGCAAATATTGTGTAGTGTGGCACATGCTGCAACTATGTGGCCTGCTCGGCCAGGCTCATGGTGCAAAGCACGGTACTTCTGTAAGCACCAGAATGTTACCTTCAGAATGCCAATGCACCGCTGCACAACTGCTCGCATGGCTGTGTGAACCTTGTTGTACTCTGCCTCGGGTGACGGCGGTGATGGGTGGCCTGCCACAGGAGTTAAAAGCCATGGCTCCAGTGGGTAGCCACTATCGCCTGCAAAACAGCAGTTGTGCTTGTTGAGAAATTGGGCCATAGAACAGGAATTACTACCATGAGACTAAAAGTGCAACAGTACATGCACATGTAACCATACGTGCACATAGTCGTGGCCTTTCTTTGCAGTTATGACCCTAATGAACTTGCAAATTGACCACACTATAACAAGGTGCATAATTACTGGAAATTATATATTCACTATAGAGATAAAATGATGGCTAACAAGCAATAAATTGAAGACACATCAACAAGCAGACAGAGTAAAATAATCAAACTAGGACACACTGGACAAAATCAGACGAAATACCTATACTTTGCCATTAACCTGACAAAAGGCACGGTTACATAAGATTCACACAGCCTTCCATCTGTACAGCACCTATATTTCCTGTTGCCAATCTATCTGTACATGCATGCAACACATTGTTTTTCCTGAATGTTTCTATTAAACTGCAGTTTCCAGAAGGAAAACCTATACATGAATATGGCACTTTTAAAATCACTCGTTCAAAAGACAACCAACACAAAACTATTGTACCCCTATGCAACAGTGATACCTATGTAGTTTTTATACGAGGAAATGATATTCGTGCACAATGCTGTGTGAAGGTAGGCCAATAGATGTTTTTCTTTCTATTTTGCTTGTCTTATTTTTGTGCATATAGTGGCACTGGTAAAACAGCAATAAAGTTCAGTTTGTTGTCAGCATTCTGTTATGCACACCTGTGAGTGATGATAATTATGCACGCAATATATTTACTCCTATATAGACATGTCCAGAATGCACGCACTGAAAAATAAGCAGGGTTATGTTATCAGCAACCTCAGTGACATAGTGAAGGTGGCCAAAGACTTCTATTCTGAACTGCACCGCTCAAATACAAGTATCTCAACCTCAAGCTATCTCAACGTCAAACAGGACACCAAAGCATCATGTGTTATTACAGATGTGGTTAGAGACACCATACGAGACTTGTCCTGTGGAAACGCGACCGGAGAAGGCGGTATAACAGTCGATTTGATCGAAGATATGGGGGGAGGGATATATTTAAGGATGTCACGGTACTTTACACATATCTTAAGACCTCAAATGTACCACTAAGCTGGAAAAACGCCAATATTATATGAATACACAAGAAAGGAGGTGTAAAAGACTAGAAAATGTGCAGACCGATCAGGTTACTTTCAGTTATATACAAAACATTCACAAGGGTAATTTCGAATAGGCTAAGAGAAACACTTAGCTTAAAGCAACCTAGAGAGCAAGCAGGCTTCAGGAAAGGATACTCTACAATGGATCATAGCCACATGATCAATCAAGTAATTGAGAAATCTGTTGAATACAACAAACCCCTTTACATGGCTTTCTTAGACTACGAAAAGACATTCGACTCTAGAGAAATGGAGTCGAATACAGCAGTTCTAGAAGCATCGTGGAGACATATGTCAATACCATAGCCAACATCTACGAAGCTTCCACTACTTCTCCAAGAAAAAAGCAGAAACATTGCAATCACGAGGTTAGGCAAAAAGATGCAATCTCTCGAACACTATCACTGCATGCATAGAAGTGCTAAAACAAACTGGGAAGAAATAGGAATAAAGATCAACGGCGAATGTTAGCAAATTAGCGTTTGCAGATGATATCGTGTGCCTCAGCAATAAAGCCGACGAATCGAAAAATGAAGACCTAAACTAAGGAAGTGGCTGAATAAACGTACACTCGCCAACTGAAAAAATCCAAAACAGAGATTGACATTTCGGCGCCCACTACGGGCGCCTTGTTAACAACTAACGAATGCATGGTGTTCTTTATTATATACGCGTTGGAAGACGTAATGCGCTTGCGTACAACTCAGGGAGGGGTCCCCGTGTCCGGTTTTTCGTGTTAGTAGTAGATTGTATGCAGAATGATTCAAGGAGCAATAGGGATGATGATTTTTTCTCTCTTTCTATGATAGAAGCCGCATGCTAGTTAATACTATGTCATTCAGTCATGCTCTTTTTCTTTCCTCGCCAGACGAGTTTTCCTCAAACCCTAGACTTCTAAACTAAGGAAGTATAGAAACAGGGTTCAAAATAAACAAGCAGAAGAAAAAGATAATATTCAATAGACTGGCGAAAGAACAATTCATGATCAGCAATCAACACCTAGAACCCATGCAAGAGTATGCATATTTAGGGCCAGCTACTAACAGCGGAGCCTTCTTATGAAAAGGAAACCCACCAAAGATTAAGGATGGGATGGAGGGTGTACGGCAGGCATTCCAAAATCATGACAGGCAATGTACCACTACCGCTAAAGCGAGAAATGTACAATCATTGCATTTTACATATGGGGTACAAACTTCGATACTAATAAATAAAGCCGAGAAGAAGTTAAGGACCACACAGGGTGCGATGGAATGAAAAATGATAGGCGTATCGTTAAGAGATAGCACGGGAGCAGAGTGGATCAGAGAAGTTAAGGAAAAAAAGATGGTCTTGAGCGGGTCACATAATGTGTAGGACAGACGATTGACAGTGAGAGCGACAAAATGGATACCAAGGGATGGGAAACACAGCTGAGGGCGACAAATAGTTAGGTGGAGTGATGAAATAGAGGAGTTGGCAGGCTTAAAATTGACTCGGCTTGCGCAGGACAAGTTAAACTGGATATCATTGGGAGAGGTCTTCATCCTGCAGTGGACAAAATGAGGTGATGATGATGACATTTATTCCTGAACATCGCGAACGGAAAGCCATATCGTTTGGGACCTCATTTTGACTGCCTTGTCTAAACGCTTACACAGCAGGATGACAGTCGAGACATGGTAAGAAGGGCAATGCATTTTGTAACAGATACGACAACCAGCTCGGTTAGTACCGCAATGAGCAAACGTGAGGGTGCAATTGTGACGACTGTTTTCAGGCGTGTTCTCCAATAGATGTATATATTCTGTGTCTGTACTTGCCAAAAGTGAGCATGCGTATAAATGTGAGATTGTGTTCCTCTACCTGAAATATTGCTCCAGTCACAACCACAACTGGTTAGCATGTTAGTACACTGCAGAATCATGGAAACTTGACTAATATATACGTCCAAAAAAGCTGAAATGTATGAACGCACGACGCACAATGAGCACGAAGTGACAAAATGATGATGCAATGAGCTCAATGTGCAGAGTATGCTGCCTTGCTGCAAACAATGATTTCAAGGTGTACGTCAAACACATTGTTCTGAAAGAGAAATAAACAGTAACTCACAAGGAGCAAACTGTGCTTCAATTCACAGCAGCACACAGCATATTGTGCAGCAGGGGTGGGGGGAGTTAACCCTCAACCCCCCATTCTAAAAAATGTTCATGGTTTGTATGTGTACATAAATATGAACATATACAAACATACACAGACATTAACACGCATACAGGAGGTTCTATACCCACATATAGAAGTGTTCTGCGACGTAGAACACTTCTTTTTGTGTACTTTTATCGAAATCATTCAAGTACACTGCTCTTGCACCAACTGCTTACTTAATAATATCATTATGCACAGCACTGCAGTGTCCTTTGCAACCCCCCGTGTGTTGTTAACCCTTTACTGCACAATTACGGCGGATCCAGACACTTAGGGAAAAAATACTTGCCAAGCAAGGAGCCGCCATCTTCAATAAGGAGCCCCCACTCGAAATGCTGTCTCAAGGCCGATTTCCACCAAACATGGGTATCATGGCAGGACCCAGGAAACCGGGCATCAGTATCTAAGATGCGCAGGTCAGCATCGCACACCTGCAAGAAAGTTTCGAATATTTCTGCCATACCAACACAAATGACTAGTGCAATGTAAGCATAAGCAGCCAGATAACTGCTTAAGAAACAGCATTATTTTTTTAATTATAAGTACCCAAGAAAAATCCAATGGGAACATGTTTGGCGCATCATGTGAAAGAAAAACATAAATTATTCTGAATTGTATGTTCAAGCGGTCAGTAAATCACATGGTACAACATTACACCAATTATTACAATCATGAAGGCAAAAGGAAGGTGTACTTACAACTAGTGGGCTCAAAGCAGTGTGTGCTTTCTTTGTAAAGTAGTTGGCCTTGACCACGTCTGGGTATGACCTTGAAGGCGGCTTAATTCCTACGTACGCTCCGTCGACATACCCGACGACGTTCGCAATGTTCCCGCGAAGTAAGAAGCCTTCATTTATATATGCCCGCTCAGCCGCAGTTTCGGCAAAGCCAGCCACCGCTTACGCACTGCCGCATCGATAAGCGCGTCAGACACATCTCTGACAAAGCGGCTCACAGTAGTTTGATGATGGCCAATGTAACGCTCGGCGCCGACGCTTCCTTGAAAACTCCCAGTCCCGTAGAAACTGACGCGTAGAGGACTTGCTCTTCGACGTTGAGCGAATGAAGCCCACCACGCTGTCTCCGCAGATGAGAGTCTTCTCCCAGCTCGTCACACAGCCAGCGCACTGATGTCTTCGACAGGCGAAATTGACGCTGAAACTCCACGTCGGTCATGCAGCCGGTCATACAGCCGCTTGCTGTCGCTTGATGCAATGACACAGGCTGCTGCTGCCGCCACCATGTTCCCGAGTTGAACTCGGAGGGGGTTTCGCGATGTAAGAGCTTAGCACGAGTTCGCCTGTCCATCACAACCAGAGGTCACGCCACGCGCGAGGCATGTAACTTGTGCGCGCACCCACCACGGTTGTGTCCACGCCCAACTTATTTTTCGGCAACACCGACGCGGTGCCGAGCTGAGAGGCATCAACAGTCTTGACCGCCGACATAACACACGCACAACGCACTGTCATCGGTGATGTACTCAGCACCGCTATCAAAAACAAAGCGTTGACTGTCGCTGGTGTATGCATATATCTTCTCGGGCTGAGATGGTCCCACAACACGGTTTCATTACCTGCATTGTGGCGACGACGTAGCGCACAGTAAATAATTATCGGCACATCACTGCAGCTGCTTGCAAGGCGTCGATGCGCCGGGTGAACGACTATGCTGAGTGCGTATCGCAGCAGTCGTTTTAGATGGCTGCTCTGTCATCGGTGATGTATCGGAGGCACAGCGTCGCAAACACGATCAGCGTTCGAGAATCAATCGCTTTTCTAGACCCAGTGCAATGGCATTTCTTCATCACAAGCACTGCGCACTCAACAGTTCCAACACCCCAATGGACCAGATATCCAGTGGATATCCGATTTAGATCCGAACGTCCACTTCCGGGAAACAATATCCATGGTACGAACGGGGGACCTAGTTCTTGGGACGTCACATAACGTCCACGTACTTTGATACGGTGGACGTCCAGAGGATATTTGTTTATGGCTTGACAAGCGGCGTACATCCCGCGGATGTCCGCCTAGGAGTGAATTCTAACGTCCATTGATTAATGCCCTTGACATAAGCACAGACGCGAAGCTACAGGCGATGGTTGCGATGATTTATTTAAATATTTATATATCATTTAAAACTTCTATTTTATTTAAGAACCCGGTCTTTGAACACGGGCTAAGCAAAATCTGACCTAGCACTTGCGGGCACTTGCGTGCGGGTTTTTTTTTGTTTTTACCTTACTGCACGGCCTCGCGCACCGTCCACGGTGTGGAATGGAGTACTAGGACATCATGCTATAAAAAATAGTACGCTATAGTCGAAGCGTTTATTCTGTTCTGAGCAAATAAATATTTGTATTGTTAAAAAAACCGATGTTCCTGTTCGGCGTATTACGGTGCTCCACCAAGCCGTATCGTCGTACTAGAAATTTTTCCCCTTTTTTTTTCAGCAACGTGAATTATGCGCATTTGTATTCTGCTCAAACTGCTACAATCTTTCTTGATGTTATTTTGAATGTTTTAATAGGCTTTGTGGCATTCCGGTTTTACTATTTTACGTTACCCTTTTGTAATATGCACCTTCAATTGCATTCAATCGTCAAATCATCAATATGTCAAAAACAAGAAAGGAGGAGACGTGCCGTGCCGTCACTGGACGTGCGCGCCGATTCGCTGACGCGTTTTATTGTTGAATGCAGGTGCCTTTTTCGAGCGCCTTTCAACTGGCGCACCGCGACCTTGCACTTTGGAAATGCGGTGAGAGATCTTTTGTTCCGCGCGTGTGATCCGAGGGCCAGTTGATGCACGGGGAGTACTGACTCTCTTCACAAAAGTGCGGTTATGCCTATTGTTAGTAGGCTTATTGCGCACAAGTAAAACTGCTTTGTTCTCGCTTCCTACGCACCACATGTCGCGACCACCCGACAGGCGTGCTTGCGAGAAGGCAAGCAGGGAGACAAGGAAAGTTATTGATGTTTTTGCGAAAGAAGGAGTTCAGGAGAGTTGTGAAAGTAACCGTCATGACTCAGAGCAAATAGCATTTGTTGAACGTCTCGAAGCACCACGTGACAGCGGTGGGAACGATTGCAGCGAAGACATCACGCGCGTAGACGGGAAACAGTGAGCAGAAGTCGACCTTGAGTCTGCTCACTTTGGTGCTTACAGTAGTAGTGACAGGGATAGTGAAGAGCGCGCAGGCGTTCATGATGGACTGCAGGATTCCTTGCGTGAGTGGGCAAACGAATATGGTATCAAAAGAAGGGCGTCGCATGAACACCCATTGCATGAACACTTCTTTTGTTGCTTTTTGTCTTGCACCGAAGTTCGTGTAGTAGCGATAGTGTAGTAGTCACGATACAAAAGCTTCAAAACAATGTGCGCGTGTTCAGACTGTTGTATAGTGGTTATTTATTGAGACATCTGTTTTAAATCTATGTAGTTCCATGGCCTCAAGGCATTCAAGGGAAGGGTACATCTGTCTCATTAGGTTCAATGTACCAGGCATGGTGCAGAGCATTATAAATTCCAGTTATATGTTGGAGCTTGATTGTGCTCTATTTTGTATTGCTAATATGTGAGAAGTCACCAGTTTTTAAGAGAATAAAAAGTTCTTTGTTTCAGAATAAATTGCTAGCAGTCAGAAAATTCTCTGATATTTCAATAGCACATCAAAATGTTTTTGTGACAGGACATTTCTTTACCTAAAGTGTACTACCCGAAGACACTTAGATTCCAGCATACCTCGTAAAAATTATTGCCTGTAATCTGTGATGTGAAAAAAATGGCCTATGAAACGCCTACCTGGTTTGGTTCCTGACTACCACATTTCCTTCCTTTTGTGTTGAAGGCTTCAAGAAGCATGTGCTCCGACTGCTTAACATCGTGCATTTTACACAACACCATGGGGGCTTGCTTGAAAAGGTGTGTGACATGCATGTAAAGCAACCTCTTGGTGGAAGTGATCCACTCATTGAGTGCCCCTTCCGCAGCTTGGAAGATTTCATGGCTTTTGATGAAAGCCAGGACAAAGAGAACACTGCGAGTTTGGTACATAGTTTTCCTGAATTTAGCATAGACAATAGAAAGCACTTGAATGCAAAAAAAAAAAATATTGAGTGGTGTACGCCCCTGTTGCCTGTAGGTACAACTGCATGCTGTTGCATGAAACAGGTCAGTGCATATGAGATTTATGTAGCTGTACAGAAATAATATTGCGAACATGACCTGCATAGTGACAAAGCACGCTGCAGTTACTGAATGTATGCTTGCGAATAAGATTTCTGTGTCTGTACTGAAAACAATTTGCAGTTAGGACTCATGTATGCTGAAAGACTTAAAGTATGCACGATAGCATGCGTCCACATATACCCTACTTGAGATAATCCCAACGCACAGAACACTTACTGGCAAGGTTGCATTTTTACAAACATCTTGCAGCAACTTCTGGGCTTAGAGACACTAAATTATTCATAATTGTGAGCTATTCATTTGTTGGAATGCTAAAATTTCTACCAGCAAAGGAGGAAGATCTCTACATATCTGAAATTAAAATCTGTGACACCCCCCATTACAGCACTGGTAGTCTTCATTGCACTATTCTACTACCTACTCTGTAAAGCTGATATCTTGCAACACAGTCACACAGTGAACTGATCACAGGTGGATTGATTGACCTTATCCAGGTGGCTTCAATGGGGAAGAAATGCAAGAACATCTATGTACCTTACGTTAGGTGCACATTAAAGGACCCCATATGGTCAAAATTAACCTGTAGTCCCGCACTACGGTGTGCCTAGTCATGTGGTATTGGCACATAACACCCACAATTTAGTTTTCTTTTACTCCTGTGGCTTTAGAGTTCCATCTTCCAATTGGCTTTTTGTTGAAAGATTGCCTGGGGGACATGCAGATCTTAAGCCCTGACATGTCACTTAGCTGCGTCGACTGTGTCATGCTGCCTATGGCGTGGTATTGTTGATTAGGTGTGAGCTGATGCATACACATAACGCTCTGCATAGAAATGCGGCGACATTAGTGCAAAGTTTAAGTAGCAAACAGGAAGCCGCTGACCAGTCTCTGCCACTGTGGCAGTTGTGTAATAGCCTGATTGTGCAGTGGAGTGGTTTCAGCACCTATCTTTGGCAGAGTGCAAAGAGGACATACCTAGTCTTCTGCACAAGGCCATGTGAATGAATGCGTAACTTCTTATAGGTCTCTTTGCTTGGAGTTGCTGTATGCTGAAGAAAATACCGCTAAGACTTGCCGTTTCTATGGTATGAGGGCGCTGCACAACAGTTTCTTTTATGCACGTTTGCCAACGATGCCATGCTGCAGGCGTTTTCCAAGTGGCATAGCCATACATTTAGTTTTCATTTTCTGTGATCGCACACATTGACTGGTAATGTGTCTTTTTTTTGCAGGTTCGCGAGTTCACAGACCTTGGAGGGAGAAAGGCCAATGCAGCTACAAAGCGTATACTTGTATACGCCATTCATGATGACCTGGCCACACTTTTTTCGTGGGTTAGCTGAAAAGGAAAACTGCGTTTCTCTAGTCTGAAGACTACAGCTGCAATTACTGGCGAGTTGAAACTTTTCTTTATATTTTTATGAGTACGACCACCAGGGTGGACTTAATTTATGCTTTTGATAGACAGCTATTAAGCCTTTCATTACTCAGTGATTTAGTGCAAACAGTTCAATATCCGCACCAAGTGCAGTGTGGCTTTGGGTCATCTACAGCATCACTGCTGCTGCACCTGGTCGTCGTGTGCCACTGGCTACTGGGAAGTGATTCATATGAGTGGACACGGTGTTAGCGATGACTCGTGGTGTTGAGCAATCACCTTTGCTTCCAGGCAAGTCCTTCTATTCCAGTGCACTGAGCTATTGTAATGATAGCTTTTGGGTACGTTGTCGATCACCTGGTGGTGGCTCATGAAAATAATATAGTGTCTAGCATGAGGTATTTTATCAAGGATTAGTTGCATTCTCCTCTCCATTTTGCTATCTGGTCTATAGTTGGCAGTAAGTCTAAAAGCTATCACCAGATTTCATTAAAGAGCTTTTTAAGTTCCATTTCTTACACAGTGAAGTCTGCCTTTTATGTGTTTTCTTCTTTTAATGCATTTTTCTTAAAGGGAAGCTTTCGCTCGGGTGCAGCTATCTAAATACATGGAAAAGCAGAAATTATATTTCTCACAGTCACTGCAATGAAATTCATGATGTTGCTTTTAAAGGAAAAAGCTAAAATGTAGTCACTGTTGCAAGCAGATTTTTATTCGTGGCCTCGAATGTTTTATAACGTTCTTAAATGTTACAAAATTTTGAACAAAACTATGAAATTCATAACGGTATCTCAGCAATTAATTATATTGCAATTCTGTTAGCTGGACCTAACAGTACACCTAAATCAGACAAAATTGATATATTTCACATCGACCTCAAATATACCACCTATTAGTGGATAGGACATTTCCAAAACCCGTGTAGACGTTCTTACAAGTTCATGTAAGCTGCTGCAAATTTCTCCATCAGCTTTGTCTGCTTTAGGCAATCTATATAAAATAAAATTTACTGAAATGTGATATGTCTCATGCATAGTTATATGGCTGTACAGTTTTTTACATATTTTTGTCAAAATATTATACTTTAAATCAAAATTTTGGCTCCAGCAGTGACTAGACCTTAATTTTCTCTCGCAAATGCAATATATCCCCTACAAAACAGTCTAGTTGTTGCTTCATAAGTGCTTCTGCGCCGATTAAGAGTTGGGCCCGAGCTAATCCTTCGTAACTATGTGCACAGTTGCACATAAAGGACACGGACACTCACAAAAAAAAAGAAACGATGGGACGTACAAGGCGCAAATTATGCCTTAGTGAAGTAAAGCTTCATCTTAACATCCCAAGGTGTATGTGCTATTCTCAGCATTAGTGGGAACTTGCTTGTTTCAGTTGCTGCAAGACGGATGCAGAATGCAGCACTAATGACATTGAAGACGCCATTAAGTCGTGACTAAGGCATGCTCCAGAAAGGGCCGGCAGCCGTAAGAAGCCAAGTGCTGAGGTCTGCCTGCCTCAAGGTGTTTTTTTACCCCACTGGTTTTCTGCAGCTTTAGAGGGCGGTGCCACTTGTTTGAGAGGCAGTACCACTTGTTTGAACTTGAGAGGCGGTGCGACTTGTTGATTTCTTTAATCGCAAAATGTACCTTTTACTATCCGAATACTCACTTCATACCATTCCTTTGAAAAGAGTGAGTTGTACGTGTGACTCAGAAATATTGGTTGACTTCCGGCTTTACTTTCGAAGAACATGCTTGAAGCATCGTTAATGCATCGTACAGAAAGTTAGGCCTTATATCAAAGATGACTAAACAGTTTACGAATGTGAACTTATTCTCTCGTATTCTTCGCTTGTCCGCTCGAAGCCGGAGTTTGGTTCGGTTGTATGGAACTGTATTAAGTTGACCAATGTTGCAAAAATTGGATGTGTTCAGTGATGTTTCATTCCTGTCCTGTAGATCGATTTCTTGGGCGCCGTGTATCTTATGCCTATGAGCGTCTACTGCGCATGTTTAATATTAGACCCATAGAAATAAGGCCGAAAACCGTGATTACTTATTCTTGTATAAACTAATTCACAAGCACTTCTCCTGTCCTCAGTTACTGTCAGCTGTAACGTTCTGCGTGCCTCGCGCTAACTTGCGTAATCCTAGCACTTTATACGTGAATTCCTCTTGCACCTCTAACGTTATAACAATGTTTTGTAACACAACAAAATACCCTGCATCATGATCTTGATATATTAGCTGTAGTTATTGCTCATTATCTGACTCCTGTATTTAATTATTTCATTTTTTGTTGCACTTTGTATTGCTGTTTTGATATGTTTTCTTGTTTGGTTTTATGTTATTTGTGTAACGGAAATGCACAAATATTAAGGCATATAGCTGTTCATGGGCACTTTCAGTAAATACATTTAAAAAAATTGAAATAAGTAAACTAAATTACCAAGTAGCAACATGAATTCACATCTTAATAGTGGCCATAGTGGCTTTCCACTAGAAATGGACATGGGTTTCTGCAACTGAGTTGCATGGCTCAGTGTTGCTGTTTAATACTTAGCTCAAGCTTATGCATCGTAATCAAGACTGACATTTTGAAGCAGCCTTATGTAGGCCACTGTGACTACATTGCTCGTAGTTAACTGGTTTTCTGAATAAAAATTTACTGTTACCTATACTTTAATCATGTATGTGCACATAGTAGTTTAGTATCTGCTTTTAGAGGAGCCTTCCATGAATATAGCTGGCATGAAAGACAGCTCGAGTTCAGCACGCATCAGCTGTGATTTTAGGTTATAAGTGATAAGTGGTGTATTTAAGTCAAGCCTGTGCATTTTTAGCATTAAGAGTTAAAATAAAAAGACCTAATAGTCGCGTATTACATAGGATCATGCTGCAGTCAGACTCGCAGCACACTGTCAGAGCACACACAGAGCGGTGCACACTCGCAGCGCTCTGTGGGTGGGCGAACACTCACATCACTAACAGGTCTGTCAAAAGGGGATTGGGAGAGGAATTTTGTTGAACGTATTTCTGAAACATGCCCTTGCCAACTGCCATCCCAGGTGTACATGAATGCAGCAGATTAGATTGCGCACCACGGAGGTTTGGCATGCAGGTTTTATCTCTATAGATATGAGTATCACTTCTGCTGTACAAACAGGAAGCTCCCCCATTAGTAGCAATCTTCACAGCACAGGCATATCTGAGTAAAGTGAATTTAGGGACATACACTAGATTAGAAAAGAGTGTTAGACAAGGGTAATGCATCATAATGCTGTATGCATGCACGTTTCCTATGAGTGCCAGTGCATTTTTGGATCTGATTTGACTGCAAATGTGCCCTTTGAAAGCTAAAACCAGCTGTCTAAAGCATGACTGGCCCCTTCAGGTCGACACTCAAATGAACAGAATGTTGATTCTGCAATGGCTTGATCATTATTCACAAAGCAAGCTTGTACTCGTTTATTTCCCTAAATCTCAAGTTTTTTATCATTTTGCACTTTTATTTTCTTGCAGAATAAGTGGAGACCATTCCATCATAAAGCACTGCAGCTATGACCTGGAGACTGTACAGGCATTGGAGGCTGCTTGGTTGTGGGTGTTGCGTCTGGTGGAACTTTGGTAATCTGCTGTGCAACGCTAAGGCATGTTTTGTGGACTAGAGGCAGCTACTCCGTTTTTTTTTAGCTTTACACAGTGCGATTGGAGAATCTGTTTTACATGGATTGGAAGGATTCTGCCTGTCATCTGGATCGTCAAATCACTTGCAAAGTCACGCTCTTGCTAGGCTCAATCAGTATGGTTTTGTGTAGAATTTGTGTGCGAACAATTTTTACAGTTTTTTATGTCATGGCCGCGTTCTGTGTTGGTGAAATTGCTACCACTGCGATGCCATGGTTTTCTTAAATGCTGTTATTCTGCTTCTGTACAAAACTTGTGTGCAAAATCCTTACATTAGACGCAAGTGATTTTTTAGCTCAATATTTCAGAGCATTTCTGTTTGTTCTGTATGTGCATCTACATGTCGGCCCATTGTTAGCATAAACACACCAGTGCGTGGTTCGTGTGCAGTGCAGCGCAGAAGCGGCAAAAACCATGTGCATGTGTGAAACGCTAAGGCAGTGCATTCCTTGTGAGCGTTCCCAACATTTCTCTGCACAGGAGCGGTTGGCTTGCCAGGAATAAATTCGACTGTTTCGCAATCATGCTCATCTGCCTGAGACCTATGCTTGCAAGGAGGATCCTGAATCTTTGGCGTGTATCTGTAGGCCACCGTCTTAAGTGGCACATTCACTGCTGCATAAATGCCATGCTTACAGTAGCCCTGCTGTGAAGTGTCCACAATCTGTCATCTTTGCATGGCTGTGGGAATCCCAGCCATTTGCTGTTTCTGATCGCAAGGAATGAAGACTGCAACGCATGCCTTATTAATGGCAATTCAGAGGAACCCTCAAAAGACCAAGTAAATATGTTAGCTTTTTTATCCTGCAATTGCGGCTTGGACTGACCCCGACATATACGGGCATCACTGAAGCATGCCGTGCATAAGTACAGCAAACGAGCTGCTCCTGTTGCGTTATGCTAGTGTCGTGTTCTGCCATGCTCAATCTGTGAAATGAACACATTGTGGCCTGTTGTGTAATAATGTCACTGTGGTGTACTATTGTGGAAACACACGCTGGTGTGTTCATGCTACCAGAGCGCTAACCCTTGGACCTTACTGGAAATAGTAAAGGCCAGACAGCTATAGCAAAAAATGCTGGACAGGCCTTTCTCTCTTGCCTTTTTGTTTGTTTGATGGGCTGAGAATTGCCTCCATTGCAAAGACATGCTTTGGTAAGATGCTATTATTTTTCCTTAGTGCAAAGCACTTTTTATCACCTGGATCTTGAGAGTTTTTCTAACCTTTGTCTTTATTATGCATGTTGCTGCCACTGCAAAGCTACCCCTTCGTCAGACCAATATTGTGCCTGTGTAAAATGACTTGCGAGAGCTTCTTGCTTATTGTAATTTTTATGTCATGAAAGATTCATTTTATGTTGCTGCTACTGCAAAGCCGTGACTTTTGTGCGAGATGCTTTCAGCAAGACTAACAATTTTTTGAATGTTTTGGTTATCTGTGTCCTGTACTATGAGCAGCTTGCCTATAAAAGCAAGGATGTGCTTTATTGAAGTGCTATTAGTGTGTTTTAGTACAGAACATTTCTGCAACGTCCTTTTAAAATATATTTTGCATTACGGGAGTATTCTAGTCACTTTCGTGCATCACGTAACTTGCTTCCAGTTAAGTACCATTGTTTTTTGTACAAAATAACTTTTCTGTGAAGTTCTTTTGATGGGTACGTCTACAGTTTTACAATGTAGAAGTGCCACCACAGTCTATATACAAGTTTAACATCTAGTCATTGAGCCAATGAGACAGCCAGTTTGTTTTTGCATCATGTGCATTGTTGTTGCAAAGATGCCATTATGTGCCTTTTTACAAAAAAGTGTGCACAGTCATTGTACCAGATATTTGTTGCCCTCTTGTACTGTTTCTTTAATTATATTTGTGATATCACAGTTCAGGTAACAATGCAGTCAGTTTATTCTAGTCTTTTTCCTTTATAAAGTGTATGTACATCACTACGTTAAGTTGACAATTCGAATTTTTCTGTGTTGAGGTTACTACAAGACGCATCTATGGTTTCTCTTCTATGCTCCTGTGCTGATCCAGTCAAAGTTAGCATATACTCCTGCTGGCATCTTTTGTGATTTTCAATTTTTTGTGGGTCCTTATGAGCATTTCTTAACGTGTTCAGGCACAGGTTATGTTTTGCTGTGCCAAGCACACAGGGGTGTTCTTACAGTATGCTTTTTAAATAAAGATTCGATGCTTCTGCAGTTTATGTCCAAGTTTTATTAAAAGGCTTATTGCATCATTTGATTTCACATTTACACAGCTTAATATCTACGATAACTTTGATGACTACTGGAGTTGATACATAATGCATATTTTGGCTTGTTCTGTGCATTTGGAAGCTGCACACATACATTACTCATGCCTGTGTATCAATGGAACTAATATTAAATATGTTGAATGTGCCAGTTTGCAACATGTGCTTCTGCCGTGGATGTTGTGTCCATGTACATTTTCACCTTTGCAATCTGTACCAGTAAGATGGTCCCAGTTTCTTTGGGGGCACTTATTTGTGGATGCAATTTTCACAGTAAAGGAAGTGTGGCATATGGTGCCTCTAACTGGTATATTGGTTCTTTGGTATAGTACAGCTTCTAAAGCATTGAAATAGTCGCTGTACCAGCAAGGTGACACCCCAACAAAACCGAATGGATAAGTTTCGGATTTATCATGGATGTCCTCTGTATATCTCGTGGTCGTTTCTGTAATCAATGTCCACATTTAAAGTCCCACAAATATCCCCGAGATGTCCATGTCCAGATTGTTTCATACAGCATACATTGTTCGGATATTTAGTTTCAAAAATGTCCGTTTTTAAGGTCCGACGGATGTCCGAATGTCCGAGAAGGGCGTACACAGAACGTCCGAGTGCACGACTTTTTTTTTTTTGCACGGGACGGTCCCTCAGATATCCGCCATATGTCACCTGGATTTGTGGGGATATCCCGTGGATCTCCAAACTTCCGGCACTAAACGTCCATCGGATGTACTGTGGATTATTTGTGGTCCATTCGGACCTTCCTCCGTTCAAAGTATCATTACATAACTCCACACAGGAGCTCTCACGCGCCAAAATGTGATTGCTGCGGTGTCGTTACGGTTCCCATCTGCGATCGCTGGCTCCAGCAGAGGTAATCTGCAAGCATCTTGGAGTGTACAACACACTCAAATACTGCGTACATGCGCTCAGATGCACCTTCACTGGGCAAGCGATGAATTGTGTCGCTGGGAAGCACGCACTTCTTCGCAATGCATCGCAGAGGCTTCGCGCACAGATAAACTGGTACATTATCACTGTACTGCGTCACTACGGACCCTAAAATGATGTACTGCCATTTTGCAGCGACAGCTGTTGGTCCTTCCTCCATCAGAAATTTCTAGCATTAAAAAAAAACAGATACTCAAAGAAATAAATTTTTTTGTTATTTGTAGTATTTTAACGTATTCGATTGAGCGAAAGTGTAAGTGCAAGAATGCGCCGCTTACCCTGTTCGCATTCGACGGACGATAGGAAGATAGTGCCCCAAAAATGATAGATTAGATCATGGGGTTTTACGTGCCAAAACCAATTTCTTATTATGAGGCACGCCGTAGTGAGGGACTCCGGAAATTTCGACCACCTGGGGTTCTTTAACGTGCACCTAAATCTGCAATTTGAAAGCCCTTTGAAAGCTAAAACCACCTGTCTACAGCATGACTGGCCCCTTCAGGTCGACACTCAAATGAACAGAAAACACGGGTGTTTTCGCATTTCGCACCCATCGAAATGCGGCCGCCATGGCCGGGATTCGATCCCGCGACCCTAAAAAGGAGGCACGCCGTTGACGCGCCAGAGAAAGGCGTGGCAAGCTGCTCACGGCAAGTGTGCAGATAGACAGCGGGACAGTCACGGTATTGCTAAGTTGCGATAATCCGTTGATAACAATACGCGGCGCTAGCGCGTTTCGTTGTGCAGCCTTCTGCGCTTGAAACGTGGAAGCAGCGTGCCGCGCACGGTGCGCTCATGTTGTCATAGGCGGCTTTTTGTGTGCATTTTTTTTTGCCTGTAGCTTTTGCACGTTTCACGCTATCTCCGTTCACTGACTGCCGTCGAGCAAACTCGTGTAAAACTCGGGTGAACGAGAAACTCGGCACATGCTGCGTAGCACCCCAGCAGTCGTGTTGGGGACTTTCGCCATATCCGCATCACCGCCGCTCACCCCCAGGTGCACGCGTCGTCTACTTGGGCGCTATTGAAAGGCCGCTAAGAAAATCAGACAAGTACCATTCTTGCGGGATTGCCAATATCACATTGACAGTATATGCTATGCCCATACAGCGCATATGGCCAAGCGAAATTTCATTGCCTTTAGGCCATTTCTGCGCAAAAAAAGCTGCAAAGCTATTGGAAATGAAACAGGGAGATTGAAACTTCAAATAGGCTGCATTGATTGAAGCCGCACTAAGGAAATTGGCTTCCAATAATGAAAATACTACGAACTGAGGTAATTTTGTACCGTCGTATAATATGCCACCCGCGTGACACGCTCTTACCTGTTCACCGATGACGAACCTCATACTGCCGCAAATGTAGCGAGACACTGGCCGTCCTCATAGGCTTATTGGAGTGTCTGAAAGCAGACACTGAAAGGGAAAAAGCACTTTCTTATGAACTACTGGCAGCAAATACGACTTCATCCGACAATGCTTCTTGGCAAAGAAACGTCTTTTACAGTAAAGCTGTGGTGAAGTTTTTATACGACGTTGGCGCTGTGCAAGTCATAAATCGAAGAGATTGGTAGCACACCCATTCACTGGAGGCTGCTGCCATGGTAATATGCTTTCTTAGAGCACGTGCATCGAGACCCTTGCGTTTAACTCTCCTACTGAAGCATTGGCGTCACTGTAACTTATATTTTGTATATCATCCCGTCGTTGCATATATATTATGTCCGGAGCGCATGTCAAACCTGAAGTATAATTATCATGCTTTTAAAACATATATTCTAAGCACTTCAGATGTTTTAGGCCTCTATAAAACCGTGTTACATCTGCCCTTCGAAACTCACAGTTCATGCATCGTTGGCAGCTGATCAGGATAGCTTCGGCGCTCTTTGGACACTCCTGGTCCTTGTGCAAATAATGCCCAATAATCAATCAATTACCCTGCACATGATTTTTGAATGATGCGGTGTTCTTTGTGCATCCTTCTAGTGTAAATTGTTGGATATACCCACATAGCTTTCTTTGACATCGCCAAGAAAAACCTATCACTGGCAAAATTAAGAAATTTCTGCACCTCCATTATTCTTGAAACCGAAAGTGGTATCCTGTCCGACGATCCCAGCTTCATTAAACGAGCATATGAAGGCAAATATGAAGTCAAGCAAAAGTGATAGAATAGTGCTCAAGAATCTGTAAGGCGTCAATATTATCGCCAACAGAGCCTAAGTAATCGAGAAGTTGAAATAAAGTCACGAGATGATTGAAGACTCCCCCAGGACGTTCAAGCACTTGCGCGATGACGAAGGCACTCCACATTCAAATTCTGTCGCTAGTACCCAACATCACAGATCGACAGCCGCAAAGCGCGGCGGTCGCGTACTCAACGTCACCACTCCCCCGGTTGAGTGGCGGGAGATTTGGATCCCGATAGAGGTATTCGCACCCTTCGGACGCAATTTTCTTCTAAACTAAGTATTTTCTTCGTAAGAAAAAACCGTTGCGAGGCTCCTGGAATGGACAGTCAACGTCGAGTTTGTATCTTCCTTTAGTGTCCATTTAACTCTGTAACGCCCAGACACAAATTATAACGACTCAATCACCTTCATTTGTGGCGGTTGTGAGTTTATGTACATTAACGAATACAATATTGAGTGATAACTTGATAAACACAATATCTGATTTAACAGTAGTGTCATTTGCTGACCTATGCATAAACTGAAAGCTTTCTCCAGTAAATGATAACGCTGCTGTAATGTATGCATTATGTTTCCCGTGGTAAAATCAGAATTTTTAGGTATGAAAGCGCAGCATGTATGGTACGCTAGCCATTACAGGGTTAAAAAGGTTGCGCTGTCATATTCCGTCGTTTGATTTTCACTTGCACAGACTTCTATGCAAGCCCCTGGAGGGGCTTCTGCGTCCGCAGGCGGTTGGTTTGTTGCGACACCATGGACCGGAGAATGGGGAGGTTGGTCCCTTTCGCGTTTACGCGTACGTGTCTTAGCCGTGTCTGAGGAAAAGGGGGATCCTGGACGTTGAGCCGATGCTGCGTGTTTCGCCTTTAATGCCCCCCTGCGAAGCAACACAATCATTTGGCCTCGGCTTCACGTAGAGGGAATCCCCAGACTGACCCACCCGCGGTAAATCGGTAGTTGTCTTTTTCTATCTGTATCATATCTGTTCAAGGCGCGCAAGCTATCTATGGACGCTTCACTATCTCGTGCGTCAGTGCCCTTTCCCTCCACCTGCAGTAACCCCGTCCACCTACTGCTATAAATACCAGCCAGGAATAAACCACCAATTTCTTTGTTCTCCTGACACACTGGCTGCCTGTTCTCGGCGCACCACTCGAGAACGATACATGGTGTCAGAAGTACAGCTGACCAGCCACAACGAAAGGTTCTGGGGCTAGCTCAACGTGAGGACCACGCCATGGAGCACCCAAGGCTGCCTGAACCCTGCAGTTGACAGCTGATGGAGGAAAAAACTAGAAGCTATTTCGCCAGAAGTTCGAATTTTTCCTTCCAGCCACAGCATGCACCGACGAAGACGGCCCTATTGCTCAGCGTGGCCGGGGAGGAAGCCTTAGAGGTTTTCAACAACTTCGTATTCACAGAGGAGCAAAACAAAGAAGATTACGCCACCATTGTTGCAAATTTCGAAGAGTATTTCATGGAGCAACAAAATGAAATCCACGAAAGGTTTGTCTTCCGTTCGCGTCTTCAGCGCGAGACCAAACCATTCGAACAATGTTTACGTGCCCTAAAGAACAAACGCAGCACTGCTACTTCGGCACCATGACAGATGATATGGTGCGCGACCAGGTGGTGTTTGGAACCAACCCGCCAAAGCTCCGAGAGAAGATGCTCAGGGACAAAAGCCTGACGTTAGGAAAGATCAATCTGTGCAAGGCGGCAGAGACCTCAGGTCGTGACCTCAGGTGTGACCTCAAGGCGCGACCCGCAGTGTACGCGCTGCAAGCGAAGGCACGCCTTGAGGCGCTTCCCAGCCAACGGAAAAACCTGTTAGACGTGCAATGAGCGAAATCAATTCGCATCTTGTTGCAGCACACAGGACAGCGCTTTCGAAATGCAGCATGAGAGGGATGACTTCGAGGTACTGGACGTCGCTATCGGCACCACTGACAGAGAACGTGACTGGCGAGAAGACGCATGCATTCACGGCCAGAACGTAAGCTTTAAAGTGGATACAGGATCACAGGCAAACGTTTTGCCGCTCTTTCTGTTCCGCAAGCTTAAGGCCGTCACTCTGAGGCCAAGTGGCGCCGTCCTGAGATCATAGGATCGTAACGTAATCAAGCACATCGGCATGTTTTCAGCACCCGTCACGGTTGGCAACGACAGCGCGTGCACTATATTTTTTGTTGTAATGAAAGACCACAGTTCAATCTTGGGCTTGGAAACTAGCGAGAAGCTAAGGATTGTCCAGAGCGCTGATCAAAACGAGACTACGAGCAGCGTTGAAACAGTCGTCGAGGAATTCCCACGGCTCTTCTACGGAATAGGGCGCACGCCGCGTGAATACAAGATCGTGCTGCGCAATGATGCTGTGCCAGTCGTCCAGCCACCCGAAGGGTTCCTCTGTCCCGGAGAGAACCTCTCCGCACTGAGTTACATCGGATGGAAGAGGAAGGAATCATCGAGAAGGTCGGCAGCCCGACGGATTGGGGGAGCCCGCTAGTTATTGTGCTAAAAATAGATGGAAAGTTAAGCGCTTGCATGGATCCAAGACGCATACATGAGAACTTGAAGGGAGAACACTACCAAATGCATCGCCGAAAGTATATTGAGGCGGAGTTGGCAGGCGCAAAATTTTTCTCGTATCTTGACGCAAATGCTGGATTTCACCAAATCCCATTACACGAGGAATAGTCTAAGATATGCACATTTGCTGCGCCCTTCGGCCGATATCGTTTTTTTCGCCTTCCATTCGGCATAACGTCAGTTGGGAGGTGTTTTAGAAGAGCCTCAACTAGGTTTTTGATGACGACCCAGGCGTACGCGTGTACGTGGACGATGTACTGGCCTGGGGCACGCGTAGGGCGGAACACGAGCTAAGGCTGCGAAGTGCACTAAAAGCAGCTAATGAAGCGACCCCTACCACCTACTGCTATACAATGCATGCCGGAATAAACCACGAAATTCTTTGTTCTCCTGACACCCTGTTCTTGGCGTACCACTCGAGAACGATACACTATCCTCCACTCAAATCTTCGTATTTCACTCTCGCTTTCAATGTTTCTTGCCTGTACTATCTTTTGCATTACTACCGACGTCGTAAGCGAGTGTTACCCCTGTGTGAGTAGGTAACCTGGATTATGTCATATACGGTAGTAGTGGCAACATAAGTTGGAGTTTGCAGGACCTGTTTTTATAGATTCGGCAGCGTCCCTTTCTAGGGCTCCACGGTGCGTGAATGGCGTTACTGCCGAAAAGCACATGCTTACTTCTGGCTATTTCCTTCCCCCCTCCCTGATCGCCCCCAAGGGGGCACAACGAAAGTTCTTAATTTTTTTTTTTGGTAACCAAACACAAGTTTTCCCCGCTATCATGTAATTCACTGTAAAAAAAAACGGAATAGTGAGAGCCACCTCGTCGTTCGTTGCGGGCAAATTGTCTGACAGATGCTAGGGGTTTAAAGATATCAAATTGGACACCGGTGACCTCCCCTTGGAGCTCCACGACATGAACCAACACGAAAAGCTGCCTAGTCAAGTCTCCTTTGGGGACATTATACTGACTATTACCGCACACTGAACACCACCCGTGGTGCTATTTCCGGCGATCACTTGCTGGAACTCACCGAGACTGAACTTCTAGAGGGCTGAAGTGACCAGATCGTTATCGATGTCAAGCGAATCACGTTGAGGATTGATGCCATAGGAATCCTAAGAAAGCACCTTATTCTTACCCTTAGTCAAGACGTGTGTCCTGAAAGTACCGAAGCGGGCTATATAAAGGTCTGTGTGAGGCCATAGGTACCAAACACCCCGAGATGCTTCAAATGCCAAAGATTCGGCCATAGTTCCCAGAACTACCGAGGTTGAGTGACCTGCGCTAAATTGCATCGCACATGAACTCCAGTCTGAAGCGTGCGAGAACGACCTACACACATTGTATGAACTAGAATGGGAAGCACGCCGCATACTTGCAGTTGTGCCCTACCAAGACAAACTGAAGGGACTATGTTGCGCTGAAAGCCAAGTAGAACATATCGTTTAAAGAGGCACGCAGGCGGGTGTCCTTCCTGCCGAAGAATAGCTTTGCCGAAGTGCCGCGTCTAGGTGCAGCGTCACAACGGCTTCTGGCGGCTGTCCGGCACGCTCGCAGCGAGCCGGCAACAACGCCAACCGGCACCTCGGCGGTTGCAGTTGCAGCTCCGCCATCCAAGAAAAGCCAATCGACCTCCGGGCTGGTGGCCTCCAGGGTTTCTTCTAGAGAATAGGCCTTCCCGGCAAACAAATAGCTCTCAAGAGCGGGTGTCCAGCGTCCCGCAAAAGGCGATAGACACAACTCCTAGCGAGACGGCATATCCAGCGCCTAAGGAGTGGCGATAATATCCGCTCCAAAAAAGAGAAACCCCGCATGACAACGGCTATAAGGGGCTCTGTAAGCTAACTTCCTTTTCTCAAACACACAGCACTAAACTATGGATAATGAGACGCTTGCCCTTGAGAAGGCCATCATAAATGGATAGTTCATCCTTCACTGATGCGTACTTTGACACGTGAGGAGACATTTCAGTTGTTTGGCCAGCCGTGCTGGCAGAACGCAATCGGCGCGCAGCACTCTCCATGGCAGCTCTGTGCTTTCCTAATATTCTGTATGTTCACAGGCAGCACATCTGGAGCAGAAGCCCCGACTGCTGTAGCAAAAAGCTCCAGTATCTACTGGCTGTACCTTGGGAGGGGTGTGAGACAATGCATCAGCCGTAGCCAACAATTTTCCTGGGACGTACTGTACATCATCTGGTACTGATAGGGCACTGTCTTTAGCCTGAGTCTGCGCCCTCGGAGGAAGCACATCAAGTTCCATCTAGCTAAACAATGACAAGAGGAAGGTGATGAGTTTCTACAGTGAAGGGGATGCCTCTGATGAACTCGCCAAGTCTCTGGATGGCCCACGCTGTAGCCGAGGTCCCTTTTTCTGTTTGGCTACACCTGTTCCGTGGTGGTCATCGATCTTGGGGCAAAGGCTGCTGGCCTGCGTTCACCACATGGTTGAATGCAATAGAACTGTTCCAAGTACAAAAGAGCTGGCATCAGCCGAGATTGTTGTGGCATAAGATGGCTGATACTTCGCCAAGCAGCGATCGGACGTCAGTTCCTTTTTTTTGTGAATGCTGCTTCCTGCTCGTGCTGGCAAGTCCAACTAGAATACTTGTTTAGAAGGGTGCGTATCGGTGCAATCGTTTCCGAGACATGTCGTATGAACCTGGCAAGATTATTTACCATCCCAAGTAGACGTCTGACACTTGGAAGGTCTGTGGATGGTGCCATTGCATGGACTGCTTCAGTCTTGCCAGGATATGGCTTTATGCCTTCTGCTGAGACAATCACGTCTATAAATGAGACTTCGGAGTCCCCAAAGCAACACTTGGCTTAAAGTGATACCTGCAGATGCAAGACGAGTCAACACTTGCTCAAGCCTTGCACCATGTTCCTGCTTGGTACGCCCATATACAAGATTATCGTCAATCATATTAGCAACGCCGTACTAGCCTTCGAGAATCCGCGGCAAATCGTTTTCAAGATACTCCGGGGCAGACATGATACAGAAGGGCAGTCGGCAGAAGCAATAGCGATCGAAAAGTGTAATGAAAGTTGGGTGGTTCCACGAGATCAACACGGGTCAAAAATTTCACATTTTAGATTTCATTGAATATTTTATATATTATGCCCATATCACTAGGTATCACTGAAGTGAACGTGGCTTCTTTGCCAAATGAATATTTTAGGAGCAAAAAAATAACGAGATTCTTCAGTGTGGAGGTGCCTATTTAATGCACAAGGCATTTTCACAAATTCACAACGATGTGAAATACAGTATGTCACAGCTACAAAGAATACATTCTTGTGTGTAAAACCTAGACGTCAAGAAGGGTCAGATAGCGCTTTTTCAGGCTTCCGTGCAAAACGGAAGTATTTTTAAAAAATTGCCTAATTTGCTACAATCTTCAAAAGTTGCTATATTTACGATTTTTTATCAACTAAACCAATACATGTAGCCTTTTGAAATTTGCTGGACTGCGAGACCTTAACCTATCCAACAATTGTGCCGAATATTCTTGCTGTATCACAAATTATCATTTCTACAATTCGCCTCAAATTTAAGTTTTGACAAAAATGAACGCTATTTAAAAATGAAAATAAAAAAAACCATCGTAAATTTTTCTCAAAATCTCGTAAACAACTATTCACAGGCACGCGAAACAGAACATTAAAAAACATGTTGCATTATTTTGTTTGTAATCACAATACAGGTGGTAGAATGGAGAGCTTTGCCAGAATGCAGCAAGGTGCTGAGGAAAAAGGACATCGGGGTAAAAAGAGCGTGCATAGGGCTCTGACTTGCCTAAACTTCACTGTAATGGCGACATAAAGCCAGTTTTGGTAAACTATAGTTATTTCAACCACGCCGTTCTAATATGTCTGAATTTCCGACATAAATTCGTGGAGTCATGTCTCTCGGCCATCATTGGCGACCAGATTTAGTTCACGCTTTCAGATGCGGCTGCTGTAAAAATCGTCTCTTTTGATCGAGTTGATAGAGTGTAGAAGAATGGGAAGTGAATCCACGGGAGGCGACGAATTCTTACCGGAAAAAGACGAACTGGGAGGTAGAAAGAAGTGCCACTTGAAACTTTGCCTCACGTTCATCAGCAGAAGTAGGATTCGCCGCGAAGGAACTTTCGCCCTGTGCTAAAGCAAATTCAACTCGGTAGCACTGCAAGGTCCAAATCTTACTTCGTATAGTGCAAGCGCCACTTGGACGTCTCAGGTACCAAATGCGGCATGTGCAGCGAATGGTTCGCCAAATTTATAGAAACCTATGACATGTGCTCTTCGTACCAAAAGGGAATGCGCTTGTTGACTCTACTGCGAAGCGAACTGGAGCGCCGAAAAGTTCAAGCTCTCATTCCAAATTTGTGAGCCTACATGACATACAAATCCCGACGTTGGTGCGAGAAACGTGGAATATGGTCAGCACCAGACGCACCTGAGAGAACACGGTTGAACCCAACAGACGTTTAGACCGCTGTGGAATATTATACCAAATACGAGCATGGATGTGCTCGGCGGAGTCCCAACAAAAAGGACGTAATACCTATTTCGATAGATGGAAACAAACAGTATGCTGCCAAGAGATTTATGACCCGCTCGGTACGGGAGAGATATGGTCTCTTTAAGGAAGCCAGTCCGGATACATCTATTGGGCTCTCAAAGCTTTATTCTCTCCGGCCGAAATGGGTTCTTCTTGCTCCACAACGAGAAGTGTACCTTTGCATGTCTTGCTCCAACGCCACACAGCGTGTTTCCGCGCTAGAAGAGCTCATTGAAGGTGCCTACACAATTACCCACCTCAAAGTTGCACCTCGCCCACGACCGGTTCTTTCCTGGGCGATTGTGATTATTGTGCAAATGAGGATGCTTTTACTACTACAACTTTGGGAATCCCTGAAGAGACTGAGGGAAACAATGCGGTATGGGAAAATGGCGACCTCGTCAAAAAGACCCCCCAGCACAGGCTACTACCTTTCTCCAGGAACTTGGTGCATGGCTTGTCAAGTGGATCACCCAGGATTATATAAGGGGATTCAAGTATCAGCAGTACACGACGCCAAACGGAATCAACAGCACGGATCCCGTGTCTTTGACTTTGCAGAGAATTGGACAGCTGTTCTACCGAACAACGTACAATCATACCATTGGCACAAAAAAACAGGTCTTGCTATTTACGTGTGTCGTCACGAGTAGCGGATCCACTCAATATTTTGCGGTTCTCAGTGATGACGTATGTCATGATGCTGCACACGCTCGCTTTGCGCTGGAAAAAAATCTATGAGTGCATGAAAGAAGAACTTCAGCTTAGCAAACATGCTACATACGTGTCTGACGGCGCCAGTAGCCATTTCAAAAACAAGTATCAGCTTTAGCAGCTGTCACAGAAGGAGCACGCGTCAACAAAGTGGCTTTTTTCGGCCACAGTACATGGCAAAAACGCTTGCGGTGGTGTTGGTGGCTTAGTAAAGCACCAAGCCTCGCTGCACAATCTCGGAGCAGACACCACTACAGTCATTAGGTCAGCCTCTGAAATGGTGGCGCAGATGGCCGCAACGCTGAAAAACGTAAAACTGCTCTATGCAGATGTGGATGAAGTAGAGAACTTTCGCCGCCTCAAAAGGAACCAGTGGAAATCTTTGCCACGTGTTCCGGGCTTACGGTTATGGCACATTTGGTTAAGCGAGCCTGACGCCACCAATTTCGATCGCGTTGTATTACTGTCTCGCACTGCTGCAGGTAATTAGAAAAGGATCAAGCCTTTCTGAGCGCATACAGCGGGTATGCTCGAAGTTCCTTGAGCCCTCTCGCTGCCTCCATGCGGCATGTGCGGATCATCAACAAGTGTGCACTGACAGGTCAGTAAATCAACAGGCAAGCAACTGTGCCACTGAGTATTGGATTCGCTCCATTAGAACTGTGTGATCTGGCCCTCTGGATGAGCTGGTCCTATAGAAAAATGCGGAAAGAGCTGCCCGTACTGCAGCGCTTCGCAAACTTAGGAAGTGTTCTCAGCACGCTATCATCGTTTAGCATTCGTCAGTGGTGCTTCAACAACTATCCCATACATTGTATACCAGCAAGTTTGGCCGAGAGTTCATCTGGTCCTGCCAATACTTCAATGGAGAAATAAATGCTCTAATTGAGGCTTTGCACAGAAGCCAATTTCCTCAAGAGTGCGCGGACCAGGTAATGTTTCGCAAAAGACCCAAGTATCTGAAAGCGGAAGTCTCGTGCTCCTTTCCAGCTTTTCTAAGAAACTGTGAACTTTCCGACAAGTGGTGATCCTTAGGGACTGTGAACTTTTGATTATATAGTATTCTAACAGTTCCTTTTTTTTTCTTCAGAGGCGGTAAAATAAGCAATCGCTGGAACTATCTGCCAGCTAACCCTGCCTTAACCAACACCATCACCACTCCCACCACCGCCTGTTAGGTTGTATAATGACGTTCATGTAATGACCAGTATGACATTTTTTGAGGCATTTATCTGCGGTGCATTCTGTTACCTTTGTACATTAATACAAAGTTAACTGTTAATTCTGTAGCACCGAAAGAAATAAAAACCCTGCATCAACAGAAGGCACAAATTATCTACGCTGCACTTGCTGTTAAATAAAATGAGCCACGTAATGGTTATGCTGACGCTTCATTATTCCCATTCAAGCAAATAAGTAGTGTACTAAACAAACTTTTATGCAGAAGCATTAATTATAAGGTCAAAACTGGCTTTATGTCGCCATTACGGTCAAGTTTAGGCAAGTCAGAGCCTCATGCACGCTCTTTTTACCCCGATGTCCTTTTTCCTCAGCACCTTGCCGCATTCTCGCAAAGCTATCATTTCTACCACCTGTATTGTGATTGCAAACAGAATAATGCAACATGTTTTTTAATATTCTTTTTCATGTGCCTGTGAATAGTTGGTTACGAGATTTTGAGAAAAATTTACGATGGGGTTTTCTTTATTTTCATTTTTAAATAGCGTTCATTTTTGTCAAAACTTCAAATTTAAGGCGAATTGTAGAAATGGTAATTTGTGATACAGCAAGAATATTCAGCACAATTGTTGAACAGGTTAAGGTCTCGCAGTCCAGCAAATTTCACAAGGCTACATGTATTGGTTTAGTTTATAAAAAATCGTAAATATAGCAACTTTTGAGGATTCTAGCAAATTAAGCATTTTTTTTAAAACACTTCCGTTTTGCACGGAAGCCTCAAACAGTGCTAGTTGACCCTTCTTTACATCTAGGTTTTATACACAAGAATGTATTCTTTGTAGCTATAACATACTGTATTTCACATCGTTGTGAATTTGTGAAAATGCCTTGTGCATTAAGTAGGCACCTCCACACTGAAGAATCTCGTTATTTTTTTTCCACCTAAAATATTCATTTGGCAAAGAAGCCACGTTCACTTTAGTGCTACCTAGTGATATGCGCATAAAATATAAAATATTCAATGAAATCTAAAATATGAAATTTTTGACCTGTGTTGATCTCTCGTGGAATCACCCAGTTGTCAGTTCTTGAGAATCCGCCGACAACTTGACTTGGCGAAAGCCTGCAGTCGCATATAGGGGACGTATTCTGAAACGTTCGCCGCCACGAAAGTTTCGCCCTGGCCACGCCTGCGCCATTGCGGCGCGCGCTGAATGGCTGCTTTGACAAAACCGGAAATTCACTTGCGCCACCTGGTAGTTCGTGTTACGTCATTTACCGTCACGGTGTCGTTGGGTGCTCCGGACATATATTGAACAAGCGAACACGTCTTTTGGCGTTCGGTTGCTGGTGGAGCCTAGTACAGGGTAGTTAGGGGGTAGCTTATAGTAGAGTTTTTGATGGCGCGTGCACGCGTTGTTTCCAGGCGATTATTCATTGATATATAACAGGCTGTGTTCCCTTGTGCAAGTGACACGTGTGGGTGGCAGTGTTGTTGAGCAGCGCCATGAACAACGCACTGCTCGCGTGGTTCCTCGCGCGACGGCGGGAACAACATACCCGCTCCAGCCGTGACTCCTTCTTCATGACGGGAGAAGCTTTTCGGCGCCATTTCCGGATGACGAAGAGCGCCGTCCGGCTGCTTTGCAGTGAGCTTGCCCACTTGCTGGAGCCGCTGACCGCGGGGGGCCTGTGCGTTGAAGACCAAGGCCTCTGTACCCTCAGGTTCTTTGCAACTGGCAGCTCCCAGTCGTCAGTCGGCAGTGAGGCGACCATCGACATGTCCCAGCCGTCTGTAAGCCGCTGCATTACAAAAGTCGCGCGGGCCATTGTTCAGATTGGGAAGAAGCAAGGATGGGTGGCCTTCCCACGCACCGCCAGCGAACGAGCTGCAATTAAGCAAGGGTTCTTGCAGCGCGGCAGGCTCGGCGGCGTGATTGGGTGCGTGGATGGCCCGTTCATCGCCATCGTCGCCCCGAACCTGCCTCCTGCGCAGAAGGCAACGTATTGGTGCCGGAAGGGCTATTACGCCCTGAATGCAATGGTGGTAAGTTGTAAACGAAATTGCATGTAATGGAACAACAATTAATGGACAGTCATTGTCATCACCGTCACACAATTGTCTGCAATGTGTTTCAGGTGTGTGACTCGGACTTGAGGGTCCTTCACGTTGACCCGCGATTCGCTGGTTCGTGCCACGACGCGCACGTGTGGCGGTACGCGTCGCTTCGCCGGCGCATTGCCAGCGGCCGCACTGCCGTTCAAGAAGGCGAGTACCTTCTCGGTGAGTAGTAACGAAGTTGCTCTCAAAAGAAAACTCTACTCGATGCGTGTGTATGATGTCCTATGTTGCGTAAGATGCAAGAAATACTGACTGCTATCTTTCTATGTGCAGGCGACAGTGCGTACCCACTAGAGCCGTGGCTCCTGACAGCTGCGCCCGGCCACCCTGCCCCGCAAACGCCGGAAGGGCGCTACAACGCCGCGCACACTTCCGCAAGGTCAGCGGTGGTGCGCTGCATCGGCGTCATGAAGAGCCGATTCCGATGTCTGCAGCGGCACCGCGCCTTGCATTACGGCCCCAAAAAGGCACCTACGATTGTGGCAGCGTGTGCGGCACTGCACAATCTGTGCATTGACGAAGATTTGCCGCATACGGGCCGCGTGTACTCATGAGACGACGACGACGGCGACCGTCCGCATGGCTCAAGCAGCGCAGGAACACAGGATGAAGCACCTCGGGCCAGGCGGGCACTGTATTTGCGCGGGATGGCGGCACGTGCGAGGCAGATTGCAATACTCTCGATTGCTCGTAATCGCCACTTGCAGCATGTACAGAGAGCGGTTTGCCACGCACGTCGCCTGCAACGCTAGGCCGTAGCAGTTTGCCCATTGCTGCCTCCCCTTGCCGTTCCCATGTGCAGGCACCTGTCGCCGCCTCCTTGTGCCCGAGCAGTGTGCGTCGCTTTGTGCCAGACGATCTCACGTGCTGACACTTGCTCCTCCTGTGCTGGGTGTGCTTGTGGTTTCGTTGCTGCCTCCCCTTGCCTCTCCCATGTGCAGGCACCTGTCGCCGCCCCCTTCTGCATTACAAGTGTTCGCCGCATTTCGGCTGAAAGTGCCTCCCCTTTCCTGCTCCCTTGTGCTGACACGCGTGCTTGTGAGCTCGTAGTGTGTAAGGTTTTCTGTCAAGTGGTACATCCTTGCTGCTCCAGTGTGCCGACACCTGCCACCATCTCCTGGGGCATTAGAAGTGTGTGTGGTTTTGTGGCAGTTTGTTGCCCCACCTGACCTACACGTGCCAGCATTCCTTATTGTGACAGAGGTGTTTGAATTTGTGGTGATGTTTCTCGGCTTTCTTTTAAGGGGGAGCTTCTTGTGCATTGCCTAGGCAACGGCTTGCGCTGCTGAGCATTGCCTTATGCTAGCTGCTGCCTTGTTCAACAGGTCTTGTGGAATGCAAGGGTCGAAGATACAATAATGTGTTCTGGCTGTCGTGCCACTGGTATCGCCGCTACTTCCTGGCTGCATCTTTGCAGCAGCACCAGACGCAGGGCCAGGAAACGCTGCATTCAGTGGGAATAGGAGCAGGTCAGTGAGGCAGGTGATGTGAATGTGATTACACGTCATGTCCACAACCAGCACGCCATCGTTCGTGTGAATCCGTTTGCATCATGCAATTTAGCCATTCTCACAGCATTGCAGCCTTGCTGTCATGGATGATGATGTTCCATCGCACCACTAACGCCACACCCTTGTGTGCAGGGTCAGGGAAAGAAAAGTGCAAGATTCGTGTGCATGTAGTGTAAATACTATATGTACCGCGGAAGGTGGAAGTTTGCGATGACATGGTGCAGCGAGGCGTACACCACATCTGAAAACAAAACGCTGCTTTCTCGATGCTGTCACTTCATGATATTGCACTACCGCAATACCACATCTTTAGATGTCATGCCATCGTTACCGTATCGTAGCAGTTATTCCATCTTCGTAACACCACTGCTATCATCCACTTGTAACATTGGAATAACTTCAGCATCACGTTTCTCTTGTCAGCATTTCCACTCCAGCGTAGTCTTGCTCGCACTGCCATTGTAATGGCACCAACATGTTACCATTGGCATCTTTTCAATGCCAGCACGGCATTGTTGCCACGTCTCTGCTTCTTCTCTTGAGGTGGCAGTATACATTCACTGCTGTCACTTCCATGATGCTTTACTGACATTGTGACTCGATAGCAGGTGTGCAGCCATAACAGTTGAGGTATAACAAGACTGTATCGAGGACGGACTTGATCCATGTGACGCTGAAGCTCACCTTCTGCCGTAGCATCGGTGATCATTCGGGATCCTCTTGTTTCTTTCACTGTGGCTGGCAGCCACCTTTCTTCCTCTCCGAAGTTGCGAGTCCGAACAGGAGTGCCCGGGATCAGCTTGTTTTCTTGATCTGCCTGTGGAATGATAGGAAAGGCTACGGGATTGTGAAAGGCATGCGTCCAACCGAGAACGGATCTGGTATCCCAAAAGTTGTTAAGACTGTGATCATCGAGGGGCGTTCTAAGGTAGCTAAAGAGCAGTTTAGCCAATCGCTCAGACAAGTTCAGCCTGTTCAGCCTGTTCAGCCAGCTCAGCCTGTTCGATTGGGGGTGATATGGTGCCGTACTAAAGTGCTTTATGTTGTTGCCTGTCACAAACTTCGTGAAAGACTCTGGCGTGAACTGAGTTCCGTTGTCTGCCACAATGATTCTTGGTATGCCCAGCCTGCTGAAGATTTCACGCAAGGCTGTAACTGTCGATTGTACTGTGGCATGACGCACTGGAATTGCTTCGATCCATGTTGAATGTGAATCTATGGCCACTAGGATCATGGTGTTGTTCACTGGACCAGCATAACCCAAATGGACACGTGACCGATTCTCATGCGTTAGTGGCCAGTTTACTGGTATTTTCGCCGGTGGCATTGCGTTTGCTTGTATGCATGTAGTACATTTCCTACCGATTTGTTCGATAGCTCCGTCGATGCTGGGCCACCACACGAAAGTACGGGCCAACGACTTCATTGCTGACATTCCCTGGTGCGTCTGGTGCAGGAATTGCAGCATGTCACCACGAGCAGCCTCGGGAATCACGACTCTGTGACCCCAGTAAATGAGACCTTTGTTAATGGTTAGCTCACTTTTTTGTGCGAAGTATGGGTCCAACTACGGATCGGGTGCTATATACTTCTTTGGCCAACCATGAAGTATGTAGGAATTGACATTTCCAAGTACTTGACCTTTCTCGGTCAACTGTCTCAATGCTTGCGACGAAAGGGGCATGTCATCTAGCTGCTGCAGCGAGTGCACGAACTCGTGTAGCTCCTCTGATGTGTCGTCAGTGGTTTCTAGAGGAGGCCGACTGAGTGCGTCAGTATTCAGGTTGTCCGAGCCACGTTTGTACTCTATCTTGTACAGGTATGCTCCCAGCAGCAAGGACCAATGCTGAATTCCTGCGGCAGCCATAGTGGGCGTGGGATGATCTTCGTGAAACAGACCCACCAGCGGCTTGCGAGATGTTATGAAGGTGAATGTTCTTACCAGACGGTAGTCCCGAAACTTTCCTACCCCGAACACTAGGGCCAACGTTTCACGCTCCACTTGGGAATAATTCCATTCGCATTTGCTAAGCCTTCGAGAACAAAAACCTATAGGCTTGTCAACGTTGCCAGTGCGATGGGACAGTACCGCTCCGATCCTGTTGGGTGATGCATCGCACTCCAAGCGCACCGGCAGTGAGGGATCGAAGTGAGTGAGCATTTTGGCATTGCATAAAGCGTTTTTTGATTTCTGAAACGCTTCCCGTTGTTGACAGCCGCAATTCCAGCGACGTTCTTTGGTGAGCAAATCGTAGAGCGGTGATAGCAGACTAACCATATTGGGAAGGAACTTGCTGAAATACGTGAGAAGACCTAAGTACGAACGCAGCTCGCTCGTTTTCTTGGGTGTTGGCGCCCTTATGACAGCATCCATGTTCTTCTCCAGAGGTTGCAGCCCTCCAGTACTGATCTTGCGGCCGTGATACGAAACCTCAGGCATCCTGAAGGTGCACTTGTCCTTCCTTAGCTTGACGCCATACTCTCGAAAGCGCTGGAGAACTGCCTTGAGGTTCTTTCTGCCGTTGTTCCCCTTCTCTGCCACCAGAACGTCGTCCAAGTACGCCTGGACTCCCGGCAAACCGTTCAGGACGCTGTCCATTATTCGCTAAAAGATAGCTGGGGCAGAAGAAACACTGAATGGCAGGCGATTAAAGCAAAATAATCCCCGATGTGTGTTAATGACCGTCAGCTCCTTTGACTGCTCATCCAAGGGAACCTGGTTGTAGGCGTCTCGAAGGTTCAATGTGCTGTAAACGCCACCCTCGTGCAGCGCAGCAAAAAGGTCATTGATTACCGGGAGTGTGTACTGCTCCGTCACACAGCTGGCATTTACCGTTAGCTTGTAATCGCCAGACAATCGAACTGTTCCCTCTTCATTACCGGAACTATAGGCGTCGCCCACTCCAAGTGAGCCACCGGGGACAGGACTCTGAATTTAACAAGCCTGTCCAGCTCGTATGAAACGTTTTGTCGCTAGGCATATGGAAGTGGCCTGGCTTTGAAGAACTTTGGAACTGCATCCTCCTTTATGTATAGATGAGTGGGCGGAACCTTGAACAGACCCAGTTCAGGTGTAATCACGTCCTCGTACTCACACAGGATCGCTTGCAAGTTTAGCCCTTGCTCCTTAATGCTGGACATGCTCAAAACCGCGGCCCCTTCGTTGTTCAGCGCCTGGATGAGATCACGGCCACACAGGCGCGGTCCGGAGACACGAACAACGGTCAGTGACGCCGTGACAGTCGTGCCGCAGAATGAAACTGGGAGCGTTAGCTTCCCGGCTATAGGCAACGGACCCAAGTAGCACGATAGCCTCAAGGTGGATTTTTCAATGCGGGGCTAGCTTGTGTGATGTTGGCAGTAGACGTCCCAGGGCACCACTTGCACGAGTGAGCCGGTGTCAATTTCCATCACGATGTCGGCTCCACCCCAGCAAAAATTGCATCGTACCGGGCTGACGATTCAGTTGTCTGCGGTTGGTTGCGGCTTTAGTGCATACAACTGCGCGGAGAGCTCGGCTTCGGCATTTTCCATTGAGCCGCTGCTCAGCGCCAAGCCCTGGTGCGGTCGCTTTTCCTTAGATCGACACACGGCAGCTAGGTGCCCATTTTTCCTACAGTTGAAACATTAGGCATGTTTGAAGGGACAAGTTGCCTCACCGTGCTAGCGGATTCAACACCGATGACAACTTTCAGACGATCCACTCGCCTGACTACGGATTTTTCCTGCCTGTCGCTGGGGTCGATCGCCCGCTAGTCTGCGAAGCTCGGGCTCTTCTTTCGGTTCCGTCTGCTTCATAAGCTGAACACCCTGTATGCAGCCTCTGCTGCAAGCACAATGTTTTGTGCTTCCTGCAATGTCAGTTTCTGGTGATAAAGCAGTGCCTTCTGCACGTCACTGCTGCGAATTCCACACACGATCCTGTCTCGCAGCAGGCGGTTCAACATGGTCCCAAATTTGCATTTATCAGCCAGGCGTCAAAGCTCTACGATAACCTGTTGAGCTGATTTCGCTTCCCTTTGAATGCGGGTGAAGAACTTGAAGCTTGCGGCTATCTCATTTGGCGTGGGTGCGTAAAATTCTTCGAGAATGGTCTTCTTTGGTCCCCGCGAAAGGAGAAATTCTTCTCCTTTCGCGGGGCACAACATCCACAGTACGTCGATAGGCTTCGAGCTCAGTGCCGAGATGAGAAGCGTCTTGTTTTTAGCGTCATCGACGATGCCGTCACCCTCGAAGTACGACTCGACTCTGATATAGTACGACGACCATTTGTCCTTGGCGTCGTCGAAATGTGGAACTTGGTACGCCATGGCAGGAGTGTTCGCCGTCATCAGGGTTCTGATTCGTTGCTCGTCGCCACTGTTATAAATCAACTGTTAGGACTGCTACCATGCGAGAACAGCATCCGGCCGGACGGCCAGGAGCGTTATAAAGGCCACACAAGAACGGGAACACTGTGCCCGTTTATTCAGTGACAGCCCTTTGTTCAGATGTTCTCAAGCTGCTCCGGCACGTGCGATGACGCCAGTCTCGCGCCACTGCAAACGCGGTTTTCTCTGTCTTCGTTGTCGTTTTCACTTTGCAGCAGTTGTGAACACTGCAGCAGTTGTGAACACTGCACTGTCTTCACACAAGTGTGCCTGTTGCAATAATGCAACTGCGACCATACCATTCTGGTTGCCCTAATGGTGATGCCGTTTCAATATCCTTGTAAATGCAGCATCGGAGCGCCTTCGACATGTTTGCATTCGTGGCTGCAAGCCTGTCGCATGTGTGTTAATGTTGTTCTTTAGCCTTTCTGATGTTAGGGCAGTGGCAGCGTTCCATCATTAACAGTACGTTGGTGTCATACGGTGACATTCATAATGTTGCTGTCATTGTGATGCCTTTCGTGCTTCTCTTTTCATCACGGCGCCCGGCTACTGAACGACGATGATAGTGTATGCTAGAGAAAATTAGCCCAACTAGGACATGTCATGTGCGCTTAACACTGCTTGATGGGCGTCAATAGTGTTCCTCGTGAAATGCCGTTAAAAGTGTGATTACGCGTACTTTTTTAAGCATGTGAGCATATTTTTCACAGCACTTTACCTCCCGATGCTCCTATGCCATGAAACCGGCTCTCTCATCCTTGTGCGTTGCAGATGCATGTGCTGTTGTGGGGCTTGTTTAGCCATACGCGTATTGTGTGTCATTGACCGATGTGGTCTTGACCAAGCAAGAACAGTCATGCAGATCCTAAGGGGACGAGAAGCATTGTGCTCCTACGTGAAGACAGGACAATGGTAACATTGCTTTAGGTGTTGCGGTTGTGCAACATTGTTGAAACTGCTGGCAACATGTGGATAGTCAGTGCTATAGCCTCGTGCTGCAGAATACGAGTACGAAATTAATGCAGCTGTGCATCCGTGCGAGAAATCTGCGCATTAAGGAATTCAACTAAGTGGAATCGCATGTATTGTCAAGCATACAAAACGTGCACTGTAAACAAGGCACAGTCTCCATTTGCCAATCGCTGTTGAGCCTTTCCTCGTGTGGAAGCTGTTTGCGACAGTGTGACTGGTCGTGAAGGTCTGTTTGCAAAAGCAAACATGGCTGCATGGCACCGTGGTAGTGACAAATATTTTTGAAGCGACCGTAGCAATCGAAGAATCATTACTGCCATCCAGCGCCATGCTGGTGAAGTGCCTTAGCCGCAAAGACAGAACTTCCGCATAGTCTGCAGCGCCAGCATGCCATGGAATGCTTCTGGAAACGTAGACGCTTATTATACCAATTTCAGTACTTCACCCCCAGAGCGGTGCCAATGACACGCAGAAATTTACTCGTGTTTGCTTTTTCCTACAATGCGGTGTTGCAACAGTTGTCGAGCGTCTTCTGTGGCCGCACAGTTGATACAAGAATACAATCGGATTCTACAGCTTTTGCAATGGTGTTCAAGCTGAACGTGGCTCGTTTGGCGAATGACATAGCGTCATATGATTTCGTTTCACCATCGCCGCCTCATTACCAGGGGCCTGTGTAGACTGCATTCCTAGCATTGTCATCATACATGATGCATTACGTTGCCCTACAGCTGTTACCGTTGGCAGCAGTGAAGGTGCACCAGTGCGCATTGCAAGTTGCACGTTACGCAAGGCAGCTCTTTTTCCCAGCAGCACTAAAGGGATTTTGCACAACGCGTGGGGACACACATTCTGCGTTTCTGAGGATGTGAAGGCAAATATACGTTGTTTGCAATAGAATTCCATGCATCGTTGGCGCTACGGACCTGCTCCGTGTGTGCTGCACACCTCCTTGGTACTTGATGAAAACGTGAAACTATGCCTTTCCCTCGTTCAGCAAAAGCAAGACAAGCCTTGGCCCCAAGGCGGTTAGGAATGCAACTGTTCACCTATAGAAGCAGCTATCATTACACAACCGTACGCAAGTGGGATAGTGTAGAGGACATGATGTTTCCCTTGACACATTATGTTTGGGGTGGTGTAGGAGTGTGTGCGACACAATGCAATGTGAAGGAAACGTAACTAAACGTGTACGTTGCCTTGCTGAGGTGCTGACATGGGAAGGTAGAGCATGAATCTTTTGCGGTACTGCAGACGTTACTTCGACAAATGTGCGACTACACGATATGTGTCTGACATCATGAAGGCACAGCACGCATGCGACGTTTTGTAGCAGCTGAGGAAACAGAACCGAGCTGGGATCGAATGGAACAGCATCCAACAGCGTTACATGCATATTTTGCAAAGCGCATACGCAATACACGCTTGCTCATATCCAATTCCATAATAAGTTTTGACACACAAACAGTGCAAACGCATGTGTTTCCACCGATTGTTCTATTCAGCAGGTGCGTAGAACATGCGAAGCATACATTTCCTGGCAAGCGTGTGTGAACCTCCTCGTACATTTGCTAATTGGAGGAGACTGGAAGCTCAATTAAAGATCATTTCGGCACATATCTTGTATGTGACATTCTTGTATGAACTCCTACACCACGCTATGGGTACAGAAACGTGACTGCAAGAAAGGTGCACAAGTGCTTGCGGCCCATTGAGGAAATTTTTGTTGTGAGGAGATGCCGCCGCATTTCTGACCACATAATACGAAGAGGAGTATGGAACACTTTAAGAGCGAGCGCCATTGCCCTGTGAAGGGGCCAATGCTTAGTGATGCACTCTCAGAATGGGGCCTTTCGGCTTGCTGAAAATAGGCTAGGCCCCATTGAGGCGCGCTTTCTTGTCTGTGGCGTAAACGCAAAAGTGAACTGTGCTTCAGATTACGTGCCATATTCTGTGCCATGTGGCATGAAGCAGTACACTACGAAATAATCGGGAGGTATTGATGTGCAGACAAAGAAGCACGCATTGCCCACTCGAAGTACGTATGGCCACCGTCATACAGTGGCGGATGACCCTTGCCAGTTAAGTTGAACAATTGTGTGAAGCAACAGGGGTCAAACCATTTTGCCATAGCTCCGATAGGGCAACACGTGTGACATTACAAGCGGACCGCAACTTATACTGCAGACAATTCGCTACACGTATCATACAGTGGTCATCTGAAGTGAATCACTTGGGAAGGTGGTGCAATGTAGAGCAAGGACGCTTGAAAAAAAATGTTTAGCTCCGGCTGCGCCTCCATGAGAAATGTTGCAACAAGCTCGATTGCAAGATACAAAGATGAAGAGCATGAAGCACAAGGACAGCTGCAAATGTGATACCAGCAAGGAATTTACATGTAATGCACTGTATTGCATGTTCCGCTTTACCCAGAAGGAATCATTGCTGCAGTCAGCATATGCATGGTGAAGCGATACAGTTCGCATAGAGCAAAACTTCCTGTTTTGTGTAACGATGATGCTACATCTATTGCGACATCGTGAGGACCATCGCATTTTGCATCTCCCTTGGCAGCTAACTTAACGACTCTGAGTCGACGGTGTGATGCACGTGCATATGACATGAAACGACCCAATCAGGCTCGCTTTGTGCACCAATTCTCTAACGAGTAAACAGAAGGGTACAGTGATACAAAAACGATTTCACGCCATGTATCACACACATGTGTGAAAGACGCTGCACATATAGATCACATGGTGTTTTGATGTGTAACAAATTATGTTTAATAGCTTTCCCACTGCAGCACTGCCACTTTGTCAGCATGCATCGAACAGTTCTCAGTTTGCATGCGTGACAAGACCTGCCCTAGGTTGTGATCACAATTTTCCAATGGGCACTCCATGGTTCAGACGAATGTGTCACGCGAACAGATCAATGGTACTTAGCTTGCACGTTTGCGATTTAAGAAGATGCATGAAGTTGCGCTTTGCAGCCACACAAAGTGGCCACCACACCGAGCTGCACATTGCATACCTTACAGTAGGAGTCCAACATAACGTTGGGGCCGAGCACACATGGCAGCTCATGATCACAGTTCATATCGCATCTGAAAACCTCGCAATGCAAACTTGGCAATACATTCATTGTGCTGCAACGTGTTCGGGCCGTGTTCAAGGTCGTGGTAACTGCTACGTCACACGTGGTGGAGGTTGCTCCTAGGTTCCTGAACGGCTTCTCGCCTGCTCTACGTCCTGGAGCTTCGCTCAGGTAGCAGTTTGTGCCAGCTAATCGCCCTCAAGCTGCAAGACGCTCCATCACACACACCAACATCTACAATCTCGGCTACGTCTGCCACATGCTCTCCTCGGATCATCTCTGGGCCCTTGCACGATCCCCGTCCGCTCGCTGGCCTTCACAGTGAAGATGTGCAAGATTGGCTTGACAACTACGCCCGGGTAAGTTCATGCAACCGGTGGGGCAAGGCGATTAGGCTACGCCGCATATACTTGTAACTCAAGGGCGTAGCGAAGGCTTCTTTATTCAACCACAAGATCGACTTCCCCGACTGGAGTACTTTGAAGAAGGTTTTCGTCCTCCGGCAGTTTGTTGCGCACTCGAAAGCAGCAACTAGGCAAGTCCCACACCTCGTATGTAGATGATGTCCTCTCATTTCGTCGACATGTCAACGCTTCGATGATGGAAACCGACAGAGTACGCCTTGTACTCAAAGGCATTGTGACTGCAGCCTTGAATGTGTTGGCCACCAAGGATCCGACCTGCATTGCTGATATTATATGTACGTGCCAGCGCCTTGCCGACCACGAATTTCTGTGAATGGCGCCAGACACCTTTGAAAGCGAACCCACAGCCGACCTCTCTTCACGCGCGCTGGAGCGCACAATCACACCGCCACAGCTGCAGTCTCTTGACTTCTCGGCAGGTTCCATTCCTACCCAGCATCTACACCACGTGTGGAGGAGCACTTAACGGAACCTAAAATGCGCCCCGAACACGTGGCGGTGTAATCACAGTACAGGCACAAAGCAATCTCATGATGGGTCGCCACATGCAATGAAGACTAAGAACCTGATGTGACCATAATAAGGTGCACACAATGAGCACGTGCATAAGAAATGGCTGTTGTGTTTCGGCGGTAGCCGCAGATGAACCACGAATACAGTCACGGCCGCAACGGAACTAGCCCTCTTTATTCAGAGGCATGTATATATACAGGTGGAAACACTGGCGCCACTGGCGGCGTGTAAGGGCAAACAGAAACTGAAACTAATATACTACATATTCCCCTCCTTACAAGAACAAGGTAACAAGAACAACAAGTTACAAGAACAAGGTAACTAATAATAGATTAGTGTTGTTACACATATATACAGTATTTGCAATTAATTACAATTATCTTCACTATACATGTCATGTGCTCAACATTAATAATACTGTATCGAATAATTATACAGCATGGCCTAGGACAAGCAACGCCAAAAAGACAACGCAAAAACGACAAATTGCTCGCAGAAACACAGGCATGTGCACATAGTTCGTGCAGCACTCAAGTTCTGACACTGCACCCGTCTGCACCTAGCACCCAAGCTACATGTGGTCCCGGTATCGATCTGGAGGCCTTCTGTTCCTCGGTGGTTGGACCCGACGTTGAAGCACACGGTCATCCGGCATAGCTGACGCTGGAGCTCGTAGCGTGGGCGTAGCTGGTGAGGCTTCGGGACGAGCTGTTGAGGCGTAATCGTTGGATTGCCGAGATGCCGACGACGGAGTCACGGGTTCGGAAACAGCATTATGCGGCTGATTCCATGTGGCTGAAGCTGCAGGTACCCTGGATAGCTTCGACGCGTTCCAGGTTCGTCCATCATCAAGCCGAAACGTTGATGGACCTTGTTGACTGATTACCTTTCTCGGGTGGCTAAACGCGAGGTCTCCCTTAACCGATATTCCAGGTTTTCTTATTCTAACGTAATCACCAACAGACACTGTTGTCTTCTTCGCGGCCCTGCGATGGTCTGTGTACTCTTTGCTGTAGTCTTGCTTGCTCTTAACTCGTTGGCGCAGACGATGAAGTTCGGAAACAGGATCGCTGAAGAAAGCTGGTGACGGGTGACCCACAACGTCAAGGCGTGTTCTCGGTCGCCGTCCGTGTAGGAGAACAGACGGTGGAACTCCCGTAGTGGCATGTGGCGTGCAGCGATATATGCCCAAATACTCTGTAACCGCTTGGCGAAGCGGACGCTGTTCCAGCATAGCGACCTGCACAAAATTCTTGAAGACCCGGTTAAACCGCTCGACTAGTCCGTTCGCTTGGGGGTAGTAAACGGAAGAGTGCACAAGGCGGATGGCGCGATCTTTGAGGAACTCAATGAACTCCCTAGATGAGAACTGGGGCCCGTTGTCGCAGACCACCACGTCCGGATAGCCTTCACGGGCGAACACGTGAAGCAAAAAGTTGATGACTGTGCGGGAGGATACTTCACTGCAGAATTGAACATCTGGCCACTTGGAAAAATAGTCGATGAGCGTAATGGCATATCTGCAGTCATGTGGGGCTCTCTCTATAGGGCCGACGATGTCAACAGCAAGCTTCTGCCATGGACGCTCTGGCAGGGGTACTGGCTGCAAAGGGGTGGCAGCAGTCTTCGTACTTTTGTCAGCCATCTGACATATGCTGCAGTTCTGGATGGAAAGCTCCACTTGCCTGTCCATGCCTGGCCACCAGTACCGTTCTCGTAGCCGAGCTTTTGTTCGAATACCAGGATGAGCTTCATGGGCAGCAGCGATTACCTGCGGTGTGAGAACCAAGGGAACGACGATTCGTTCGCCGCGCAGGAGCAGATTGTCAACGACGGACAATTCTTCACGTACCAAGAAGAAAGGCTGAAGTTCGCCCGAGAGCGTCTTATGTGCAGGCCAAGATGTGGCGACATAGATCTTAACTTGTTCTAACATGCAGTCATCACGAAGGGCCTGTTGAAACTGCTCTTTAGTGAGGCACGGTAACTCAACAAAGGACACAACCTCATCAAATGAGACATTTTCCTGCGGAGACGGAACTGGAAGGCGGGAAAGGGCATCCGCCACCTGGTTTTGAGACCCCTTCCGATACTCTACTGTATAATTGTAGCGAAGCAGCCGTTCGGACCAGCGTGCAATGCGAAGGGGGCGGCGCCCAGTGCCTTGAGAAGAGAGCAGCGAGACCAAAGCTTGGTGGTCCGTGCGCAATGTGAAATGCCGTCCCCACAAGTACGTATGCCAATGCTCACAGGCCCAAACACACGCCAGCGCTTCACGCTCTCCAACTCCGTATTTCTTCTCTGCAGGTGAAAGTGTGCGTGAAGCAAAGGCAACAGTTCGCAGCATGTGGCCATCAACCTGCTGGAGAACAGCACCCAGTCCGCAGTCGGACGCGTCAGTGGACACTACAACCGGAAGGGACGCATCAAACATGTGCAGGACTTTGCTGGAAGAGAGCAGAAACTTCACCTGGGCGAAGCTGGCGTCTACAGCATCATTCCATATGAATGGCTGGTTCTTCCGGAGAAGAGCTCGCATTGGTTCTACCACATCGCAAGCCTGGGAACGAACTTGGCATAATACTCGATCAGTCCGAGGAAAGAGCGCAGACTAGTACCATCAGTGGGCGCCGGAGTATTCATAATGGAAACAATTTTCTCTGGCAAAGGAGAGATGCCTTGCGGTGTGATCCTGTGTCCCAAGAAGGAAAGTTCCTGTACGCCAAATACGCACTTGTCATTCAACTTGAGCCCTGCTTCCTTGATGCCCCGCAGTACAGCGGTCAGGTTGGCCAAGTGTTCCTGTTCGCTCTTCCCGAAAACAATGATGTCATCGATATAGAACAAAACACCAGAACATCCTTGAAGGATTTTCGACATGATTTGTTGAAATGCAGCCGGGGCGGATGCCAACCCGAAGCAAACGCGCTTGAAGCGGAAGAGGCCATCGTGCGTTATGAAAGCTGTCAAGTCACGGCTTTCAGGATCGAGCAAAACCTGGTAATAGGCCGACGCGAGGTCCAGCTTCGAAAAATGCGTTGCCCCATAAAGACTGTGGAGGAGTTCTTCTGTGTGTGGAAGAGGGAAACTATCCGTCACGACAGCTTTATTAGGCTCCCGTAGGTCCACGCAAACACGAATGCCTCCATCCTTCTTCTGAACAACAACAATCGGAGACACCCATTCTGAAGCGTTAATGCGCTCTATCACGCCCAACTGCTCTAGCCGACGAAGTTCCTCAGATACCCGAGCTCGGAGTGAAAGAGGAAGGCGGCGAAGTTTTGCTACAACGGGCGGAATCGAGAGCCTTACTTTGACACGATGCACAAACCCATTTGCTAGGCCGAGGGCGGAGTCGAAAAGACATGCAAATTCATAGCGCAACTGTGCTGGAAGACGTGCAGATGAAACCGGTTCCTGAACTGGAACTTGTACGTTGGTAGCACTGCTAGTTGACGTAGTAGTCTCAAGGCAGCGGAGGGACGAGCCATCAATCTGGAAGTCAAGAGCCATAATGGCGTCGATACCCAGAAGCGATGTACCTTGGGAGACAACGTAGAACAGAATGGACGCCTCGCGTTCCTTGTATGCGACTTTCGAAAGAAAGCACCCTCGCATTGGAATAGGCTTTTTTGAATAATCTAACAGCTGCACACGGGGCGCGGACAGCAGCACCTGTTCGGCAAAATGTTTATCAAAAAGATCCCCCGCTAGAATGGAGACTGAAGATCCCGAGTCGATAAGGAATGTTAAAGTCGTGTGACCAACTGCTACCTCCACTAGAATTCCGGCGCGGCCGGACGCGGTCACACATAGAATGCTCACAGCTTCATTGTCAATTTCACTGTCGGGCAAGGTTTCATTGTCGGGCAATGCCTGTTCGCTAAGCTCACGAACCGCAACGGCCCGTCGCTTCTTGTTGCATACCGCGCTGAAGTGACCAACGAGACCACAATGATAGCAACGTTGGCCTTGGGCTGGGCAGCGGGCTGATGCGGCGCGGTGCTGGCGCGAACCACAACGATAGCAGTGAGAGGACGAGTTGTATGGGCGCAGATACGAGGCAGGTTGGCGGCTGTCGTGCTGCAGGCTCGCCTCGGTACGAGGTTCACGCAGGGGCGCGTCGTTACGCGGAGTGTGGCGCGTTCCAGTGCTTCTATGGTCGTATAGCGCCATGCGAGAGTGCCCCGATATGCGCTGCACATTGCCGGAAGCAAATTCTCGAATGTCCTCATTGGCTTGTTCGACTTGTGAAGCTAATGACACTGCTCGGGGGAACGAGAGGGTCGAGCCCTCAAGAAGAAGGCGTTCGCGAAGATGCTGGGACGCGACCCCTTCCACGAACTGGTCACGAAGCGAGTCTTCCAGAGACACATAAGAACATGCTACCGCGAGAGCACGTAGTGCAGCAACGTACTCCTGTACAGACTCCCCCGGTTGTTGCATACGTCGGCGAAACCGGTGCCTTTCCGCGACATTGCTTGTGCTTGTGAAATGTTGCTTTAAGGTTTCGATAGCTTCGTCATAAACGGAAGGCTGAGCGGCGTCTTCGCTCTCCTTACTACGTTTACCGCCGGCAGCTGACTCACCGCTCTGGGCGGCATCCGACGTAAGCAGTAGGCTGGAGAAGATACGTTGACCCTCAACGCCGAGGCTGTGTATCAGCAGGGCCTTGCGACGTTCAGGCTTGAAGTCGGATGCTCCTGATGCCAGCAGAAAGTTCTCGAACATCCGGTACCATTGCGGCCAGGGAACAGGAGGGCGGCCGGGTACAGGCAAGAATGGGGGCGGCGGAGCGAGCCCGATACAGCTCATGGCGTAGTAAAGTTGCAGGCGCGGTTACGCCCCTCGAAAAGATCCCATCTTCGTCGCCATTGTTGTGTTTCGGCGGTAGCCGCAGATGAACCACGAATACAGTCACGGCCGCAACGGAACTAGCCCTCTTTATTCAGAGGCATGTATATATACAGGTGGAAACACTGGCGCCACTGGCGGCGTGTAAGGGCAAACAGAAACTGAAACTAATATACTACAATGGCCATAGCACTTTGTTATCCATTTTCAGTCTGTCAGATCGGACAACACCAATTACAAGCAATGTGCAAATACCCTGTTGTAGTGTTGCATGCTCTACACATTCACATTTGCTGCACGCACGTGATGCACAACATTGCAGTCTTCACAATTTGCTAATTTTACAAGCAGTACCTGAAAACATATGATTGTTATCCTCTGAAAACATCCTATTTTCCCCAATTGTTCCACCCTTCCGCGCATGCACCTTTACAAGTATGCAGCGTTTTCAACAGCATGTACATGTACCGGGTTCGCGAGGTATTTGAGAGCACACTGTTGCCTTCCCGCACAGGAGAGCATCTATAGCAAAACACAGATTTTTGTAACGAAACTGTGGGCGATACTTCCGTAATGCTTTATTCCCACAATTGCTCAGTGGATTCAGCGTCCTCAGCAACGACACATTCAGCTGCGCACGAGGCAGCGTGAAGGGGTTCAGGGGCCATTACAAATGTTCGCATTCACGCAGCTATGGCAGCCTTCAGCGAGTGTTTCGTATTATTTGGCTGTTTCTTGGCACCGCTCGCAATGCCGCCTCAGATGAGCTAGACAAGTGGATATAAATTTGGATAGGTAGGAGGCCTCAAGTTGGGAATGACGGGGTCATGGAAGCTGTCAGAAAACCACTCCTGTGTAATGCAGGCGGTGTGAGCGAGGGCTTGGTGTTGCTGACCGTCGTAACATTTTCCTCTAGAAACAGTCTCTGTCCAGGGCGTTGCAGTGATGAGCACCTCTATGTACGCGGCAGCGTTAACGCGGACACCTTCTGCAAATCAGCGTGCCGGCATGGTGTTACCGTTGTTGCTCACGATGGAAATTTCGTTTAAAACACTGCAGCTAACTCATTGGAACTTGCACAAAGCGACCTGCCATTACGGCAGGAAAGTTTTCGGTCGTGCTCAAAGTTCTTTTCATCGGAAAATAAATACTGCAGCATTTGTGGCTCCTCGGGCCTCTCCAGCTTGATCAGCAATCGCTAGGAACACAGCCGAGTAGGTGACCCTCCCGAGTCTTACTGGACGTAAGTTGCCCCCTCGTCATCACATATAAATGGTACCGCATGCTGTCGTGCACAGCGAGCCTGGCAGTCGACTGTGCCACCTGTAGTTCCTTTGCAGTGTCTTGCATCAACTTCCCTGGGTGGTCACTCGCGAAGACTTGCAGTCGCCAGAGGAAATCCGGGGTTCTGGCAGGGTCTGACCACTCTCTGTGCTTCTCCTTTTAGCCACAAATGCCACGCCACTGCAATGGCACACACTTCTGTCCGAATCTTCCAAGCGAGACTTCGCTCCATTCAGGAAGTTAACAATTTCCAAGTTGCTGTGGTATGCAGCCACGGTGAGGACTGCATGGCGTTTCGTTTTCTGCGTCAAACTCTGTACACTTCCATTTCTGAGCAGTGTCCGCCTTTTCCTTGATAGGTGGTCAACCAACTAATTGCCACATGCATACATAGTTTTTATGAGCATGCAGCGGTCTGCGGCTATAGGTGTAAGTGTTCTCAAATACCTAGCTTACCCATCACATAAAAAGCCGAAAGGCATTCCTTTGATGTCACAGCTACACACTGCAGTTACAGCATAGCCTGTAAACAGTCGCACGTCATTCGGCACATTCGAGTGGCAATGATGTGGAATGTTAACCATTGACCCAAGTAAATGCCTTCCGTTTACAAGTGTTCAGCAACGTAACACACTTCGCATTTTCGCCCCCCAGTGTGCAAGATTCCGCATTTCTCGTAACACCTTTGTCATTAATGGGGTTCGCACACTCCGAATGGCCACATTGTATTTCGTACCGGCTATGCTGCGTGCTGTCTCGCAGAATGTCACTTTCACCTTGATATAATTCAATATCATACGTGCAGTGTCTCTCTGTGTTCACATATATTTTGCTTGGGACTGTGGCATTTCTATTCATTATATTCATTTAGTACGCTTCCACCAGTGGCGCATAATTATATCTGTCGTGTGGTAAAGCCACGCAGGTAAGCTGAGGATCGATGCACTGCTGAGCAGTGTCAAATTCAGGATAATGCCAAGACATTGTGTTTTTCTGATTTTGTTGTTTTCTGTGCTGTTTGCTGGAGTGCCGTGTGTTCTGCCCTTATACTCATGCGTGTTGCAAGTGTTGTCTGCTTGTGGTGCGACTTTTACGTTATTGCTTCTTTATTATGGCCTGTGCATGCACGCATATGTAGAACTGTTAGTCGTTCTGCTGATACCTACACGATCACAATAAATTACCCTTGCCTCCCGCACGTATTCATGTGCTGCAGTGTTCAAATGATCTAAGTTTAGTTCTGTTTGCAGCATCTCCTTCGGGCACATGTGTTTACTCGAGTACAAATGCTTAACCAAATCGAGTCATGAGTTGTCGTTCACTACATTGTCACAGTAAGCACGCTACCTCAATATGCACTACTTCAAATGATCGAGGAATAAGGCACATTTCGAACAAAACAGTTCACCACATCGATGTGTATGCACCCTGCATCGTACGGGCTGCGTTCGCAATGCACCCACAATAATCCCAAATCATGCCTTGCATTGTCTGCATGACCAACAATTCATATTGGACAATGGCTTGGCACACGTTACACGGACTTGTGCACATAGGGAACGCTCTGGTAATGATTTCAGTGCTCACAAACTCACTAACTCGGCTGTTGAGGAAACGCTTCACAAAACTAAAACACAATTGCACATACGCATTATACATTTAGCCATAATAGACCTGCTTGAAGAAGCTGAGAGAGATGTACACAGCTATCGACATCAGTTCATCTGATATGCAGTTACCGTTGCTTGGCAACGGAGACCACCACCCGTTCATTGCAAAACCGTACAGTGTCGATGCATATGGATCACACAAGGTTAACGTTTAATGATGTTAGGTGTTGTGCGAGCGGGACACAATGGTCAAGATGCATGACATTGCCAATGAAACCTCATTAGTCTGTGTTAACGGAGAGCAATCATAAACATGTTCAGAGGTGGTGCAGCTTCATGTAAACACACATGGACATGGCGCTCCCTGAATACGTGCATGCAACGGGATACAGCTGTCCAAGCAGGACAGATAAGGAAATTTTGATGTTTGTCGGTCATTGCAAAACAAGACGCAAACACGTCCTTAATGCAACCCGAAACGTCCACCGGTCACGCGAAACGCACAAAGGAGATGATGTATGACTGCTCCCACCTCGCCGTGCTGTTCACGGGGAGGTGGGGCCAATCAAGGTGGCATTATGCTGCTTTTATCCTGCCACCCCCACTGCTTGCATGCATCTGTGTACTTACGTAGTAAGCGAACGTCTCACTTCAAAATGTTGCCAAAGCAAAATTGCTAGCTCCTGCGACATGTGAATATGTGTGCATACATGTTCACTGCTGCACAAGTATAGGCACCGTGGTTCCCATTGATGCATAGTGGTAATAAGAAATGCAAGGTTTAAAACCGATATGTACAGTATGTAATAGTGGGCGCTAATGGATGCAAATTTCACGAAATAATTACAAAGTACAACGAAGTCCTCCAAGGCGTCCCGCGCAGATGCTATACACACATGCATGTAAGGCGAAGGCTGATTCCATTCACAAAGAAATAATTGCATTTCTGCGGCGCACTGCAGAACAACGTCTACCAGCGATACAAACATTGCAGTCATACCGACGGCTGAGCAATAACACGCTCTTGTTGTGCAGTAATGCAATGTCATTGAGCAGTGTGTAAATTGAAAAAAAAACACACCAAACGTTGCGCACGGTACGAAAGACATGTTCCTGCAGCACAAAACTTTTCCACTGCTGTGCCTCCACAAAAAATGTGCACACGCAATGAACGAAGCGTTACATGGCATGACACTTCGCAGACCATCTTTGCTGCGAATATGGCCCGTGTCTGTGCATTTACAATTCATTACGAATCTGCATACCCCTATACGGAAATCTCGTAATGCTCTCACACTAACATGACAAAAACAGGGTGAGCGCGAGACATGGACATTCATTTCAATGAGCATAATGAGAACAAGGTGAGCACAGGAGGCAACATTTTGGCAAGTGGCCTCGTCCTTTTCCAGTACACACATGTTGAAAGCGGAAGCCAACGTTTCGACAAGTGCATTTGTGTTTGGTCAGGGCATCATCGGTTTTATATGTTGCACTGCTGTGTACACACACCGCTGTTGTGCAGCGAAAAGGTTCATCCAAGCACTTTATAATAAAGAGCCAACACTAACGTATGTTTCCAACAATACAAACAGTACAGCCCTATTCGATGTGATACATGAACGAACGAACACGCAAGCAATCAACAAGGAACATGTAACACGAAACGAAAAAAAAACTATGAGCAATGAATAAATACATAAAGTGCTGCGATTGATTGCTAACAATAATTATAAATTACGAATAAATGGCCTCCTGTGTCAGGTCCTGCTGACACAGGAGGAATGAACGGGAAAAAAATTACTGGGGCTGCTGCGGCTGGTCCCCCTGCGGCAGGTTCTGTTGCCGCAGGAAAACTGTCAATGCTGCAGCGAGCGTGCTCAATGGGGCTAACTGCTCCTGGAGCAGTTGCAGTTGGCTTCCCTGCCGCCCCATGACGTTGCCCAGTCTTTCCAAGGAGTCGGCGACCCTCTCCATCGCGGCAGTTTGCTGTGAGAGGAGGGGGGAAAAGGCACTTCACATACGGTGTGTCCTCACGCGGGTCCACTGCTGTGTTCGTTTTGTTCGCAGAACCTATGTAATGTTACGTCATGCACTTACAAGTCTACCTTGTCCGATTTGTTGCATTCACAGAGAACCAACTTGCACTGTTCCCTCTTGCAGCCTCACAGTTATGTTACACGTGTCGTAGTGGGTGTACTTCTGGAAATGCCAGTGTGAACGTTTAGTGACGTTTTTGCTGTATGGATATCAGTGCGTTCTCCTAAGCGGTACGCAGGTTAAGGTAACAGGTGTAATACAAAATTTATTCGTGCCACATTTACAGACCCGCATTGCAATATTTCACTGAGCTAGTTGCGTCTAGGACCACACCTGCCAATGTAAGTTGCTGAACATGTCTGGCACACTTCGGCCAGTAGTTCTGGTTATATGGGGGACCTGCATATCAAAGGAGCGCTAGTACAGAATTCATATTTCATGTTATTGTTTCGTTTGCAACAACAGCGTTCATCCAAATCTGAATCGCACATACCAACCCCACTGTCCCACAACAATACAAACTCATTCAGGCGCTGCCCTCAGATGTATCCTGCAGTCTACATAACGTGCTTACAAGTGTACGGCTTGTGGGATGCATAAACCAGCAATGCAAGCTCCTCGTACAGTGCAACTAACCGCCTTATGCATTCATTCCATGCCGCAAAATAACAGTGTCGTCCTCACACTGCAGCACATCCCGCCATCCAACCTCTCATCCACGCACATCGGTGCCTGTTTTTCCCTAACCTCACAGATCTGCTAAAGACTGCACGATGACTGCACATGTTACTGCTATCCCTGTGGTCTTTCACTTGCCGAATGCCACTACAACCTATTCGTCGCACCACCTACCAATCTTTACGGCACTACTACTGCTCATTACCAACCACTACACTGCCATCCTCCTTCCAGCACACATTCCCTTAAAGAATTGTGCCCAAGGCAGGCACCTAACGAAAGCACTGCTTATGATGGCTGAATATACTGAATGAACCATTACTCATGAGAAGTGCATACCTTTCTCGACTCCGCAAGCAATTCGCGCTGGATGGTGGCTTGGCTTTGCGCAACATGCACAGTTCGCGCACCATCCAGCACTGCCTGCTCGAGCAGCTCGCCCTCGGACCTCGGTCTCCTGCTCCATGCGCCAGCTGCTTTAAAAAAAAATGGTGAAACATGTGGTGAGTGCTTCCAAATATAGGGAGAATGAGCATGCGTGGTACGTCAGAGGCTCACACAGTGACAGGACATATAATCCTTCCAACTGTCGATGTGCATTACTTCTACTGCAAGCGCGACACAAGCGAATTATTTGGTGCCTCGGCTCAGTAGTCCGTTGCTTTATGTAGGCAGTGTAGTTCCCTACCACAAGAGTGTATACAATAACTGAACTTCTTTCTAGCCTGTTCAGGCGGTCGGAAAGCGAAAATGTAATCAATAGCAGCAGTTCCTGCACATTGCTCCGTATCCAGAAAATTGTGTGATCTGCACTGCTACATAGGTTCTTTCATTAAGTGGTGGTTGTGCAAAGCTAATGAGGCTCAGGTTACAACGACACTTACTCCTCCCTAGACTGTCTGCGTTGTTGCAATAAGCTGTATAATATTGAAGCGTTTCTGAAGAAACAAGTTCCATGCTAAACAATGTACACTATACAAGACTTCATTTTTTGCACTTAACAGATTATCACGATGTGGGCGGCAGCAGTATGAGGCGTTGGCTGTCATGTCCATTCTTTTAAACGTTTCCAATTTATACGTTGTGGGCACTCTTGGGTTTGCGCCTACCTCAACTTGGTCAGTGGACAACAACTAGACATATTGCTAAAGCAAAACTTTTTGCATCATTTTAACTTCCTCAACATCGCTACCCTTTTAGGCTTTTCCTCCAAACAATGCAGCTGTTAGTCGTGCCTGCCGGCATCAAGCACTGCTGGAGCATGCACGACACTGTGCGTACATTTCGTGTAACGCATTGTGCGCACATCACCATAAGCTCTCCTCTCCCGCAACTGCACCCTACGGCTTGGCCTGGCAAAAAAAATAAAAAATTTGCATACGACACCTACGCTTGTGCTCATTGCATGTGTCCACAAGTGATACGTATAGTGGCTTACCCTCGCTGGGCCTTGACCTTCGTGGCCGGGCGGGTCTTGCCGAATGACGCCTCCCTGTTGTCGCACTGGGGCCCGGCTGCGGCTCTTCGGCTGTGGTCTCCAGCGCCGCGGATGGTGTTTCGCTGGCCTAGTAATATGCCAACATAAGGAAGGAAACCTTATAGCACCTGTACACTGCCTTTCAAATGCGATATGCTACTACTTTGCACTGCGTCACACCTGCACCCTCTCTTGGAAAGTGTACAGCTACAGACAACACAATTTCTATTTCAAAACAAGGTCGAGTGGCTTCACCCTGCACTACCACTTCATTGGTCGAGTAGTTAATAGGATCTAGACGGCACTACGCAGGGCATGTGTTGTCCACCACGATGGCATAATGTGCACACCTCAGGCTGCTCGGTATTTCCTGCTATGTGCAACCACAGTGCACTTCCCTGACTTTCTTAGGCACTGGCATCACCATCGAAAAGCAAAACGCAAGAGTACACTTGCAAAATAGTATCCTCACCTCCGAGCTGCTCGACACGAAAAAGGGCTCTCCGAGGCCTCTTGTGCAGTCACCCCCAACAAGCTGCAGGACGCGGCCTCTTAAGGTACGGACACACTGGCGTCGAAACGAGCGCGGCACGCCGCCGGCGGCGCGCCGCGAAACCTGCCGCGGAAGCCGTTTGGTTTGCCGCGCAGAGGATGGGTCGAGGAGCCATTTTCGGCGGCTTGCCGCGTGCCGCGAACCAATGAGAGACGTCCGGGCTTAGGGTGCCTCGATGCCAGCGCCGCCGTTCAGGGTGGTGCCATCCTTGGACCACCCCCACGCCGCCTTTCTCGCTGCGACGCCATATTGAATCACGGCGGGCGGTCAGAGTGGTCGCGGTTGATCGGTGCTAACAGCTGAGCTTGCGTTGTTTGAGGCACTCGCTGGTGGTTCAACTTGTTTGACAGTGTTCGACTGCATGACTGAGAAGCTTGTCAAGTCCACTGAGCCATCATGACGGGCTGTTGTGTGCCAATGTGCTCCGGGTCAACACGTAAAGGCCTGCGCTGTTTTCGCTTCCCCCGGGAGTCGGAGCGAAGAAAGAAATGGGAAGCTCAAGTAAAGCGGGATTGGTGGAACGCAACTGACAGCTCATATATCTGCGAGGTGAGTTGCAAAACAGTTAAGTCTTATCGATCCGTATTTTGCAATTAAAGCAAACTCGTGTACGCCGCTGCTGCATAGGCAGCGTATACGTACGCGCATCCGTACGGGCGCGAGCGTGTTTTTCGTTGTGAACTTAGCTTTTCTACGCGAGTAGTGCCCTGATTATAGTCAGACGAGGGTGATCGTTTCAGAATACGTCCCTAGCATCGAGAGAACAGCTGCGTCGCCGAGAAGACCAAGGACTTGTTCAACTGTAGGCAGAATGTGACGCTCCCTGAGGACCACCTGGTTCAGTCGAGTGAGAACACACAGACGACTTTCCATTCTTAGCTCCCGCTACCACACCGGCACACGACGGAGTTGGTCTACCCATACGACGAATGAGTCAGTTTCAAGTTTCTCCAGTTCTTGCCCAACAACTTCACGTAGCGGGACAGGCAACCGTCAAGGGGCAGTCAGTGAGAATGGTACAGCGTCTTGCCTTAAGCGAATGGTGTACTCATCTCGGAGTGTACCGAGGCCACGGAACAGTTCGGCATGATTCGTTGGCTCAGGAATGTTCACGGCACCAAGGAATTTGACTACCTCAAGGGCCTGGATAGCCGGTAGACCCAGTAATGGTGCAGAAAAGGGTTCAAAGCCATAAAGGTGCTGGGAGCTTGTCTTCCCTTGCCAAAAAAATTACCGAAGACACTTTGGAAATTCTAAAGTGTGCTTAGCGAAAGCCATGTGGGGTGCTGGATGTACTGGGACCAGACGTGTCGTTGTCGTCTGTGCTGGGGCCTGGTTGTCGGTCGTCTACCCCCTCTTGTAGGCGTGTGCCACTTGTACGCGCTTCTTGATGGGCCTGGTTGCGACAACCACTGCAGCCGCTTTCGTTCCGCCTCCCTGGTTTGCTGTTCGGTGACATAGCCAGGCGGTGCTGCCGTCTGCGCTCCGCTTCCCCGGCTCTCCGGTTCGGTGACATGGCCAGTCGCTGCTACCGTCTGCGTTCCAATTCATTCCTTTTGGTGTTCGGCGATATTGCCTGTCGCTGCTGCCGCTTTCGTTCTGCTTCCTTGCCTTTGGTACCCGGCGATCTAATCAGTCGCTTTGGCGTTTTTGTTCTGCCTCCCTTGCTTTCGCATCTGGTGACATGTTCAGTCGTCGCATGCGCATTCGCTCCTTGTTCTTCTGGTGTTTGGTGTTGGGGGAATCCGGCGACCGCTGCTGCTTCCCCGAAACACTTGTCGCGGAATCACTGGGCCGCTTCGGAGCCACGCGTCCCACTCACTCGACTGCAACGAGACGTCTGGCGAAGGAGCGGCAAGGCAGCTGCCACCGCCGACGCGCGCGCGCTCGTTCTACCGCTACTGTGTGACGTCACGGTTGCTATGCGCAGCTGCGCCCCTCACCGGCGCGTCGGTTGCTAAGGCGGGGAGGAGGCTACGCTGCTGCGCGGAGGAGCAGCCATATTTGGTTGGCCCGGCTGTACGCCAAGGGCCGCGCCACGTCACCTGCCTGCAAGAGGTGCGGGGACCCCGAGACTCTGGAGCACCTTCTCTGTGCCTGCCCATCCTTGGAGCGGGAATGCTCCACAGTGATCAACACCTACAGACGCCACGGCCTTCCAGCGACCACAGAGACTGACCTGCTGTTCCCGGTGTGTCCCCAGCTCCCTGCACTCTTATGCTATCTTCGGCTGGTCATTTCTGAGCACTCTGGAGCGCTCTCGCGAGCGGCGTTGTCTTCGACTGGTTGAAAGAGGGTGCGCGCCCTGCGTTCGGCTGGTTCTTCTCGATTGCTCTCTATCTTGGATCGCTCTGAGGCGCTCCGAGCCCTGTCGTCGGAGCAGTCATCGAGATTAAAACGTCATCGCAGCGCCGCGTCGCTGCTGTTGGCGACGGCCCACCGTAACCTTGGCAACCTAGGCCACTGCATGCTGGCGTCTCGACAAACGTTCGTGCCGCCGGCACGTCCGCCGGTTTTTCGGGCAGCGCCGGGAGCTTTGGATAGGCGAAACATCGGACGTTGGCAGTAGTCACGTGGTTTCGCATCAGCAATTTCCTCCTCCGAGAGCGAGTCGCACGTTCGGATTGCGCGCTTGTCCCCTACCTTAGAGCTCGGGAAACGACCGATCTACCCGACTCTGCTTCGGGGCATACAGGCGACCAGTCGAAGATACCATTAGAAAAATTTACACCCTTTGGGGTTTATCTTGTCCCACAACAGTAATCGTCATCTGTCTTGCCCGTGTTTCCTTCCTCTAACGCTGCGAGTCCGGTACTTCCCAGTCACGAACGGCATGCGCGTTATAAGCGTGACGCATCATTCTCGACAGAAAAGTAGCGAGCGCCGAGTTTTCAGGAAAGGAAACGCAAGCCAGCCAGATGACGATTATTGTTGTGGGACAAATATACACCCCAAAGGGCGCAACCGTTTTAAGAGTGTGCGCTGCAAAGCCTGCTAGAGTTTATATAAGTACCACGGGAATAGACACCCTATAAGCGCCCGCTACAACGCTGGCAACTTTACTGAAGATTGCCACCTGTCGTGCGCAGAGGAGTCTATTTTAGGCGACATCCTCCCTCTTTCCCTGTCACACTCTACACTCTTAGGCAAAGTTACACCCTTTGGCTTGCCCCTTCTGCCACACAACAATAATCGTCATCTGCCTTGTGCGTTTCCTTTCTTTAACGCTGCGAGCCCGGAACTTTCCAGTAACGAACGGCACGCGCGTTATCAGCATAGAACAGTTTACATCATTTGGAGTGCCCCTTCTGATAACGCGCGTGCCGTTCGTTACTGGAAAGTTCCGGGCTCGCAGCGTTAAATAAAGGAAACGGATCAAGGCAGATAACGACTATTGTTGCGTGGCAGAAGGGGCAAGCCAAAGGGTGTAACTTTGCCTACACTCTTAGAACTGTTGCACCCTTTGGGGTGTAAATTTGTCGCACAACAGTAATCGTCATCTGCCTTGCTTGCGTTTCCTTTCCTGAAAACTCGGCGCTCGCTACTTTCCTGTCGAGAATGCTGCGTCACACCGATAACGCGCATGCCGTTCGTGACTGGGAAGTACCGGACTCGCCGCGTTAGAGAAAGGAAACGCGGGCAGGATGACGATTATTGTTGTGGGACAAGATCAGCCCCAAAGGGTGTAAATTTTTCTAAGAGTGTAAGAACAGTTTACACCCTTTGGCTTGCCCCTTCTGCCACACAACAATAATCGTCATCTGCCTTGATGCGTTTCCTTTAACGCTGCGAGCCCGGAACTTTCCAGTAAGGAACGGCATGCGCGTTTTCAGAAGGGGCACTCCAAAGGGTGTAAACTCTTCTATGCTGATAACGCGCGTGCCGTTCGTTACTGCAAAGTTCGGGGCTCGCAGCGTAAAAAAAAGGAAACGCATCAAGGCAGATGACTATTATCGTTGTGTTCTGTAATATCATGATTCTTTGCAAATTACCTTTTGTTGTGTTCCCCCAAACTAAATGGCAATATTTCAATGTGAGTAGAATAGCGCATTGTACAATAGAAGCTTAACCTTTGACGGTAGAATGTATCTGTTGGCGTATGTCAATCCAACGATGCGAGACAGTTTTGACACAACATGGTCGATATGAATGTCCCAGGTCATATTTTCGCTGAAATACACTCCAAGTATTTTAAATGCGCTTACTAGTTCTACCTTTGAGTTTTGCAGCTTAATGTCCGAGGTAATATTAATTTTCTTGTTTTTCGCACGGTATATAACAGCGTTCGTTTTACTAACGTTTATTTTCAATTTGTCAAGTTGCGCCCATGTATCTAATTTCACAAGCGTTCTGTTCGCTCTCAGAATCAGCTAATCCGTACTTTCTGCAGAGAATAACAGTGTCACATCATCAGCATAAATGACAAATTTCACCATAGGATCGACGTTAACAATGTCATTCAAATATAACTTAAACAAAAATGGGCCCAGAATACTCCCTTGAGGTACGCCGGCAGAAATTGGTAATATATTAGAAGAGCAGCCATTTAAATACACGTACTGCTTGCGCTCACTAAGGTAGGACGTCAGTGGTGATAGAACCGTTCCGCGTTTCTTTAACAGGATAGAGTGATTTAAATAATCGAAAGCTTTCGTAAAATCTACGTATATTCCAAGGGCTACTTCTTTATTTTCAAGCGATTGCAGGATCAATTCTTTTTGTTCTAACAGTGCCATTTCTGTTGATCGATATTTCCGGAAGCCATACTGCATGATATTGCATTGTTCGCTAAAATTTGTCATTCTAGTAAGAACCATTTTTTCAAATCCTTTTGAAAAAACGGGTAGTATGGATACTGGTCTATAATTTGTAAAATCATTTTTACTACCTCTTTTGTGCTATACGCTCACTTTGGCGAGTTGCATTTGCCCTGGAAATGTTCCTTGAGATAAGCAGAGGTTATATATGTAGGCTCAACACTCTGTTATGTCTCCTATCACAAACTTCACCGGTTTTATCACAATTCGGTCTGCGTCACAATATTTGCTATTATTTAGCCCCATGAAAACCGACATGGCCTGTGATACTGATGTTGGTGTTAAGAACATTGACTTCTCGTTTCTTATATGAAGAGTATTAGAATCAACGAAATTACTAGTTATCTCTGTGAAGTAGCTGTTCAATGCGTTGGCTAAATCAGTGCCTGTGAGTTCTTTATCTTCAGTATGAATTTTTGTTACTTGGTTTGGGCCTGTAGATCTGTTTAGAAGCCCATTCAATTTCCTCCATAATTCATCCGACTTATTCATCGAGCAGCAAAACTGGTTACAGAGATATTGATCACGTGCACTGCGTATTTCCGCCGTCAGTTTATTTCCGAATACTTTAAAAGCCTTTAGCCTATCAGGGTCTCGAGTTTTTTCAAACTTATATAGCCTATCCTTTTTGTAAATTTTCTTCAGCAATTCAGGTGTGATCCATGGCTTCCTTATGTTCCTTCGTTTCTGTGCATGTTTATAAGGGAAGCACTCGTTGTATGTACACAAAAAAGCCGTTAAAAACAAAACATAAGCCTTTTCGGCATTTGTTTCCTCAAGAACATTTCTCCAGTCATGATTACGAACTTTCTCTTTGAAATTGTTCAGGTTTTTTGTCGACATATCTTGAAATAACTTTGCTATCTTTTTTGTATTAGGAAATTTGCTTTTTGGAACGCACATAAAAACGCCGCGGTGGTCACTGATATCAGCATTTATTACGCCTGCTTTCAGAATAGGCATGTGCATATTGGTTATAAGTAGATCAAGTAGTGATTCAGTCTGCAATGTAACATGTGTAGGATCGCATATCACGTTTAAGAGGGAAAAAGAATTTGATAAGTTTTGGAATTATTTTTGTGGGGGTATCTGCAAGAAGGTTATTGTTAAAATCACCTCCTAAAATGACATCGTATGCCATTTTAGGAGTGTGTTGATTTGGCTTGTCTCGTTGTGTGGTCCGATGTACGAATTTGGAAAGCCAGGGCACCTTTTGCGTCCAATGTTTGTAACAACATTAAACCCACAAAGTTCCGGAATTCAAGATCTAAGCACTACTTTGGAAATGTCAATGCACCTCTCCAGTCAAAAGTTTATGAGAACTTTATACCCACAAAGTTTCGGAATTGAAACCCCAGTGCTCCCTAGATTCCGCCGCCTCACCGACATGACGCGACGAGCCCGCTCGCCATGAAAACACATTTGAAACTTCGTGCTCGGATGGCACTCCTTGCGTTACGATATGTGACTCGCAGTGCGTGGGCGTTGCCAGGAAATCCAGCCCGATTTCGCAATGTTCGTGCAAAAACGTCTTTTCGAGCGTGAAAAGTACTTTCTAGACAAAATCGAGCATGATTTCCGGCGCCGGGGGTTGTATTGGTCGGCGGTGCATGACAGCACGAAAAAATTACGAGGGGGGGGGGAGGGGCTGAAGCGTCATAAGCGCCCCCCCCCTGCTACGCTCCTGCTATATACCTGGAGAGCCAAGTTGGTCCGAAGGTTGCTTTCAAACACTGTGCCCTCAACGCAGCAGCACGATGCTCTATGCACGATGCACAGTGGCCCAAAGTGAAAAGTGACAGTCACCCACAGTGAAAACAGATAGATAGATAGATAGATAGATAGATAGATAGATAGATAGATAGATAGATAGATAGATAGATAGATAGATAGATAGATAGATAGATAGATAGATAGATAGATAGATAGATAGATAGATAGATAGATAGATAGATAGATAGATAGATGTTCGGGAAGTATTCCAAGGATGTTTATCGCAGTAAAGCTACTTTTGTCCAGATCAGTAGATCCGGACAAAAAGAGTAGGTACTACATCATTTTGCTCGAGAAATTCCTTGTACATTGTACGGCTTCCTAAGTCTATCATCCTCAGCCGAAGCCTCTAAACCAACTCATCGATGCTGAAAGGAAAGTATGCGGACTTGCCGTGCACTCCTCGCATTATTTATTTATTTATTTATTTATTTATAACCCTCAGGACTAACCTTTCCCCTTCTTGGTCCACTGAGCCACTTTCATGGTTAAAGTTCATTCTCTCTCTCTCTTGTTCGTCCTCACTGAGAAAGTAAATAAGTGCTAGCAAAGCAACGCTTCCCGCATGCTTGCTTGCTTGCTTGCTTGTGATCGCCCAATGTGAGGATATCCCCGGCCACTTGCTTCTTTTATGGCCACGAGTCTACTCCTAAGCAACACTCCGCAAACTTAATGCAGTTCTTCTCTCGTTGAAGCGTTACAGGTATCTCTTTTTTTTTTACTGCAGGTAGCATAGCCTCCGACCGATGCCGGGCCCGACACCTTTGACATGAGCCAAGGTCGAAAGAATTCCGTTTGATGTAATCACTACCACATGTTGAGTCCGCGTCGCTGTTCTTTCATGTGTCGTTTCCTTGCTTTTTGTCGACGTTTGTGTCACTCAGTAATAGCCATGTTTAATTTCGTACATCAAAACACAGCATACACACCAAGTGCATCACCTTAACTGAGCAATACATTTAGAACATAGAGCTTTCAGTTTAATTGAATGAGACCAATGGTACTTTGCTCATGGTTGCCTGTATTACTCAAACTATTCTTGATCTGCAATTAGTTTACTAATTAAATACGTTTAACTGGGCAACATTACAAATATTTGTTTTTGCTCCTACGTCATACTTGAAAGGTTCTAGAAAATGCTGAGAAACACGAAATGAAGTTAATTTCTTTAGGTTTTCATTTCATTCCAGGCTCCGAAATAAGCCCGTGAAATATGGTAAAAAACGATTACGTCTTCCTGCTTCTAAGCGTGTGGATGGCGTCCGTCTCGATCGTCATTTGAAAGTATCTTGTGGCATTGCTTGTATCAGTATATTCATTTACGTGCCACTGCTATCGCTGCGGTGATTTCATTGCGGCGTCTAAGTTTCAACCTAGGTGCCGTTCCAGCAGTCACAGAGGCAATGAGAAAAAAAACTTGCAGTTTACTTTTGTGTTGTATATTTATCTGATGATAATGTCTTTTTCGGACCAGCATAGGTTTCTGAAGTTGCGTTCCGGGGAAACTCAATTATTTAATCTAATCACAGACCTCCAGTACTCGTACATTCATCCTTAAAAATAGACGTCATATTTGTTGACTTCGCCAAAACATTCGATAAGATCTCTCACACCCACCTGACGAGAAAACCTGCTCGGTCTCAACATTAACACTAAAATTACTAAGTGGTCAATACCTTCCCAACCAGTTGGTCTCACACAGTAACTGCTAATGACCGTCCCTGCTAGATTAGCTCAAGCAAAGTCAGGTGTACCGCAGGATTCAGTCCTCGACCCTATTTTATATATAAGTATACGTCATTGACATTCACAGTAACGCGTATTGAGCGATTCGATTATTCGCGGATGACTGCGTTCTTTTTAGAAAAATTAATAATACTAACCCCCAAGATCCTTACCATTTTCAAACAGATCTTAATTAACTTGCATAATGGTGTGGCGATTGGCCGATGGAAATAATTGTAGGTGAAACTAATGCCATTTCATTTAATAAAACTGGCATCTCAAAGCCACGTGCTTATTCTCTTAATAATAAGCTTATTCGAGCCGTAACCGCAGCAAAATAGTTGGGAATAGATTTTACGTCAAATTTAACCGAGAATCCTCACACTGATACCATAACGAGCAGGGCCTCTAAATTCTAAAAGAAAAAAAGATTAAAAAAAAGAAAAAAAGAAAAAAGAAAGAAAGAAAAAAAGCTTCTAAAAAAGAAGGCGCAATCTGCGTCAAGCTAATGCATCTACTAAACTCTTGGCCTACAAAATACTAGTATCATCAAAAATGGAATACGCATCATTAAGCTGGAACCTTCATCAGTTGTATTCCGTAAATAAACTTCAATCACTTCAAAAGAAAGCTGCCTTATTTATTCTCAGGAACTGCTCACGAACATCGAGTATAGCAGAAATAAAAGAATCCCTAAATTTCTCGCCTCCCGAAAAACGTCGCTTGCTTAGTTTCTTTTTTTTTTTCACAAGCGGCATCACAGCTAGTTTTCTTTCGCTGCCTTGTATACTAAACCGGCCCATCGTGTTTTCCCTCGCCTGGATCATAAGTTCGAAGTCCAGCCTATATTCTTGCGTGCTAACCTATCTCTATTTTGAGCACTCTTCCTTGTCGTTAGTCATTAGAATAAGCTCCCAGACAACATTGCATCCCACATCAATCACGACTCATTCATTGAGAAGTTGCAGTTATTTTTAGGTGCTCGATGTTTTTTAAGTGCGCCTTTTTCTTCCTTCTTGTATTTCAAATGTTTGTGCGGAACATGTGTAAAGCTTGTATAATGCTGTGATAAGTATTCTAACTGCTTGCTCGACTATTCCCTCAGTCTATATATATATATATATATATATATATATATATATATATATATATATATATATATATATATATATATATATGTATGTATGTATGTATGTATGTATAGTGCACGCCGTACTAGGGGACTCCGTATTGATTTTGCCCACCAAGGCATTTCTAACGTGCCCGCAATGCATGGGACACGGGCGTTTTTACCGTTCGCCCCCATCGAAATGCGGCTACCACGGCCGGGATTTGATCCCCCGAGCTCGTGCTTATCGGCGCAGCACTACAGCCGCTACGCCACCGTTATAACGTTTGATTCGCGGTCTATCCCGTACGGGCCCTGAGGGTAAACGAAGAAGAACAACGCGTCCTTGGTATCACGGTTTTATATCTGACGTCTGTTGAACAAAAAATAGGGCATATTAAGCTGCACCTCAGCAAACGGCACTTAACTGCCATTAATGAAAAGTTAATGTGCATACCCGTCACACGGATATATTTCGTATAGTGTATAGAGCGTTGGATACACTGTAAATTGTAACGGAGGAAGCCTAAAAGCAGTGAAGAAGAAACTAGGAATAGGCAAGAATCAGATGTATACGTTAAGAGACAAAGCCGGCAATGTCATTACTAATATAGATGAGATCGTTCAAGTGGCTGAGGTGTTCTATAGAGATTTATACAGTACCAGTGGCACCCACGACGATAATGGAAGAGAGAATAGTCTAGAGGAATTTGAAATCCCATAAATAACGCCTGAAGAAGTAAAGAAAGCTTTGGGAGCTATGCAAACGTGGAAGGCAGCTGGGCAGGATCAGGTAACGGCAGATTTGTTGAAGGATGATGGGAAGATGGTTTTAGAAAAACTGGCCATCCTGTATACGCAATGCCTCATGATTTCGAGCGTACCGCAATCATGGAAGAACGCTAATATTATCCTAATCCATAAGAAAGGGGACGCCAAAGACTTGAAAAATTATAGACCGACCAGCTTACTGTCCGTTGGCTACACAGTACTTACTAAGGTAATCGCAAATAGAATCAGGCACACCTTAGACTTCTGTCAACCAAAGGACCAGGCAGGATTCCGTAAAGGCTACTCAACAGTAGACCATAGTCACACAATCAATCAGGTGATAGAGAAATGTGCGGAATATAACAAACCTTATATATAGCTCTGATTTATTACGAGAAAGCGTTTGATTCAGTCGAAACCTCAGCAGTCATGGAGGCTCTACGGAATCAGGCTGTAGACGAGCCGTATGTAACAATACTGAAAGCTATCTATAGCGGCTCCACAGCCACCGTAGTCCTACATAAAGAAAGCAACAAAATCCTAATAAAGAAAGGCGTCAGGCAGGGAGATACGATCTCTCCAATGCTATTCACAGCGCGTTTACAGGGGGTATTCAGAGACGTGGATTGGGAAGAAATGGGGATAAATGTTAATGGAGAATACCTTAGTAACTTGTGATCCGCTGATGTTATTGCCGTGCTTAGTAACTCGGGGGACAGACTGCAATGCATGGTCACTGAGCTGGAGAGGCAAAGCAGAAGGATGGGTCTAAAAATTAATCTGCAGAAAAGTAAATGAATGTTTAACAGCCTCGGAAGAGAACAGCAGTTTACGATAGGTAGCGAGGCACTGCAAGTGGTGAGGAAATACATCTACTTAGGACAGGTGACTGCGGATCCGGATCATGAGACTGAAATAATCAGAAGAATATGAATGGGCTGAGGTGCGTTTGGCAAGCATTCTCAGATCATGAACAGCAGGTTGCCATTATCCCTCAAGAGAAAAGTCGATAACAGCTGTATCTTACCAGCACTCACGTACGGGGCAGAAACCTGGAGGCTTACGAAAAGGGTTCTGCTTAAATTGAGGACGACGCAGCGAGCTATGGAATGTAGAATGATAGGTGTAACGTTAAAGAATAAGAGCAGATTGGGTGAGAGAACAAACGGAAGGTAATGACATCTTAGTTGAAATCAATAAAAAGAAATGGGCATGGGCAGGACATGTAATGAGGAGGGAAGATAACCGATGGTCATTAAGGGTTACGGACTGGATTCCAAGGGAAGAGAAGCGTAGCAGGGGGCGGCAGAAAGTTAGGTGGGCGGATGAGATTAAGAAGTTTGCAGGGACAACATGGCCACAATTAGCACATGACCGGGGTAGTTGGAGAAGTATGGGAGAGCCTTTGCCCTACAGTGGGCGTAACCAGGATGATGATGATGATGATGATGATGATGATGATGATGATGATGATGATGAAAGATTGAGTGGCATGCTGGCATCGCAAAGTCTGGCGGAGCGACTAAGCGCGGGCGTTCTTGCGCACCTGACTAAATATGTCCGTGAAGCCGAAAGGGTCGACGCATTAAATGACCAATACAAACTGGGCAGATGGTCGATAATATCCACCGACAACGTCGACTTGATTCGGCAGCTGCTCAGCTTCTTCAGGGGATTCGTCGACTACGGTGTGGTCTACTTGTACATCCAGGTTATCGTCGACGCGTTCCGTTTCGATTACCTGCGCGAGGTCAGCGGCAGCGACTCAGAACGCGTCGTGTTTCGTCGTTTTCGTCGCGCAACGCGCGGAGCGCCATCGTAGTCCAGCTCATTCCGCAGCAGAGCGCGGACAGTGCCGTCCTCGAGGTGTCCGGAGTGCGCAAAGCTATCACTGATGGTGACAAGTTCGCCTGGTTGGCCAAGCTCGCGAGTCGAGAGGCTCACGTGAGGCGCCGTGACGTCCGCCTGCAGCAGTTCCGCGTCTCCTACCGGGAACGCACATTGGGGGAGGACGACCTGGAGGAGGCCTCCATTGCCAGTGGGCTCCCGGGCTTCTTCATTCGCCTCAAGGCACAGCAACAGTGGAGCCTGCTGGAAGATCCTCCGGCCGTGCACGAGCAAGGAGGTTCTGTACGACGCCTTCTCCAGCAGTATCGTCGTGCCAGCGTCGTTGCCTCGGGAGCCTATTCTCTACGCTGGGTTAGTCCCACCCGAATTCGTCATGGACAGCCTCTGTGTACTGCTAGCTAGATCCCTCCTGTACGCTGCTTTCCCTGCGAACGCGACGGGCTCGTGGTCGCCCGAGGAGAGTACTGCCCTGGTACAGTTCGAGCAGTGCATGGACGAAGAGGCTCGCGCGGCTTTCAACGTGAGCCTTCGCGAGAGCAACGAGCCTCCCGAGATCTACATCTGGGCCCAAAGCGTTCGCAGCGCGTTTGACGCTCTCAGGACCACATACGAGCAGCGTCTACCGGCCATAAATCAGGGCACGCTTTATTGGGTTGCAGCTCAAAAGACTTTCTTAAGGCGTTTTTGTCTTCTCTCCTGCGGCATGTATACAGCTGAGTAAAAAGCTTATGCTTACCTCGAGAGACGTAAGGGCAGCTTTTACAAGTTTGATTTTCAAAGGTAATGAGGTCAGTAATTCAACATAAATTGCTTCCGTCAATCATGCGTTGACTACTTGCGTAAGATTTTTCATTTCTGCGTGGCCGTCTGACGACTAAAGTGCTAAATAGCAACTTTGATATTGTCACCAGACAGACCTTTATTCCTTCTGTGCCCTCATACACGTTAGCTCCAAAGATAAGATACGGGAACTTAGAACATGCCAATTACCTGCAACATCCCAAATAAAATAAAAACGAAGAGCGGCAATAGGTACAGCCCAATCTTTACGTGACTAGAGTTTTTTTAAAGCACCCTATAAATTTTTTACACTTTTAAAATCTGCATGCTGTTGCATATGGTTTATTCCTAGGGCATATACTAGCCTATAGAACAGCCCAGGAATGCGTAGCAGTCTAAACGACAAAAAAAAAGAGTTAATGGTGTTGCGCTCGCACCAGCATGCACAGTTGTCATTTTAGAACGTATATTAGGCGTTCTACTTGGCTGCTTTAAGGAGGTCCTTTTCATTTTACGTCCTTCAAGAAATAACTGGAGCTGTATTGGGTATTCGGAAACGAGCGGATCAGTTTCGGAACATCGGATAGAATGATGGTGAAAATTTTAAGGAATTAGGAAAGAACCAGCTTTCGAACATTCAGTTGTCTGCTCTATATGAACGCCTCATAAAGTGACTGCAATGCAGCCCGTAATATGACCAATTCAGGAGAAGCCAAAAACTGGCAAATGGTGTGGCAGACTGGTATTTAAGTGGCAGCTGGCACCATGACGGAAAACGAGGCTGTAGCTGCAGAAAACCGGCCAAGTGAATTTCATAAACGTAACGAAACCATCATTGAAACAAACTGTGCAGGGGAATTACTACATTGGATAACAAAACATACACCAGAAGTATTTATGGACCCAAAAAATCAACAATGATTACGATGCTCCTCATTGCGAAATTTGAACGCAGCTCTATAATATATAGTAATATTGATAATATAGAATATAAATAATTCCTATTAACCTACAACCTCCCTTATCATAATCTGACTCGGAGATGCACCAGATGGACACCCTCCGTACGGCTCTAAAGGCAGCGCTGGGACTTCCCCGACATGCGGCTACGCAGCTCTTACTACCTCTCGGGGTGCACAACACCATCCTCGAACTAGTCGAAGGTCATCTTAAGAGCCAATTGCAACGTCTACAACGAACAATGCAAGATGCCACATTCTATCCCGGCTCGGATACCAAACACAAAAAAACTACAACAGGAAAACCGCACACTTCTCACGCTTAGCATTCGCAACAAAATTCACGTGGCCCCAATTCCCCGGTATATGCACCCTGACCGTCATAAAGACCGAACAAAGACAAGAGTACAAGCCCTGGCTCTACTCTTTGGCGATGACACATCGAACACACTGGTCCTGTACACCGACGTGGCCCGCTACCCACAGAAACGTGCCCTATGTGTAGTCGTACTACATAGTACACACATTTTGAGGGCTTCGGCAACGCTCAACACTGTGGACAGTGGCACGGCGGAAGAGGCTGCTATCGCCCTAGCCATCGTACACGCTTCAACCATGCCGGCACCGGATGGATCCATCACAGTGGTCACTGATTCACAGACCGCCTGCAGGACTTTGGCTCAAGGGAGGGTGACACCCTACACACACCGCATCCTTACACCATTACACCCCACAGCGTTACACAGGGTGCGTACCGTCTGGACACCTGGAAACGCCCCTTTCCATGGTAATGAACGCGCTAATGCGGTAGCCCGAGAGCTCGCTAACCGGGCACCTTTGGAAGAGCTGCCCAACCCAGACGACGCACCGAGAGAACCACTGAACTACACTGAAAGTTTACAGTATTACAGCGATAGCAGGAGACACTTCCCTCCGCCATATAATTCCCTCTACCGAGAAGATGCCCTCGTGTGGCGACAGCTTCAAGTTAATTCATTTCCCTGCCTCTTTTATCTTCACCTCTTCCACCCCACAGAACATCCCTCATACTGTCCCTATTGTGTAGCAAAGCCCACAGTATATCATTGCACCTGAGAGTTCCCACACCCTCCGGATTACTCCCCTATTCCTTCACCTTCCTCCTGGGAGACTGCGCTGACCAGCTTAGACCCGCGAGAGCAGCTACGGCTGATCTGGAGGGTACGCAGAGTGGCGCGAACCAATGGGGCCCTGAACTAAGGGCTCCACCCTACGAGGAAGTCACCCCATCTCATTACAAATAAATGTGCTCTCTCTCTCTCTCTCTCTCTCTCTCTAAGTGTTTTCACTTTGCGATATATTGGCTGGCACGGACTATCTGTCTCGTGTGACACGTTGCAAACGGATCGAACGGTGGCGTGACTAAGAAAATAATTAGTGCTTTTTTGTTAATTAATTTAATATCTATCTCGCTTTATCGCGTTCGTAATGTATGCCCCTTCTAATATTCCAGCTGAAGGACAATAATTATGCTTTCTCCTAAAGGCGCTTTTAAACACTCCATAACATTAGAAATTACTACCCCGTATATAAAATTAGTGCGTATGGCTCGACGCAGCAAAACTGGACGACAGCAGACTAGGACGAGAGGCCCCACTGGTCGAGGATGGACACAGATATGCTCAAAATTTATAAGATAGTGTAAGTGTTGTGCTGTCTTAAGCTTGATAGCACATGAGCTACTAAGGCTCTCATGCGCCAAACACTAGATATAATTCTTTAAAAAGTTGGGTCACCTCAATAAGTCCTTGTCTGGGCAAGAGCCCAAAGGATCCCAGCAAATTAACTAAATACCTTGTCATTGTTTTGTCATTGTATATTCAAACACTGGAAATATCTTTCTGGCCCATCAAACTTGTGCCGTCGCATTCCATTAAGATGTGTTACCTTGCTATACCTGCTTCCTTGAATTCAACGCCACTTTTTTCTTTTTTCCACATAATTGCGTAGATATTTGCGGCTTACTGCCTACTGCGGCCTACCACATAGGCCTACCCAGGTGGTAGGCCTACTGCGGCCTACCACCTGGGTGGTAGGCCGCAGCACCTGGGGCGTAGCCGGTGGCTCTTCATGCAAGGCAAAAGCAGACTGCTCATTCACTGTTATCCGACCTACACAGATTGAGTGTCCTAACCAGTCACTTTGAAATGTCATTATAGCTGGATAGCTACAATAATAATACACAAAACAGGTAGTTAGAGCAAAAGATGCCACAGAAAGTTGCTGGTAGCCGTAACCCTTAAGAAGCACAAAGAGTCTCTATTACAACATCATGTCATTTGTAATCTTGCATTTCTCCTCCATGAATAAGAGCTGGATGTTGGACACAAAGGTAATAACAGCACAGTGACGTACTTTACTTCATAGCAAGATCATACAGCAACTGCAAACAACAATGCTACTACAAAAGCTAGGTCACTGCCTTACGTGCAAGGCCACTTGGCCCAGCAACAGCTGCAGGGCCCGACACCACGAAAGCAGTTGTCGCTGGTGGATGTCTGCGGGAACCGCTGGGCCCTGCAGCTTCCTCTGAACTTGCCTCGTCCTGCAATCAGAGTAGTGTTCAGACATTGCGAGCAGTGTGTGCAATGCGCATCATGTACACAAGTTGCTGCTCAGAGTACATAACCTATATTGTCACTTGCACAAAAAAGGGCTTAAAAATTTTGCAATATTGTGTTACAATGTAATGCTGAAAATTTGTGAGGTCACAGCAGGTCACACAAACAACACTTTTTTAAATCCAATGTACGCACCTCGCTATCGGGGAAGTACTCAGGGGGGGGGGGGGGGGGGAACAAGGACCGCTCCTGTCCTCATAAAGACGTCGAGGACGCGGCCGTCCACGCCACCCACTTTGCCACCTCCAGTAGCCCTGCAAACACGGCAACAACGACAACGTGAAACTACGTTACTGTCAGCATCATTAAAAGCTCACCTCTTCTCGCTCGCGGCCCTGGCCGCTTCTTTTTTCGCTTTATGGGCCATCTTGGCCCAATGGTTGCGCCAACGGCTGGTGGCCTTTACGGCTGGCCCCTGTGCGTTAAGCACCGCCGCCACCTCCTCCCACAGTTCGTTTTTTCGAGCAGCAGTCATACGTGGCGAGAACTCTGTAGAAGCTCTCGCCAGGTATGGGTGCTGTTCGATGAACTAACTGCACGAGAATAGCCGCCTGCTCTTTCGACACCCGCGGCCCTTTTGCTGCCATTTTCTCTTTGTCAACTTGGGAATTTGAGCCGGCCCGCAGCACAGTAAGAAATTTAGAGGCAAACATTCTGTCTAAGCTAGGCGCCTGCATAAAGTGCTCACTTCGACTTATTTCTGCCTTTTTATACCACTAATGTAAAAAAAAAAGGTGAAGTCCATACTCACATTTAATGTTGTAGCAGCTTCTTTCTCGGAGCGTATCAGTGCAGGAAGTATTACCGATGCAGCGATAACTTTGACGAAGTTATCGTTATGTCATGGCGGTGCCCTATGGAAAATGCCTTGACAGTTCTCGATCCACCATGTTGCAAAGTTTGACCTCGGGGGCTACGGATAATTATTCTTGGCGCTTCCCAAAGAAGAAATTATCACACGTCAGACATGCAGCGAAAACCACACGACAATGCAAGCACTACACGAGCAATAGTTACTCACCTCAATCCTGATCTGACGGGGGCGGGGCCGCAATTACGGACACGCAAGGGGCTGTCAGCTGTTCAGACGGACACGCCAGAGGCTGTCAGCTGTTCACAGGTAAACAAAGGCTGCCATTTTGCGTGCGCTCAACGGCATGGATTGGATGCACATCCGACAACTATGTGGCTACGGCTTCAAAAATAGAACACTTGCGTTTGCATTTCTTCGGACTGCGGCAGCTTTTGCGTTGTAATGTAACAAAATGAATTTGCTTTGCGCAGCATGGAAGTCCGCTTTTATTAAGTGCCGTTTTACAAAACAAATTTGCTATACAGTCCCGGAAAAAGAGAAGAGAATACGAAAGAAACATCTGGCCAATGAAGGGAGCTTCTGATTGGACGATCCAAGAAACGTCGCGCCTACGTATACACAATTTCCAAAATCGATGACGTCACACGAAAAGGCATTGGCATGAAAAAAGGCATTCCTACAAAATCGCACCCCTGTACACTGTATCTCGACTTGGGTAAGCGCGATAGAAGGGGTGCTTATGCACTTGCCTTTTTCTATTGCGATTGCAAAGGCTGCGCAGATCTATCTTCCTATTTTTGTTTTTGCTGTTCCCAATACCTGATGTCCACGTGTTCACTGATAAGCTAAAGGAGACAGTAATTTGTGCTTCGACTTTGTGTCTCGCGATGTTTGATTCTCCACAATCATGAGCAATCATGAGCAAATTACACATACGCAAGTTCACAATCACAGACAAAACAAAGTCGACGCGAAAGTGCAAAATCGAGGAAAGACAAAGCACCTAGAATACACATTCTCATTTATAGTGGGTTAATTTGTTGTGGCGCAACTATATAACAACCAAGTCCAAAATATATTATCATATTATACTTAAACTACGTGAAGTATATATTTTTTACAAGTACCAGAAGGTCACTTCGTTGCCGCCAAAAATTATTTGGCGTTAGCAATTAGCGGCTCCCCAAATCGTGAGTATTTATTCGCGATTTCTTTACTTTCTCTTACATTCATTTTTGATGAATATGGTTCACTTTGAAATAAACTCTCCACACATATTCCCGTGATAGAGTTCGCTTGTTTATATATGTTTGGATCCAAAAAGTCACCAGGAAAATCCCAAATTCTGTGCTGTCATACTGCAATATCCCCGATTTCTGCAAGGTTTTCGTCTTTTAAAGCGAAGCTTGTATTGGCTCACAATTGGCTTTGTCGTCGTCAGGCAAAAGCCCAGTTGCTCCCAGAGCAGAGCAGCTGCGGGAAAGGACCGTTTGATGAGTTGACAGCCACGCCGGAGCGTGAGTCATTAGCGAAGGTTCCAGCTGTACAGGCGCGCGCTCGCGCCAATCAGCCGTTTTGCTTCAGCCGGGGAGGGAAACGGCATGGAAGGGTTTCACACGCGCTGAGCCGACTTCGTTTCCGTTCAGTTCAGTCTCAGAAAACGGATGGGATGGCCACGCTTTGTGCGTTCCCCCGAGGAACGGGCAGCGTTCGACGAGAGGTGGCGAGAACTCGCCGGTGAAAAGGCTTGCCGTCGGCGCGCCGATCCAGCCAATTAGAGCCGCCCGAGCACAGGCAACTCGACAGCAACGAGAAGATCCCGACCTAAAGAAGCAGGAAGCGCAAGCAATCCGGCACCGTTGCCTGTGGGTTACTTAACCGTGACAAAGGTCAGGTGCACGCAGGACAAGCTTCGCTTGCCCCTATTTTGCTGTAGGGGAAGGGTTGGTCGTTTTTTACAAATTGCAGTAGTACCCGTCTGACGATGGCTGTCGACAGTAATGCATTAGCATTGAATTAATATAGCGACGCAACGTATTGCCATAACTGAAACGAGTTATGTATGAAGCGTGTACTCAAGCGCAACTCTTCCTTCGCGCTTCTCTAAGAACTCTTTGGGTCATCTAGTGCCGCCGCCGCAAAGCCTGATCGTGGCTTCCGAAGTGCGCGGCGCGCCGATGCGTGAGAACGCTTAGAAACGCGTGATGCGGCTGCAGGGCTCCTCTCTCGCGCTTCTTTCTGGACGCGCCGAGTCATCTAGTGACACTGCCAGGAAGTAATATTGCTAGTGGCACTGCCGAGGCACGCCAAGGCAACACTCGTGGCGCGCAGGTGCCTGCGAACGCTTAGAATTGTTTAGAACTCTCTGCCGACCGATGTATTGCTGTCCAATAACATATTACATGCCATTGAAAAACATGCATTTCAAATAAACGTGTGACCACATGAGTACTTTCATGCGTGTTAGCATGAAAAAAAACAACCTGTGTAAACTGTGCAAACTGGTACTGTAAATATTTCTCTCCTTTCAATTCAATCCCTTCCAATATATGCTTGTAGAATGTGTTTTTTATGTATTTATATCATCCTTCAATGTACCTCATATGATTCAATGTATTTCATATTTTATATGCACTTCTTTTCTTTGAACGTATTTAATTAGATTACTGTATGAACGTATTCCCTCCTGCTTGGGCCACAAGGTGGCCTGCAGTATTCTGTAAATAAATAAAATAAATAAACACTACTCCGAGTCGTAACACTCTAGAGTGGTCATTCTCATTGAGGGCTCTGGACTTCTTATCCGTATTTGTGGCTGATTTCCTAGCTGTAATGTTAGCCTTAGCGAACTAACCTAATTAGTACAGATCGTAGTCATAAAAAGTAGTTTCAGCTTTATGTTCAACGTTCACAGCAAATAGTGAAACCTTTCACATACATTTCATTTTCTAGTGTCTGCCAACATAAATTTAATTACAGTGCTTTGGGTGCCTGTGCATAAGGGATTACTCATGAACGAAATGACTGACAGCCTCGCGAGAATGACCCTTAATGGCCCTGTGCTCTGATTACTCCCTACATCACCTCACCTAACTACTGCTAGATTCAGGAAATATGCCATTATTCAAGGCCTTTTGCACTCGGCTATCGCCAGTTTTGCAGAGTATCGATACCTCCTATTTCCTTGAAAGAAAAATTCCTTTCACATCAGAAAAACTGAAGTAATTTTTAGCCGATTAAGTTGTAACATTTATCGTCACAGTGCTGGTCTGGCGCCCTCGCCTCTGAGCCCAATCTGTCGGGATGGGACTATAGATCTCTTTTTCTTATTCTGCCGCCATTTTTCTTCTTCAAGGAAAAACCTTTTAGAATCAGTGTTTAGACAACGTGGTTTAAATCTTTTTTGCGTACTGAATATTATTTGTCTAGTAGCCTTCTCGCTTGAAAACTACAACAGAGATGGTTGCTCAGCAGCGAAGGAATCTAGTTATTTCCTGAAAATTTTCTTAGGTTCTTCGTAAATTATTTTATAGCTCTGCTCCTAGGCGCCCGTTCATGCGGCGGGCGTTGGCGTCGGCGTCCTACCTCGTAACCGAGCGAACGAGCAAAGCGAAATATGAAAGCGAACGCGGAGCGCATTGGGGATTAAAAAAGCGACGACAGCGAAGATAGTGCGAGAAGGAAAGCGGTAGAGGAGGGTGTGGCGAAAGCGTGAGAAGAAAGCAGCGCGGTACTTCCATAAGGAAGCAGCGCGGTGTGTGTTTATTCTACTACTCTTTCTTTATGCACAAATGCATCTCCCACTAACAAACGCACTACGGGCGACGTGGTCCCCCCTATCTCCGTACATTCTTCACAAAGATCGTCAGCGACGACAAAATCAGATACATCCGCGGAATTCTGGGCGGAAATAGCCAAATGTCTTCCTCACAAGAAAACGTGTCCCTGAAGTTCATGTTAAAGGTGGCTAGAAGACACCGCTAGCGCTAAAAACTTCGGAAGTACTTGCTTATCAGTAGCGAAAAAGCGCAAAGTGTTAGAAGTGCCGCTTAGAAATCGGCACAGCGAAGTCATTTCCAGCATAGAAGCTGTCGTCGCATCTGCCATCTGCCATGATGTAGCTGTGTCGGCGGTGTACAACACATTTGTGTAAGGTTTGAGAACTCAAGGCGAGCGGCATACTGGAGAACGGATTACATATAGTTTATGAAGAAAAATCGAGCTCGGATTGGATTGCTAATAGGTTCTGGCTACATATGGCAACTCGGCAAAGGTGAAGCCATCCGCTACGTAGACGTTCCGCGCCTCGTCGGGATTGACACTATATTCATTTACACAATGCAAGGACCAGTCTGTCACATTTGGACTGTGGCACTCGTCTCATGATCAGCGTCTTGCAGGTGGATACTACAGAAGAAACCACAACAGGCATTCCGCAGCCTTTCTGGAATATATAGTCTACGGTCATTACTGACATCAGCGAATGCCCATCTGATAAGAAAGTCGTGCAGTTCAAGAAGACGGTCAAACAGTCTAGCCCCAGGTACAACGTTGCACTGCAATGGAAAGACAACCGGAAACCTCTTTTGGGGGACCACCGTGATACGGCTGTCAACTATCTTCGAAATCTCTTCAAAACACCTTCTCAGCATGATGGTCTAACACAAAAATTTGACAATACGAGGCAGGACATCGAATTGGAGCATGCCAAAATTTTGCCCGAAGTGACGTCTCACTATGGCGGGCAACTTACATGCCACATCGCGAAATTATAAGGGGAGAGTCAGACGATAAAACTGCGAGACGTGGTCGGCCCATCATTGCATGTAAAAGGACACATGTCGCTCAAGGAATATTTGAAAAACGCGACGGACCTAGTAGAGGATCTGCTTTAAATACTACTCGGTTTTCGACGCCTTACAATAGTCGTAAATACTGGCACTACAAAGCAAAAATGACTAGACGGATTGACAAGCAGTTTAGCAGCAGTCACGGATATATGCTGGAACTCCAAAGGCGACTTTATTTATTTTTTGTTCATCAATTACCCCGCATCGCCCAGAGGCGTTACGACAGTGCGGTCACAGCATTGAATAACATACATTTTCGTTCACACAATGTACTAGCTTTTCAGACAGCCTATTCTACTGTTGAATTGTGCGAACGAAAAATGCGCTGGCATACAAGCTCGTTTTGGCAGGGTGCTCCAGGATTTTGCAATTATGATGAGTGCGCTTTGCAATTTAATGAGGTTTTCGTAGGTAAATGCTCCTGTTAATTCAAGTTTTGTTATAGCAAATCGAATATAAAAATTTTAATCACAGTTTATTTCGCGGGCAGAAAGAGATTCCCATCCCAGCAGCTCTCCCTACTTCCGTGCCACCCCAAGACGAACCTGGCAGCACGTTTTCTTATTTCTTCTAGAGCGGCAATGAAGGTTACCTCGGCGGGGTCCCACACATCACAGCCATATTATCAGATTAGTCGAACACAAGTAGTATATGCCATAAGTTGTGAATTCGCATACGAAAATCGCTGATTTCTTTAAATGAAATGCAACGCTTTACCAGCTTTGGCTATGATAACGTCTACCTGAGGTTTCTGCGAACATTCAGACGGTAGTAGCACACCTAGATATTTCTACGTACCACTTAATATGTTCTAGACAATCAATCATGCAGTTTAGAGCTTCGGTCAATACAGAAAAGCATCACGCCTTACTAAAAAAACTGTTCAAGATATTCGACCCCCTCGGTATTCTCTTGCCGGTTACTGAAACTCCGAGCCACTATTGCAAAGCTTATGGATTTCATAATGCCGTGCGATGCTGAAAGACGGAAAGAACCGCAAGCAATCTTGGCGGAGTCGCGCGCTGAAGTAGCTCGGCGCAGGACGACCTAGGTTTCAATGATGCTTCAGGACGCAATTCAGAGAAGACACAAGTGAAGAGCTGAGGACTACACTCCTACAAGCGAAGGCTACGTCGAACTCCCGATTTTTCACCTATGCATATTCAAAAGCAGGCGAACAGCTTTCAGTATGCCCAGCCCGCTTTCTGGTTGGGAATTCGATCGTCACCAATCGCGACCCCACTTCCTGTCGCACCTCGTAATGGCCGCAGGCTACATGATGAGATGGTATCCGAAAGCTTCAATGCCGTCAAAAGCTTACTGATCACCTATGGAAACGATGGGAACGATCGGAAAAATATCTCCTGAAATTAAGGAGTATCTCCTGAATTAAGGAGATACTGAGAGATCTGACGAAAGTATGGTAGGGCTCGACGTCATACACTTAGCGCAAGACGACGGAAAGTCTCGATATTTTTTTTTTTTGGCGACTGACTCCACTACTGCCAGCAAATCCCTGCCACGATGGAATGTTGTGGGCTCGTTCGCTAAAAATGCCTGATGGCAGAGTCCTCAGCAATTTCTCCAATTTATGCATCACCTGGAGGTGCCCACTGCTTCTCGGGCGGGGCAGTATGTCGAAAAAGATGAAGGTAAAGAAATGCTTCCAGCCAGTGTAGGCTCAGAAAAGGAAGAAACGTTGAAATGCGTAGGTGCTGCGCCATGGCTCCCGTCTGAGCTTCCTCCAATCCTTTGCAATTTGGGCAAAACACACGACGCTTTAATGTTTTTTTTTGACACGTGATGTTTAGACGGCAAAGCACTGGGGCGCTATAACGTAAAACTTCCAAACTTTTCTATTCCAATTCTGCTATCAGCCCTCCGCTATTGGTCAAAAACTTTTTTCGACCACCCCCCACATCACCTGGCTGTCACGCGACGTCACGAAAACCGCAATACCTCCCCATCTGATATGATGTGTACACACTGATTATGCATGACTGGACAGAAAAAAGAAAAACAGTTATTTCTGATTCGACCCCTTTTCGCCATTAGCCCTAGGCTACCGGTAAAAAGTTTTCGGGCTGCACCCACTTCACCTGCCTGTCACGCGACGTCAAAAAACCGCAGGAACTCACCGCGTCAAAGTGACGTGTACGCGATAAAGATGCATTAATATGCCGAACAAATATGATTTTTTTGCGGAATAGCCGCAGGCTGCCCCGTTCCGAAAGGAATCAAAGATGGCTGCCGCCGATCGCTGAGACGCTGGCTACTTGCACCCGCCGGAGAGCATGGGTGTATTTGCGTATAATAAAGCTTGTTGCGTGACCGTGTAACGTTTTCAAGCACTTTCGGCATGTTTACTACCTCATTCTGCCAACTCTTCTTTGCTGAGGGTCAGTTTTAGCGTCATTCTTAAGCTTCCGTTGCATGCCGCCGCGATTTTCGACCAGCCACCACAAGCTATGTAAGGGAAAGCCGACCAATCGCAGACGCCGGCACCACCCTCTTCATCCGGTTATCGATTTTCAGTGCACTGGCTCTGCCCCAGTGAATCCCTCTCCACTTGAGCGTTCTCCTCGCCTCTTGTCAGCCAATTAGATATGACAAGCCGCTCAGTGTAGGCAATGTTATTCGTTTTTCAAGTAAACAAAAGTGACCTCCTATGAACGAGGAGAGCGTTTGATTGGTCTGTTCAGACAACCCTGTCGGTGACCGCCCGGTGCTTGCGTCGGTGGTTACACAAATTTGACGTCAAGAAATTGGAATAGAAACATATTGGAATAGTTTTATGTTATAGGGACCCTGATAGCGATAGCTACAGCAGCATTGTGGGCAGTTAGACTCTCACCGCCGCGTTCGGTCACGTTGCTCCACGTGACACTCCACTCAAAAGATGAATCGGCACGCCGAGGGCTCCTCGTCCGAAATGGCCACTGCTTGCTTCAGTACCGTCAATACGAACCCTGAGCAAAAATTTTGTAGCCTGGTGCTCTCGATATGTACTGAAGTACAGTATCACGAGTGAAGCTAGGCGTGTTCCCGAAGCAACTCCACGCCATTGGATTTACCGAAAATCAATACTGAAGCGCAGTGCCTTTTTTATTTGATGGACGGTGCCTTGCTCCATTCCGAGGAGCCGATGAAATGCAGGACGATCTGCGAGTCGAGGTCCGTTCAAGACTGCGGGGTTCGGCAATGCGTACGTCATCTCTGCGTTCGCGCCTCGCGCAGTGTCCAGGAAGGACACACTCAGCCCTAGGACAGATCAGTGTGTTGTACTCGGTGCGATTTTTTACTTATGCGTAAAACTGAACTGACACGCGTTGAAATAACCAAGGATATAATGATGAAGCCCTGCGGCACGCTTAAGAACGCTGACCACCTACTTTTCTATCAATTAGAGTGACCTTGTGACATTTCTTGCTGCACGTATCAATGTCACAGTGCCCCGATGAGTGCTTCTTAAAAGCTATGAAGCGTTGCCGACGTGCGGTCTTTATCGCATGAACGCGAGCGCTCGGGCATTCGCAAGTTTCTCTTTATGGCGCAGTGCTCACGTGTCTGAACGTGGCTTCTCTGAGGTTATGAACGCTTCGATATTCACGGTCAGTAGTTACCACGCCAGAAACCCCTTTTGAAACGAAATAGTCTTCCCCTACAGCTTGTTCGATCACGGTTTGCAACCAAGAGCGTGTTGAATGGAGGAGTGCTGTTTCTGCTGAATGGAGGAGTGCTGTCTAAGGAGTGCTGTTTTCCTCCTTTCTGCCTCTTCTGTTCCTATTTCGCAAAAGTGAAAATAAAAAGAGTTCTATGCTCCATTAAATATCGGAAGCCAGTTCATTTTCCCCACCTAAATATTGCGTCAGTATTTAATGCAGCCATTGTTCTTTATTTTCGCTCAAATCTATTGCTGTCTGATCATTCACTGCTCCCGACCGGACCCTTCTGATGATCTCGAGGCAAGAATACCGCTGGGACCCCTGAGAAATCACGGAAAATAGAAGAATATGAATAGAACCGTTATACCTGTTACATCTGCGTTGGTGTATTTGATCTCAGTCGAAGCTCTTTATAATCGAACGCTTATAACCGCCATCACGTACCTGTTCGCCGTGCGCATACTTACAACCAGCTGATGACAGCGCCGAGCGCAGCGATCGTGATGGCGCCCTGGACGAGCATCCAGTCCCGAAATAGCCACGCGAGCTCCGTCTTGTCAACAGCCCTGTCGTACAACCGCCAGTGGAGATGAGCGAGCCCAGGGCCCGGTGGCGGGCCGACGCCACTTCTATCGCGGTGTTGCAATTGTTGCCATAATTGTAATTTGTATGTCGCACTGCGAGCAACTATCTCGGAAATGCGCAGACGCTTGCTTTAAAAAAAAGATGTTCGTGTGACTTTAATAACGTTTAATGACTTGTCTAGCCATCACTGCAGCTCTGGCACCATTCAACTCGTCGCAGTCTGCGATGTGTAGGTGCTTAAAGCACGCATCTGCCTGCGTTGCGCAACTGCCTGCTCATCCGAAAATTAATTCGGATACTCAGCGAATCCCTCTATGTCTTGAAGAAAGGAAAGCGCTACAAAGAAGCCGACTAAAATAATTACATGTATGACGGACTGGCGCCTGGACAGGCGACCTCCTCACCTCTCGCACGTTCCATGCTCCCCCCCCCCCCCTGCGTTAAGCGGTCATGCGTCCGTTTTTCTGCACGACGATTAGTCTCCGTGCTATTGCCATTGGAAATGCGTGGATCTTGCGTTTTGCTTGTGTTTTTCTTTTTCTTCCCCGCCATTTTTCTTCTCAGCTTGGTTGGCTCGGTGCTTTAGCTTGGCGTAACGAAGGTTGTACGGTATGTTTCCTGCTCTCTATGATAGCGCTATGCCGTGCTGTTGCGCATATAACGGCAGCAAGAAGCCTGAAGATGGTTATGCAGTTTTTACGATATCACAAGGAAAGCGTGACAGATTGCGCAGGAAGCAGTGGCTGCATAACATTCGCCGAAAGAACTTTGTTCCGACAAAGAACAGTGTTGTTTGCGAGGTGAGGCGTCTTTCTTATTGCTCGTAGCAAAGCATCCCCTAATGCTGCATTTTTTTAATTCTTCCGGCCTGCTCACCGTCGTTTTTGCTGCGGCAATTTGTACGTTGCATAAAAATGGGCTTGTCCTCAGTATGCTTAATATTTTGCTGGGACTCCATCACCTCGCACGTCGCCAACTGTTATTCAGTCGGAAATGCAGCACTATAGATTCTGCTTTCCGCTGTGAACATTTATGTGGCTCTCGATTGCATTTTTCGCGATTGTTAGGATCCGTTGCCTGTTTTACTGAAAATTGAAATAGTGGATTATAGAGAAGCTATCATTTTCAGCTTACGCCGATGTGTGCGTCAGTCATGAATGAATGCAGACCCCGAAAAAAATTAGTGGCAAGTATACCCGTGATATTGCAGGTGACGAGCGCTAGCTAGTACACGTTGCGTTTTTTTAGCCTTTAGATCTCTGTTCCCAAGTGACGTTGTGAACAGAAAATATCACGTAACCCAGGAAGGCAACAACCGAACCAAAGCATGTCAAGCCCTGTATTACGATTAATGATTAGCCAAGTTAATAATTTATTAGTGATTGAATTAAGGTGGATTAGGGAGGATTAAGGTTGATTAGAGTGTATTCAGGTGGATTGAGGTGTATTAAAGAGGATTAGGGCAGACTGAGGCGGATTATGGTGAAGTAAGATGAATTTCCGGCAATGAGGAAGTATTAAGATCGATTAGGGTGGATTAAGGATATTAGGGTGGATAAGGGTGTATAAAGGAGAATTAAGGTACATGAACAACCATTGAGGCGTATTAAGAAGGATTAGGGTGGACTAACGTGGATGAAAGAGGATTAAGACTGAGTAGGGTGGAATAAGTAGGATTAAGGTGGATTAGGGTTGATGAAGGTAGATTTAGGTTAATTCATAATCATCATCATCAGCCTGGTTACGGCCACTGCAGGGCAAAGACCTCTCCCATAACTCCCCAACTACCCCGGTCATGTACTAATTGTGGCCATGTCGTCCCTGCAAACTTCTTTATCTCATCCGCCCACCTAACTTACTGTCGCCCCCTGCTACGCTTCCCTTCCCTTGGAATCCAGTCCGTAACCCTTAATGGCCATCGGTTATCTTCCCTCCTCATTACATGTCCTGTCCATTTCTTTTTCTTGATTTCAACTAAGATGTCATTAACTCGCGCTTGTTCCCTCACCCAATCTGCTCTTTTCTTATCCCTTAACGTTACACCCATCATTATTCTTTCCCTAGCTCGTTGCGTCGTCCTCAATTTAAGTAGAACCCTTTTCGTAAGCCTCGAGGTTTCTGCCCCGCAGGTGAGTACCCTAAGACACAGCTATTGTACACTTTTCCCTTCAGCGATAATGACAACCTGCTGTTCATGATCTGAGGGTGCCTGGCACACACACACCCTAGCCCATTCTTATTCTTCTGATTATTTCAGTCTCATGATCCGCATCCGCGGTCCCTACCTGCCCTAAGTAGATGTATTCCCTTACCACTTCCAGTGCCTTGCTACCTATCGTAAATTGCTGTTCTTTCCCCCGAGACTGTTAAACCTTAATTTAGTTTTCTGCAGATAAATTTTTAGACGCACCCTTCTGCTTTGCCTCTCCAGGTCAGTCAGCATGCATTTCAATTGTTCCTCTGAGTTACTAAGCAAGGTAATATCATCAGCGAATCACAAGTTACTAACGTATTCTCCATTAACTCTTATCCCTAATTCTTCCCAATCCAGGTCTCTCAATACCTCCTGGAAACACGCTGTGAATAGCATCGGAGATATCGTATCTCCCTGACTGACGCCTTTCTTTAGTTTGCGAGAAAACTGCATTTGAATGGTCCGAATACCATTTTCGAAATTCAAATCTCCCACGACCCAAGCAAGGTAGCCGTGAGGTTGCATTGCCATCATCACTCTTTGCGACCGTCGGTCAGTGAAACGACGCCCGATAGGCGGCGGTACCCAGACAAGGCAGAGCGTGTGATTCGCCGCTGCAGCTGCTTTTTGGTCAAGCGGCGTAGACCGTTCGGGCATCCCATGACATCATAAGTAAGATGAATTCTCTGCTACTTCCAGTTTGTGCGAGTTTCGCGAGCCAGTAAAACCAGGGCAGCACTACGCGATAACAAACCTATTAGAATGCAAAGGCGTGGGCACCGCAGAGTCGAGCGAAAACGAAACCTTTTGCCCGCCCGCGTCGTTGTCTAGGGTAATTTCAATGAGTTCTTTTTCCTAAAAATGAAATAGAACTGGACATGTAGCATTATATTTCGTGTTATAATACAAGGATCTTTTTCTGCAGCGAGTTGTTGAGTAGTAGCGACAGAATTAAACTGAGGAGTGCTTTCATCATCGGGCAAGTTCTTGAATGTCACAGGCAAGTCTCTAATCATCTCCTTCATTTACCTCAATTTCTGGATTATTAAGGCTCTGTTTGCGATAATGTTGACGCATTAGAGATTCTCAAGCAGTAATAGGTCACTTTATCTTGACTTAATATTGGCCTTTAGTGTCCCTTTATTGGGACACTAAAGGTTACTATGAAGCCAAGTTAAAGTGATAAAGCAATGCTCTAGAACGTCTAAGGCGTCAGTGTAATCGCGAATAGAGCTTTAGTAACCGAGAAATTGAAGTAAATGCATGACACGATTTGAGACCCCCCAGCGACATTCCGGTACTAGCGCGATGATGACGGCACTCCTCATCATAATTTGTCACTAGTACTCAACTACTCGTATTAAAAAGGTCATTTCATTAGGTTACAAGACGGAAGAAAATGCTACTTGCCTACTTCTGTTTGCTTCTAAGAAAAAATAACACTTTGACCTTACCCTTCAGTAGTATGGGTGGCCGAAAGGTTTCGTTTCCGCTCGGCACTGCGCGCTCGACTCTGTGCCCCGCGCTTTTTGGAGTTTCAGTTGTTTCGTTATCGAGTCGTGCTGCGCTGGTTCTGCTGGCTCGCGAAACTCGCATTTGGAACAAGCAGCGAGAATGCCACGTCCATGTAATGCCGTGGGATGCGCGAACTTGGCCAAGGGCAGTTGCAGCGGCGAATCCAACGTTACTTATCACTGTGTGCCAACGAGTGAACCTCTCTGTTCAAAGTGGTTAAGTGCCGTACCTCTGCCACCGCGCTTTGGCAAAGAGCCGAAAATCGCATAGTGTGCTCGCTGCACTTTCGTCCAGAGGATTACGAGTTCAGGGCCGACTTACTGATGTCGTGTGGAGTGCCTTTCAAAGCAATGCTTTCCCGTAGCGCTGTTCCGTCGGTCTTGCCTGCATTCTCCGAAGCGCAAGAACAACTGCAAGTCGAAGACGGGGCGGTGAGTGCGGCATTTTGTTTTCACGAAGGAAAAGCTACAAATGTGCGAATATGTACAGCCATGACATCCAATTGCCGTCGTAGTAGTACGCAACGACGCCGACAGCGCAAGCCCTCAGCAGCAGGTCACGTTCACCAGTGCTTAAATCGCTGAAGTCGAGCCCAGCAGCGCGAGCCAATGTATCGTTGTCAGGGTTATCCATTGCAACGAACGTCAATGGTGGCGTCATAAAATAAAGAACCAGCTTATCGTAGCGTGCTTTCCCTTCCGCTAGCCACCATAGTTCCGATTTCGCGCTGCTGTCGGCTCTGTCTTGGCTCTGTTTCTGGCCGCGCGTTTGCGTTTTGCGCAGAAAAGCCGTAGTGCCATCTGCGGGTGCCGTTTTACTCACCGACTGCGCAACGTCACTATGAGACCATGACGTCACCACTCATCGATCGCAGGGCGGGCGATTTGAACTGCGCTAGTGGTACGCGGACGCTTCAAAACGCATTTTCTCTTAAAATAAGTCTCCGCAGGAAACAAGCGCTTCGAGTTTTCTGGGATCGCTCGGCGAATAATCATTCTGAACCACAACGGCGCAGGCCCTCCGCTTGGCGCATACCTTGTCTTATATTCTTTACATGGTTACTCCTCAGAATTTTTAGAATGACAGCTCGTAAACAAATATCATGAAACACCGACAGCGCATGCCTTTTATGTTTTTGTTACATGGCCACGTCTCGACCACGTCCTCACGCGGCCGGCGTTAGTGGCGTGCAATACCACAGCAGCAGCAGCAGCCGCAGAAAGTCGAAGAAAGAAACAAAGAAATAGTCGCTTTAAAAATTTCGCTTTAATATATGCTTCCGAAAAACAAAGTTAAACATGCGGTAAAGACACGGAAGCGACTAGTCAAAAGTCCTCTGTGGTTGTTTGTAGCGAGCTACGGTGGAAGACGGCATTGCTCTTATCGCTCCCTTCAGTATGCCGGCGAATCACGGTGGTTTCGCCGAACTGCTGCCTGCTCGGCACTGTAACCTGTATGTCCACCTCGGGTGAAGTGGCTTGCACACTGCGTAGTCACGAATGCGACGTGCAGCTCAGAGCAACGGGATGGTGGACCTGCACATGAATGGGATCCACCATCGGGTCATCGTTGTCTTGGCCCGCCACAACAGTCAGTAAGATGGACGGAGGAGCATCATCTGCGATGGCGTTGGCCATTTTTTCTTCCACGTAAAAAGGCGGCGCTAGAGGGCCACCGTCCGTGACTGGAGGCGAAGCTCCATCTGCCTGTTGATCGATTGGCGGTGACCGTGGAAGCACTTGCAGAGTGGTCATGTCGCTGTTCGGGTCGACATCCGACGTGCGACTCCGCGGCTCAAACTGTGGTCCATTGTGGAAGTGTTCGAAACGATCTCGCAGATGTTCAAGAAGCGCGCCGCTGTCCACATCGGCCGGAACAGGAGAATGACCCTGCCCGAACAGGTTCCGTGGCGGCGATTCTACAGAATCACGCCGTCCATGCATCGCTGCCAACGGGAAGCGTTCACGCACATGCTCTAGCCGTCGGAGGCATGCCGAACGACAGGCGTGCGCATATTGTTGGCAAGCAAAGCACGTCTCAAACGGTGGCCGTCGTGACATTGGCGCCGCTGGGGTTACAAAGTTGGCATACCAGTCGCGAGTGAAGGCGTGCCCGGCATTTTTCTTCACTGCTCCCCACAAGACGCTGAAAATGTGCCTCATGGCGTTCCAGAGGTGCCTGGGGAAAAGAAGATACCGTGGTCGAAAGGGCACCTCTCCGCAGTGATCCTTCCGCAGTACCATCAAATCATCGGTGACGCCCGGCGGAGTGTTCCGTACGTGTGCTCCTCGAGGCTAACCGGTATCGCGTCGCGACGGTCGAGCGGTCTTCTTGTAGTTCGTCTGTCGCCGTATAAAAGAACGCCACCCAACGACCACTTGCGCCAGTTCTCCCCCTTCTTCTTCTTCCTTCACGTTAAGGCGCACACCCACGAAGAGGGGATTGGCTATGGTTCGCAATGGAAGCATCATATGAAGTTCTTGCTTCCTGTTAACTTATAGATCAGTGCTACCTATGTCTATAGCGCGACTGCTGGTCTCACGTGCGCTGTTAGCTTGAATGTGAATTGGTGCAACCCATTATGGGATACAGGTCAAGGGCGGTAGGAGAAAACAAGAATGTAAATAATTTTGTAAAGTATACCAGCAAATACTGAACACAAGAGTAAACAACAAAACAAAGAACTGGTACGTTGATCAATCACAACGTGAAACTCGGAAAACTAACAAGATATGGTATCACTTATGTAGCTGTGGCTGAAACCCACTGTGCAGGATCCGAAATACAGGATGACCGGGAACGTAACACGCTGTCCAAAGTAGCGGAGGCTATCCTTCAAACAAACCTTCCTATGTGATGAAAAGCTTCGCACGTTGATATGTTCTACATCATCCCAACGCGGCGTGTCGATAGGTATGCGATACAAGTGTGTTCCGTGTTGAGGCTATAATATACACGGAATTTCAGCTTACACGTGCCAAGCCTTCAGAAGTGCACGTATGCCTTGCGAGAGTAAAACCAAGCTAGTGTTGTTCACTGTTCTCTTGAACAAGTGAAGTGTTTTTAAGTGTTAAGTGAAGTGAAGTGTTTTTGAAGTGTTAAGTCAATAATTGAGTATAATCAAGTAAATTTTGAGAACTATTTATTCAAAAGCACAATTATCCACAGAGAAGTTATAGGGCCTAGTGAGAAACTACCAAATAATGTCATTCCGTGAACATAGCTTGAGCGGCTTTAATTTTTCGGGCATCCAAATAAAGCGCACCATATTGAAAACATAGCACATGACTAGGCGCTCTCGCGCAGCTACATCATTCACCTCGAGCATTCCAGCAAAGAGTGATCGATGCTGCAGGCAGGCAGAATGTACGAGTAAGCTTTGAAGCAAGGGATATAGATCGAAGACGATTGGTTTTGCTTCGACTTTTGCAAAGATTTCGCATCTGCTGAAGGAATGAAGCATGAGATATAGAGATATATCTCATGAGATACAGAGATATAGAGAATGTATAGAATGTATGGGCACAATGCCTGAAGTTCTGTCATCGTTCTTGTTGCTGATATATTGCGTAGAGGGCGAGGGGGCTATGCATCCCAGACGACGGTTGTGGCCATTACTGCCTTTAGGGTGCCTCGATTCGTGCACTCTCCGCTTAGGTTGATGCCACTCCATGCAAGGGTCGGTGCCGCCATTCTGTTGCGCAACTTCTTGCGTCGACCCTCCCGCCAGACAGATTGCGGCATCACTCACGCGGTATTTCTACAGAATGCCTGCGTGTCGCCTTCCCCAGTACACTACACTAACAACGCTGAAAATGACTTAATAGTGTTTTCCGTGTCCTAGAGGCCCAAAAAGGCAGCTCCCGTGGCTGTACAGTGCAAATCAAGCGGGAAAAGCGGCAGGTGGGGAACTTCTTGTGTATATGTGGTGTGGGTACCCGGTTTCGTAGTAGGGCCTAATTCATTTGTGGACATATGTAAGCAAATCCGTCGTGTTGTTTCTGTTACAGTGGTTCGTCGCATGCAAGAAGTTCTCCTGGGCAATGAACGGTACTAATTGTAACTTACCAGAAGGCTTCTCCGAGAGTGCCTGGAGAACCTCTTTGCTGTAGTGCGCCTCTGAAAGCCAGTGCCAACAGCATACGATCTGATGTGCACTCTGAGGCTTGTGAGCGTGAGACAGTTTCTCCACAACCCGCGGACGACAGGCTATGAGCTTGATGATCGAGAATTCCTTGTCGACCTCCTTTTTCAAGCAAGACGCACTGCTCGGGAAATTCGCGCGAAGAAATTTACGACTCAGACATTTCGTTCATTGTGGCGCAAACGCCAGTGAAATGTATTTTGTACTATCGTGGAGAGCTCATTGTCAGAAGCGTTTTTTATTCCGTATCCTGCCCACAGTGCAAAGATTTATTATGATGTTGCCATTCCGATCTCTCACTGAATGCCTTCAGGAACTAGACCAACCGTACCTGAACGTGCGCACGCCACCAAGAAGCAATATGCGAGATGTTGGTAGCCACCTTCACAATGCTGGGGTTCCGCATTCACCTACGTCAGTGGTCACAGAAGCAAAATTTTTGCTTGCGTTAATCTTTCTTGTAGACGCTAACTAGTACGAACTTTCGTGGTAACATGTACATAGGTGAAAAATTTAGACATACTAATTACAAGTTCAATTATGCCTGCACTGAAATATGATGTTCATAATCCTTTTGTCCACGTATTCGTACATAAAAACATTACATAACTGTAGTTCCCCGCGCTTGAGCTTTTTTATGGTTTTATTAATGATATGCGAGTGTCACAGCTTGCCGTTATGTCTGTTGATAAAACTCAAGCTCAAGTCCCGCGCGTACGTACATCCACAGCAGTTATTTTCATCATTCGGCTAACTGAACTTTCCGCTATGTCCCTATTTATCTTACCTGTCTCTGGGCATGCAATATTGACTTTCCGCTCACATGGGCGCGCGCATCGTGGCATCCTACGACTATACGACCAGCGCTCTACTTCTCAAGCTTTCTTCTGCCTGCAAAGAAACCATGCTCTGTGCATGGGTGCGATTTCGACTCCCGTACTGCTGACGCTTTCTTCCTGCGTCGCTTTCCGCGCTAGAAGCTCGGAACGCCCATCACGTTGAATTGTGGGACATTTAAAAATACAGCTCTAACGACGGATCACCAAAAGAAATTTCGCGCCACAGACAATAAAAATTACGTCACATGTTTTTTTAACGGATATGGCGTCATATATTTTTCTTTCATGGCCTCCGACAATTGCGCGCATTGGCAGATGTCACGCATACGTTAATGCCCGGTAAGCTTGCTTGAGCAGGCAGAAGGAACACATGAACGCAAGGTGCAGCACACACAACATTCATTCGATATGGACTTTTAGCAACCGGAACACACGGTGACGTTCACCGCTTATTGCACACGGACTGCGTCCTCCCTTGCTATGCTCTACGCTCGCAATACCGCGTTAACCAACGTCTGTGTGGCGATCCTTTCTAGGCTATCGTAGGGGCGCTTACAGTACCGGTGCTGTTCGGGGCGGATATCGCCGTCCTCCGGTCTGTGGTCCGTCGTTGCAATCTGGTCGTGTTCAGTCGTCGCTGGTGTCCGGCGTCACCGATGCCCCGGCGGACGTGATGAAGGCACAGTCGCTGAGGAGCTGTGGCGCTCTGGCAGAGCAGGACTCGTGCCGGTGGGTGCTGCTGGTGCGCGCCGGCCCAGCTTAGTTCTCTAGACGGGACGGTGACTGGCTGCAGCCAGCCTCCGCGCGTCTACGTTCAGCGGCGTAAATGCTGACGTGTTGCTAAATGCTGACGTCTACGTTCGTGTTGTCGGCTTATCTACTCTTGTGTCCTGTCTGCACGCCTCACCTCTTTTTTGCATTCTGTCAGATTCTGCAAGAAACAGCCGACCGAATGGCTTTATGGAGTGACATTAAGCCCGGCTGTGCACGCCATTTTTTCTCAAGTTCCGGCCCATAGTAAAATATTTTACTTGGTATTGATAAAGATAAACATTAAGGTTCAACTGAACTCACGAAACCCAATCAGTAATTGCATATAATTAATGAGCAAACACCTGATTACACAACGCAGCTAACTAATTGGACTATACTCGTTAGTGGTCGCTAGTTACGAACATACTATGCTAAGTTTTGATTTGTGCACGTTGTCATCGGTGTCATTCGCACTGTAATTAGCATTTTGGTTACTAGTGCTAACTGATACCACCATTTCTAGCTTTCGTACAGCATTGCGTCATGAATATCTAATGAAAAGTCGTTCAGTCGTTCAAACTAGAAAGGGTAGGACTGAGTTCATGGATCACTTTGTTTAGTATGACATCGGTAGCCTTTATTCATTACATCGTCATTGATAGTAATCCAAAAGCCGTTAAATAACTATTTCGTTGGTTACCACTGCTGACCACTTATGTTCGGTAATTAGTGATCCCTAGTGATACGCTCAGTTCAATGTTCTAGTATATTATACAGTGTAGTGCATTCGCTATCAAACGTCAAGTCATACAAACGTTGATTATAACGTCTAAAAGATTGCAGGACCGAGTCACTACTGATCACAAGTCACTTTCTTTAGTATAAAAGAGGTAGCCTTGATATGTGCACGTCGTCTTTGGCATCAATCAAAACGTTAGAACAAGAGTATTGTTGATTGCCATTCTTAATTGATGATGCCGAATCATTGGTGATCAGCAGGGATACGTTCTGTTTCATGGTCTCGTACATTAAATCAGCACAGTGTCATGTATATAAAATAAAAAGTCATAAAAATTTTAATTCAAATAATACAACTAGGAGATGGTAGGATCGAGTCCCTAGTGGTTACGAATCATATTGTTTACTACAACAGGTGTACTATTCATTTATTAATTGTCGTTTCTATTAATCAGCTTTATTAAACTTGTTTTTTTCTGAATATATAGCAGAGAGGGTGAATATACTGGTGTCACTAGTGATTCTGTTCACTTCAGTGTTCTCAACTATTTCAAAATCTTCACTATTTGGATATCAGTTGAAAGGTAATTGAGAAATCTGAGACGCTAGTGACTACAAATCACTTTTAGTATGATTGCCTTTATTTTCCACGTCATCGTTGGGTAGCATAAAAGTGCAAATAAACAAGAAGTTGCAAGAACAATATTACAAACACTGAGAGTGACTCAGTGTTTGTGATTTTGCAAGCTTAGTGTTGTCGGGTACATACAACCCATAACTTTGGTGGTGTCAAATGAAGAGTCATTGCCAGGGAAAATCATATTTCTACTGTGGCAGCCATAGCCATCATTCGTCCACGTCGTCAGCGGCAACTATCGAAGTGGCAATACATGGAAGATTAGCTGAAAAGATATTGCGAATAAGACCGATTATCTAGTTATCTTAATAATTTAGAGCAGTTCAATATTCTCGAAGTCTTATACAACATAACTTCATAGATATCATTTTGTAAGTCAATCAATGGAGAATTCATTTCTTATGAAAGTAAATGGCGCAAACAGCAATAAACCGCAACCCACTTGCTGCTGCCGCTGGTTAGCGTCAGCAAAACGTCGCATCGAGAAACGCGGTTACGCGCGCTGCAACCTCGCAGTTTCGATTTCGAGCACTCTGATAGCCGAATTTCGTCGCGCCACAGTTCCGCGACCAATCGCATTTTTTTTTCAGATCCGAAAATGATATAGCTTGGACGATATATTAATTCTATGGCCTGTACGGAGAGCCGGTTACTATGTCCCGGTTCAATGAGCCCGCTGAAATTGAAAGTTCAAAAGGTATTTATTAGAGATTGCTGGAAAAGTGACTAATTAGCTCGCATTCCCTACCACCCCACGGTCACCATGTCTCTGAAGGAACCGTCTCCTTGTTACCAAACAGCTATATTTAAATATTACTAAAAGCCTTAGTAGAAACACCCGGTATGTGCACACTGGCATACAGGCAAGATAAAACGCTAACAGGTCACGAAAACTTAATCTCTAATGCTTTCCATGCACCGGCGTCTTCCTCGACTGGCTCGGTGACATCTCTGTTAGGGTGGTGTAAGCAATCCCCGCGCTTGTTAGAATGTGAATGAGCTAGCCTGTTAGACGACATACGTAGACGGCACCAGTTTGTAACTTGGAAGGCGACTTCATAGCATCGACTAGGGCAATTTCATAATTAACATCGCCAAGCTTTTGTAAAACATCGCGAGGTCGACTCAGGATAAAAGTAGTTCATCGAACAACCCCACACGGTGATTTGGAGACCATAGAATGACTAGACTAGGAGAAAAGTACGAAACGTTCCTGTGTTTACTGTCATTTTTGGTCTTTCTCTTGTAGTATTGGGTCTTTTGCAGTGTTTGCTGCATTATAACGGTGCCTTGAACGCGATTAAAACGCTGCTATAACACAGCATGAAAGTTACTATGTGCAGTAAATATGCATGCTATTAGAAGGGCATACCCTGTGACGTTGCTCACTGAAAGCTGCTGAAATGCGGGTGGCCTTTTGAAATATCATTTTTAAATATGCTGTCCGTTGAGTTACGCTAGTACATTGTGGTTAAGTTCACCAGATGGCCGACAGGGCAATTTTCAAGATACCTGGGGATGTCTTGTTGGCTACCTTCATGACAGCTAGAACATTTACTAATGTTTAAGCCCGTTCCTCACCTTTTGCACACCCAATTTTCACATTTTAGAGCGCAGCTCTTTGGCGTCCGTTCCTGGGTTTCGCGTCGTCGTCGGCGTTGTCGTCGGTCTCGTAACCAGCTCCGCCCCCCTTTCATCCCCCCAGCGCTAGCAGCGACCGACTGATACCGCTGGATGCCGCTGACGCCGCTAGAGAGTCAAGATAACGTGACTGCATAGAACACCGTCGCCGCCATGCAGAAAGAGGAGGAAAGTGTCCCCCCCCCCCCTGTTCTTGTGTGGCGGATAGGGTGCTCTTCAGTTGCCGACGCGCCGGTTATTTCACGTAGGCCCCGGCACGTCGATGAATACGTGACCACCTTCCCACGGCTAGACCTGGTTCTTAGCGCTGCGGAAGCGAGGGTATCATATTGTTTGTGTCGGCATCGGCGGCGTTGTCCCTGAAACCAACTCCGCAGCTGGGGTTGACTCACTATCGGCGTCAGCGGCATCAGTCAGTCGCTGCTATCTCTTCCCTCCTCCCTTTATCGTGTTGTCCGCTTGCTGCGCGCGCTTCTGCCCCCATCGTTTGCCGCTGGGTGTACACGCCGCCCCCCTCCCCCCTCTTCCTGCAATACCAGTCGAAATGTTTGGCACGTCACATGAAGTTGGCGAACTGTGCGCCGCAAAGTTGCCCAACGGCTTGCTGGTAGTAGCTGCATACTTCGCCCCTACCGCACTCACGAAAGACGTCGTGCACTTCCTGCAACTCGCATTAACCGTCCATCGATCCACACCGATGTTAGTAGTGGGGGACTTTAATGTTGACATAAAGACAAACAGCAATTTCCTAACACTTATGCGGGAGAACATCCCGTTCCTCTCGCTCGTAACGCGTCCCACGGCTGTGACAACCTCGCGAGGCACTTGTATAGATCTCGTCTTTGAGAATCAAGCATTGGTGTACCAAGTCGAACATATATCAGTCTATTTCTCCGACCACAAAGCTTCCTTCATGACTGTCAAGAACTGTTAGTGGAGTCTTTGTTAAAGGAATACGTGTGAAAAATAAAAAAAATTCTGTGATAGCGCATACATGTGTTGCTCGATTTCTTTGCCTCAATCTATCGAAAAGGTGAAACAGCTTATTTGCTGCGCTCAAATTTCGCATTAGGAAGTAACGTAATCGTCGGTAATTTTTCAATCACTAGTGACCCCACTCGATCAAGTGCCCATTAGCGTTCGTACCAGAGATGGGCACACCATCCCGAAAGTAGGCTCTATAAATATCCTAGGGCTTTCAATAGACTCAAAGGGCTGCAACGCTAAGAATATAGCCCATCTCACCACGAAAACTGAGAACATTATTAGATTAATTATGAGAGTATCCAACAAGAAAGGCGGCATACGCGAGGATATACTCCTTAGGGCTCACCATGCTTTCCTGGTGAGCCATTTCATTTACACAGTCGCGGCCCTCAATTGGACGCAAACGGAAACAGATAAATTAGACGTGCTTATGCGCGAATTGTCAAAAGGGTGATCGGCGTTCCAATTACGGCTAGCACAGAGAAACGCATGACGTTGGGAGTACACAACACAACTTCGGAGTTGATAGAAGCACAAAGATCAGCACAAATTATTAGATTATCAAACTCCAAAACAGGCACAAGACTACTGGATTCGGTAGGCCTCCGTCCTAGCTTCAATCAGGGAGATACCACGCAACTTGATATTCAAACGAGGAACTCCTTTTTGTAGACCCTTTTCCAATAAATGTCCACCCCCAAAACAATAAAGGTACAAGGTTAGCGAGGACTGGAACTTTCTTAAAGAACATATCCGGAACGGAGACCTTTGTTGATGCGGCGCGACACGCCAGAGCCAACAAGTTCTCCAAAGCCATAGTCAATGACAGGGGATAACTCCTCTTGGCAGCCTCGCTGAAGACCTCCTCGGTCGATGTGGCGGAACAGGCTGCTATAGCTCTCGCATTACTGGACTCAAAATGCACTACGTTGTACACGGACTCCCGAGCAGCCGTTTGAGCATTCGAATCAGGATTGATAGCCAAAGAAACAGCCAAGATTCTGAACGGCAAACACCCCTCCGACAATGTTCACCACATAGTCTGGTACCCAGCTCACATGGGACCAGGCGTATTGCCATATCACCTGAACCCCAATGAGATAGTCCACGACCGTGCGCGATGTTTCATATGCCGTGACGGAATGGTGTTTCGGGTGAGTTGGGGAGAGCTGGTGCGCAGTGATACTCTAGTTACTTTTCATGAGATCACATCTAATTACCGAGGGAATAAGCAGAGTTTTCGTTTCCCCCATCATAAGCTCAACAGGCCACAAGCTAGCATGCTCCAGACGGGGTCCTACCCCTCTAGTGGCTTTCTGAGCATGCTCCACCCGGACATTGATCCTCTCTGCCCAGATTGTGGCACTGAATTTAGCTCATTAAGTCGCATGCTCTGGCAGTGCCCTGTGTTACAGGATTTTAACCGAGAAGAAGACTGGATGAATGCCATCACAGACCCGAACCAAGACGTCCAGCTCCTGGCTGTCCAGAGGGCCCGTGGACGAGCAGAGAGGCATGGCCTCTCTCTTCCGACATGGTACTAGCCAACGGCTGGGTAGGTACCTACCTAGCAGGTCCCCGCCTAGCTCGTCAGGACCTCCCCCCCCCAATAATGTCGTTTACTACTACTACCCAAACTGTTCAGCTCTTAGTTATCATAACTGAATCACCCTTAAAGAAACCTTTCTCTTGAGATTTGTAAATAGTCGAGAACACTGAAGTGAACACATCACTAGTGGTTACCAGTATTCCGAACCTGTCTCCTATAGAGCAAGAAAAAAGAACTTCCTAATAACACTCATTCACGGAAAGGATAATCGGTTAATGAATACTACGACTGTCACGCTAAGCGAATTTATTCGGGATCACTAGTCACTGAACCCTACTATCTCCTGGTTACCCTATTTGAATCACCATCTTTGTAACTCTTCACTTGATATCTATGACGCTATGCTGTTTAAAAATAGGAGCACATCGAATTGAACATACCGTTAGGGATCACCATATGAGTCGGTATCGTCAACTGGCAATAATAACTAAAATACTTATTCAATGACTGCAAGATGGATACCAATGACTACGTGCACGAATGAAGGCTACCACTGCGCTACCAAACAAAGTGATTCTTGATCGCTAGTGACTCAATAGTACAATCTCTTACCTATATTTCAAAGACTACTTGTCTGACCATTCATTTGATATCCATGGCGCTGTACTATACAATACAACACACGAGAACATACATCCAAGCGAATAGCTAGTGATCACTTATAAATGGGCGTTATAAATTACCATTGGTAGCAGAAAATACTCTTGTAATCACTTTTGATTAATACCAATGATGCCGTCCACGAATGAAGACTGTCAATGCCATACTAATCAAAGTCATTAATCAAAGTCCCGGCCACGGCGGCCGCATTTCGATGGGGGCGAAATGCGAAAACATCCGTGTACTTAGATTGAGGTGCGCGTTAAAGAACCCCATGTAGTCCAAATTACCGCAGTACCCCACTACGTCCTGCATCATCATCAGCTCGTGTTTTTGGCACGTAAAATATCAGAATTGAATTTCAGTTTAATTTACTAATCAGAGCGATTTATGATCACTAGTGGTTCAAACTTACCATCTACTGGTAATTCTAAATTAAATATCGTTTGTATGACGTTTCATTGATATCCATGACGCTAAGCCATATGAAAGTACGAGAACGTTGATCTGGGCTTATCACTGGTGATCATTAATGACCGGGTGTAATCAGACATCAGCCGTAACCAACGAAATACTAACTTAATGACTTTTTTTCATTGATACCAATGACGACTTTCACGAATGAAAGCTACCATTGTACCAGTAATATAAGTGATTCATTATCACTCTTCACTTAAAGGGCAGCTGAAACACTTAAAAAAAAGTGAGCCCTCAGCTACTTACTATAGTCCCCCCTCTCCCGTCCCGCCCTGAATGCGAAATTCATAGTTTAACAGGCCGGAATTCACCGCCGCTCTCTTTGTTTAGCAAAAACAAGCCGCAGCGCCTGTGGGAGACGCCGCACGTCGGTTGACGGGCTCTGATGGCAGACAATCATGACGTCATCTCATGTATCCGCAAGGTTCGAGATTCGAATAGAGTGCTCTCGTGACCCCTGTATTGACGTTATCCTCGCGCTCCGTCTTTCGCCGCTACGCTTGGCGCGTGGGGAGAAGAGGGGGATACTATATACTGGGACACTGCAAGCCCAAGCCCAGAGTCCACTCTAGTTCGCCTAGGAGATTGGAGATTCGGTTAATGATAAATCCAAAAATAACAATAATCACACTAAGTAAGCCACAGCATGTCGTATAAACCGCCAATCTGCATGAAATCGACATCCATGCCACCTATTTAAAATACGGAAACTTGAGGAACTTTCGCATCACTTAGACCCAAATAGTTCGTTGGACGTATCCAGCTTTTCTGGCCTACAGGGTTTAGTTCGCGTGAGTGCCACCACGTGGCGTATTGACCCTAATCTTTTCAAACCGCCCGCGGTGACTTAGTAATGACTTCGGCAAAACAAAAATAAAAAACAAGCTATTCCTGCGCACAGAACTTCACCGCAAAGGGCGTCCCGCCAGCTTTAACAGTGTTCTTGATAAAGCATTGCCGCTCGTTGGTTAGCAATGACTTATAATCCGGAAAGCGTTTAGTCGCGATGAGCGATGATTGATGGTGGGCTTTTCAAGTTCAAGTTCAAGTTTATTCATCAACGATGTCAAATTTACAAGAATTGTATGCAAAATGAGCACTACACAGGGAGTCCCAAAGTTACAAACAGTCAGGGGGACTCCCATACATGAAAAAATAAAAAAAGACAATACAGATCAAACATTGGTTGCGGTGGCATTACAGACTAAATAAGAAACAGCGCGAGAAAAGAAGAATTCAAAACTGTTTAGTAAGACAAAAAATTGCGAAGACTTCTGTAGTGAACAAGCAATGCAAATGTACAATACAATAAAAATATGAGTAATATAACATGTAGTATAATAGCTAAGTCAATTATGATTACAATCACAAAATTCAGTGGTTAGGATGAAGAGAGTTGCTGCATAAAGTATTTCTTAACCTGATTCTTGAATATATGCTCTGTTGGGGATGATTTAATGGTATGTGGAATAGAATTCTATAGTTTTATACCCGCAAATGTGGTAGTGAACTTACCATAGTTTGTGCGCACTTTAGGCAAAAGACGATTATCGAGTTCAGAGAACCTAGTAGTGTTAGTATTTACAAAAGTTTCAATAACAAAGCCATCTATGTGTGCAATATTACGAAATAACTTATAGATCATGATTGTTAACTTTAACTGAAAGAGCTGATGAAGAGGATGAATGTTTAAACTGCAATAAAGTGGCGTTGCATTCGATAGGAAATGGCTGAAAGTCATGGTTAAAAGGGTAAACAAAAACCCGGGGCACTTCGCCGACCAAATAAAGATTTAAAAGAAAAGAAGACGTTTCGGCTCCCACACGGGAGCCTTGTTCACAGGTAAAATAAACAAAGGTGCTCGAGCAGCTCGCTTAAATAGCCTAGAACACGTGACGCAGGCAGCGCGCATACACTGACGGCAGATTGCCATCGCTCCTGTTCAGAGTGTGTGGCGTAGTCTGGATCATGAGGGACTCAAGATAAAGGCGTCGAGATAGCCCTTTTTCCCTGGCAAGGACACGTGCCTTCCCCCAGTCGATTGCGTGGCCGCTTGAAGTGGCATGCTCAGCCAAAGCACTCGATTTCACATTTTCTTTTCTGACGTCATAATTGTGCTGTTTGAGACGCCTTTCAAAGTCACCAGTTTCGCCAATGTACACGTATGAGGCGAATCGCCTGATTCTGCATGCGTTGAAGTTGGCTGAGGTCAGCGATGTATGTGTTTCCCCAGGCTGATATGCAGTAAGATAAATGGCTATGGATGTGTGCATGATAAAGGGAATGGATAATGTGTGGCTGAAAATACGAGCGGGTTTTGATTATGGCGCGTATTCCAAACGATATCCTACGGACAAGTGACTGCGCATGAAGATTGAATTTCAGATGCCTGTCTAAAACTATGCCAAGAAACTTAGTGCTAACAGGTATTGGTATTAAGTTGTTTTCTAGACGCACCGATATAGAGTTCGAAATTAGTGTCGGGAAGGAATGAAAAACCATAAAAACCGTTTTCAGCGGATTGATGCACAACATGTTCTTTTGACACCAGGAAGTTATGTTATGCAGATCAACGTTAACATTTTGCTGTAGCTCGTCGACATTGTTAGCACAAGAAAAAATAGTCGTGTCGTCTGCATATAATATACAGTCCGTAGTGGTAAGAACATTAGGTAGGTCGTTGAAAAATAGCAGAAACAGCAGCGGGCCAAGGATCGAGCCCTGAGGAACGCCTCGATATATGTTCTTAGCAGATGTAAGTTTGCCGTCAATCTGAACAACTTGAGTACGATTAGTTAGGTAGCTAGAAATAAGCTGAAGTGCTGGGCCAGTTATGCCGTAAGATTCGAGTTTATGTATTAGAATTTTGTGATTAATGGTGTCAAAGGCTTTTGTTAAATCTATGAATACACTTCCAACCAGCAAGCCTTGGTCGATTGCCTTCTTGACTTTATCGGCAAAGGTTAGAAGCGCAAGCTCAGTTGAGCAACCCTGCCGAAAGCCATACTGTTTATGTGATAGTAGATTAAATTTTGCTAGGTAGGATGATAAACGTGTATGAACTATTCGTTCAACGATTTTACTGAAAAACGAAAGAATACAAATAGGCCTGTAGTTATTCAGAAGTTCACGATTGCCTTTTTTTGTAAACAGGTGTTATTTTATCAACTTTCAGAGAACTGGGAAATATGCCTGCTTTAAACATTTTGTTAACAATATCGGCTATGATAGGAGACAGTTCATTAGAAACTAACTTGATACGTGATGGGTGAACAGAGTCTAGGCCAGGTCCAGTAGACCTAAGCGAAGATATAACATGAACAACTTCCTTTGCATTCGTAGGTCGCAAGTAGAAAGAATGAAGATGACGAGGCAATGTCGGTAATTGGGGGATCTGTTTGAGAATCGCAAGTGCTGCTAAAATACTGGCTGAAGGCATTCGCGATATCAGCTGGGTGGCAGTATGTATGTGTCTCAGTTTTTATTTTTGTTAAATGCTCACAGCATTTATTATTTAAGAATTCGTTAATGACCTGCCAGTTGCGCCTCGTATTATTGCCATTATTCAAAATCTTGTTCTGAAAGTAATCTCGTTTAGCACATTTAAGTGCTGCTGCAAGCGTGTTAGAATAGTTTTTGAAACGAGATTTAAGTTCACAGTTAAATGGTTCACGAATTACCCTTTTGTGGAGCCGATTTTTCTTCAATATACATCGAAGTAGCGCTTTCGTGACCCAAGGTTTTCGAGGGGAACTGAAGAAACGAGTTGTGATAGATGTAGTAGTGCATTCATGAATGCAGCGTGTAACTTCAGCCAAGAACAACTGATAAGCCTCTTCCGCGGAAGATTCACAGAGTACTGCGGTCCAGTCATTTGACTGTATGTATCATAGAGATAAATTTTGGGGAGTCAAAATGTACTTTCTCTTTCTTTTCAGGCGCTTTAGAATTTTCTCTACCTAAAGTCAAAAATACAGGGCAGTGGTCGGTTATGCTGTGCTCGATGACTCCTGCCGTATGATCTGTAGTAAAGTTGGTTAATATGTGATCAATTAACGTATTAGATCCTGTCATGTCACATCTAGTTGGAGAAGTAATTAAAGAAGCAAAGCCATAGCTAAGGAAACACGCAAGATAATCAGAACATGATGGAATATTAGGGTCGATAATGTTTATGTTGATGTCTCCGCAGATAATGACATTTTTGTTTTCGTTCGCAACAGTGTGCAACAACTTTTCAAACTGCAGACAAAGCTCAGAGTATGACGATGATGGTGAACGATAAATGCACGCTAACACTGTGTTCCGGCCATCAACTGAAAAAACACTCTGATCAAATTCTAACCATATAGATTCGCAGATCAAATTAGAAAAGGCAAGATCATTGCGGCGTTTGTATGGCAACGATGATTTAATAAATATGGCAGATCCGCCGCCACGTGGCGTAGCACGATAGCAGTACTCTGCATTGTACTCTGGTAGCGCATATAAATTTCTATCGTCCGGTGACAACCGTGTCTCAGATAGACATAAAAGAGAAGTTGTGATTAATTATGGAAAGAAATGCTATGAGGCTGTCAAAGTTTTTTCGTAGACTACGAATATTGAAATGTATTAGCGATAACTTGGGAGTTTCATCACTGAAATGTTTTTTAGGATCCTGACAAGAAAACAATCTTGCGCAGCTTTAAGATATGCAGCCGCAAACACTAGGTGAAAAGCGAGGTGAAAACAGTAAGATCACCCGCACTAGAGATCCAGTACACACGGCTGTCATCTGTCTTTCGCGCCTTGATTACGCAGTGGTCTGTCCAGAGGTGTTTCCAGCCTCTTGCTTTTTTCAGCTCAAGAGCTTGTGCAAACAGCCGCTTTCTTTCTTGCGTAAGATGTTCATTTACGTATAAGGGCTTTTGATCCTTTTGTGGAAACCCAAGGTTCACAGTGGTCAAGCGAGCCTTGCGTGCCTTTTTCACGAACTCAGTTTTTTTTTTCTCGGGAGCAAAAGCGTGCAATAATATTTGTTTCTTTTTTAACTGGTACACGATGTGCAGTATCGACATCCTCAGGAGCGATTTTGCATCCTATAGCATCACCCATAGACTGAACAACCGCAAGACAGCTTTCACCTTTGGTTGCAGGGACACCTTTTATTTCTACGTTATTTAGTCGGGAGTACTGTTCCAGTTCAGAAATCCTGCGTGCCAAGTCGACATTTTCATCTTTCAGAGCCCTGTTTTCAACAGCAAGATCTACATTCTGCTTCTTAACCGTCTCGAAAAGTTCAATAAACACGTTCAGGCTGTCACGCATCCCCCGCAGGGGCGTCTGCGCAAGCAGGCGTTTGGTGTGTTGCGACACCACGGACCCGAGCACACGAGGGTTGGACCCTCCCGCGTGTAGCCGTGCGCGGCTTAGCCGTGTCCGGGGAAAAGGGGATCCTGGGGGTTGAGCCAATGCCGGGTGTTTGGACCTTTAAGGCCCCCCGGCGGCGGCAACACACCCCTTTGGCCTCGGCTTCACGTAGACGGCACCCCCGGACTGACCCACCCGGGGGAAATCGGTAGTTGCCTTTTCCTGTCCTCCTCTCGATCCTGCGTCTTTTTCTCTTCCTTTCAATCTTTCCTGTCTTCTCGTCTCTTCTATTTACTTCCAACTTTCCTGGCAGCGAGGGTTAACCTTGTGTGGGTGGCGAACCTTGGGTACTCCAGATTGGGTTATAGTGGCACCGTACAACTGGCGAGGGCTTGTCTTACTCGTAAGACCTGCTCCGTCCCCATGTTGGGCTCGGTGGTGGGCGGTTGGCGCTGCTGCCGAACTCATTACCTCTATATGGCTTCTAGTAAAACACTTTCCCTTGATCGCCCTCTAAAAAGAGGACGCACCGATGCAACCTTTCAATTCTTTTTGAAAAACAATGAAGAAAATTTCCCAAAGTACCATGTAATACATAGTGAAAGCAACACGAGCGTACGTAAATTCTCCCCCTTCTTGGTGGCGAAATGCCTTCGCAACACGATAGGACCTGGCTACAAAGCCACAAAAATGTCTAATGGAGATCTGCTCCTTGAACTGAAAGATAAATCCCAATATGAGAAAATGAATGACTTGAAATGCATAGGCGATGTAGCGGTCACTGTGTCCGCACATCGAACCATGAACACGAGCCGTGGAGTAATCTCCGAAGACGACTTCATGGACCTTACTAACGAAGAGCTGCTTGAAGGTTTTCAGGACCAAAATGTCATCAAGGTAGAACGAATTCTGATCCGCAGGAATAACGAACAACTTCGAACAAAGCACATTGTACTAACCTTTGGTACCAGTGTGTTGCCTAGTACAGTGGATGCAGGCTATGTCAAAGTACGTGTAAGGCCGTACATTCCAAATCCTCGAAGGTGCTTTAAGTGCCAGAGGTATGGGCACGGTTCCCAGACATGCCGAGGACGGCAGACTTGCGCGAAATGCAGCTCGAACGATCATGCATCAGACACTTGCGACTCATCTCCACATTGTGTGAACTGTGATGGAAGCCATCCAGCCTACTCTAGAACATGCCCTAAATGGAAGAAAGAGAAAGAAATCATTGCATTGAAGGTCAAAGAAAATATAACATTTCACGAAGCAAGAAAACGTCTGTCATACTTGAATCACACGAGCTTTTCCGAGGTGGCGCGACGGGGGGCAGCGTCACAAATCCCTCGGGAGTCTACCGCGGTCACTGACAGTGGCCCGGTAATCACTCCGCCTGCCCCCCTGGTGGCTGCAGCAAGTGCTGCTCCATCAACATCGAAAGTGGACCTGCCGACTCCAGTCCCGCAGGTCCCAAAGCTAATCCGAACTCCACGGCCTGGGACGCGAGTTTCAGCGCCTAGTTCACGATCCTCCAGCACCTCGGAAAAGGTTATGGAGGTCGATCAAAAATCTCCGGCGTCATCGACGCCGAAAGATCAGCGCTCTCAGGAGCGCGCTAGGAGAGAGAAAATTCCTGTAACTGCTCAAAGAAAGGGACCGGTAACCTAAATGGTTACCGCCCTAGTATACATATCCATCTATCTTTACCACGTGCTCTTGAACACAGGCAACCAAAATCTTCCTCGATATGGCTACACAAATAATTCAATGGAATGCTAGGGGCCTATTTCGCAATCTAGATGATATCAAAGATCTACTAGCAGAATATCAGCCACGACTGTTCTGTGTTCAAGAAACACATTTAAACTCTACACACCAGAACTTTTTAAAACGGTACATAGTTTTCCGTAAAGATAGAAATAATGGAAATTCTTCTTCAGGTGGTGTGGCAATCATAGTCCAAAAGTCAGTTGCATGCCAGCATGTATCACTCCAGAGTTCGTTTGAAGCAGTGGCTGTTCGGGCTATATTGTTCAATCATCTTATAACGATTTGCTCCATATATATACCGCCTGATGAACGGTTTGACACAGCAGAATTTGAAAAACTGATTGACCAACTTCCCGAACCCTATATAGTAATCGGAGACTTCAATGCTCACAGCACATTCTGGGGTGACTCAAGATGTGATGCGAGAGGACGGGCAATAGAAAACTTCCTTCTTTCTTCTGGAGCCTGTATATTTAACAAGGCAGATCCAACCTTTTACAGTTCCACACACAACACGTATTCATGCATAGATTTAGCAATAGGGTCAGCGTCACTTCTCCCACACCTGGAATGGAGAGTTATCACTAATCCATATGGGAGCGATCATTTCCCGACACTCCTAGAAACAACAAAGTGGCACGATGGACCAGCTTACCCCCAAAAATGGAGACTTCATGCAGCAGACTGGTCAAAATTTAGAAACATAAGTAAACTGTGCCTAGAAGAAGTGGACCATCTAGGTGTAGAAGAACTGGCTCGCTACATCACTGAACACATCCTCTGTTCCGCTCGAAACTGCATACCTCAATCCTGCACAGATAAAGTAAATCCAAAACCGTGGTGGAACAAAGAGTGTGAAACTGCAAAGAAACTCCAGAACAAAGCGTGGAGTAGATTCTCACGCTACCCAACCACAGAAAATCTAATAGAATTTAAGCGGTGCAAGGCAAATGGCCGCCGTATTCGCCGAGTATCGAAAAGAGAAAGCTGGACACGCTACGTATCCTCCATAAACTCGTACACGGATGCTAGCAAGGTATATAACAGGGTACGTAAACTAAAAGGACAACGTCCAAATCCTTTTCCTCTCGTCAATGGCTCTGGCGAGTCAATAGAAGACCAAGCGAACACTCTTGGCGAGCACTTTGAGAGAGTATCAAGTTCGGAAAATTATTCCGAAATTTTCTTAAAGCATAAAAGAATAGCTGAAAATATTCCTCTACATCCAAAAAAGACATCAGAAGGGTACAATAGACCATTAACGTTCCATGAACTCAAGCTTGCCCTAGACTCTTGTGGTAGCTCGGCTCCAGGTTCTGACACAATAACATATGAAATAATCAAGAATCTGCCTTATGAGACCCTAAACTGCATCTTAGGTCTTTACAATAAGATTTTTGCAACTGGTCATATACCTTCATCTTGGAAAGAAGCAATAGTCCTACCAATACTAAAACACGGCAAAGACCCTTCCTTAGTTAATAGCTATAGACCAATTGCACTCACCAGCTGTCTACTTAAGGTATTTGAAAAAATTATTAACCGTCGCCTTGTGTTCTTTTTCGAATATAACGGTATATTCGACCCTCACCAATCTGGCTTCCGAAGAGCGAGGTCGACAACCGACAATCTTGTTCTGCTTGAGTCATATATACGTGATGCATTTGTACACAGCCAGTACTGTCTATCTGTATTCTTTGATCTTGAAAAGGCATATGATACTGCCTGGCGATATGGCATTCTGCAAGACCTGTCATCCTATGGAATTTGTGGTAGCATGCTGAACATTTTGCAAGATTACTTATCTCAAAGAAAGTTCCGCGTAAGAATTGGCAATGTATTATCGCGCACTTTTATTCAAGAAAACGGTGTACCACAGGGAGGTGTGCTAAGTTGCACACTTTTTATAATTAAAATGAACTCTCTCCGCTCTGTTATACCACCAGTGGTGTCTTATTCTGTCTATGTGGACGACATCCAAATCAGCTTTAAATCCTGCAACCTGTCAATATGTGAACGCCAGATCCAGTTGACTGTTAATAGGCTCACGAAATGGGCCGACGAAAACGGATTTAGATTCAGTGCAGAAAAAACTTCCTGTGTACTGTTTTCTAGACGTAGAGGGGTATGTCCTGACCCTTGTATTACGATGCATGGCAAAAACCTGATAAATAGAAAAGAACAAAAATTTCTAGGTGTAATCTTCGATAGTAAGCTAACCTTCATGCAGCATATAAAAGAGTTGAAACTGAAATGTCTTAAAACCATGAACCTTTTAAAGATTTTATCTCATCAGTCGTGGGGAACAGATAGGTATTGCCTCCTGTCTCTTTTTAAAAGCCTTGTGTTGTCCCGCATAGACTATGGATATATTGTATACCAGTCGGCTTCAAAGACAACACTTAGAGTACTCGATCCTGTATATCACTCAGGTATTCGTCTAGCGCTTGGTGCCTTTCGGACGAGCCCCGTCCAAAGTCTATATGCAGAATCAGATCAGTGGCCACTGGATTATCAGCGCACATATCTGGGAGTCACCTATGCCATAAGAATCATGTCACTAAAACAACATCCATGCAAAGCACTCATAAGTGATCAGTCCACAAATCAGTTTTACTTAAACAGGCCTTCACACGCCCCGCCGTTCCCGTTGGCAGTAAAACCTGTTGCTGAAAAACTTGCAATAGTTTTCACAGATCTGCAGTAAAGTGACTATTCTGAACCCATCCCACCTTGGGAGCAATATCCTGTCACTTGTGACTTTTCCTTTAGAGAGCTTAAGAAAAAGAGTTGTCCAAGTGCCCTCATCCAGCAACATTTCATGGCTCTTGAAGACAAGTACAGATCTACTGCATTCTTCACTGATGCTTCAAAGTCTGCAAATTCGGTATGATGTGCAGCTCATGGCCCAAACTTCTCGAACACTAAAACCTTGCATAAACATAGCAGCATTTTTACAGCGGAAGCGTACGGTATTCTGATCACTATTGACTATATAGTACAACACAAGATAGAAAAGTCTATAATATACACAGATTCCTTAAGCGTTGTCACAGCCCTCTCCTGTGGCAAAGCAAGCCGAAACCCTGTAATTAACGAGCTCCTTAAACAGATCCACGTAGCGCATAAACAAAACCTTGCTCTTGTTCTTTGCTGGGTGCCAGGCCACTCTGGGATCGCAGGTAATGAAATGGCGGACAAAAATGCTGGGGAAGCGGCTCATCGGGACATAATTGATGTAAGCAGGGTACCTGGTGTAGATATGAAACCTGCGGTACGAAAGGCGCTCCATAAACATTGGCAAGCTGAGTGGGACAAGGAAGTTGAAAATAAGCTGCACCTGCTTAAACCGCAGTTAACGAAACCATTCCCACTGAAGCTTGATAGACACACCGAAGTCACCCTGGCAAGACTCAGAATAGGTCACACCTATGGCACTCACAAATACCTCTTGACTGCAACTGACCCTCCGACGTGCACACGCTGTGGTGAGAACCTAACCGTCCTACATGTCCTCATTCAATGTCCTGAACTTCACCGACACCGACAGGCTCATTTTAGAGAACTCTACTCACACCATATACCACCCCATCCCTCGATGTTCTTATCAGAGGATGCAATATTTAACTTTAAAAGAGTGCTTAATTATCTTGCAGAAGTTAACTTTCTCGACATCATCTCATACCATCCTAACATTCAGATTGTGCCTCACAGGTGAGGTACAATCTGATGCGCAAAAGTATGTTTGAGCTCTTGCACTTCTTGCGTAGGCAAGAATTGTACAGCAGGGGACTCGGGCAATCCGCAATAATTTACCATGTGTGCCCATAACCAATGCATTTAAGCCTTTATATTTATCTTCGTGGTTATTTTAGAATACATTCACTAGTATTTAAAGATATATCTTACGTGTAGGCCTCTATACAGCCTCCATTTTAAATCATTGTCCTAATGTCACAATTTTACTAAACCATAACACATGTCCTGGCGCTCTTTGGCCTTAGATGCCCTTGCGCCATTAAACATTAAACATCAATCAATCAAGGCTGTCACGCATCACAGCAACCTCAGCCCGTAAAGCGTCTATTTCTTTTGCCAACTCAGCATTGGTCGGCATTGTGTGAACAGCATGCAATTTGGCAGCAGCGGCAGCGGTATACACAGAGAAAAATATAGTTGGACAGCAAAGGGGAAAAAAAGACCAACCTGCGGCAAAAGTAGCAGTAGATTAGCGACTTGCTCACGACCGCAACCGCCGCTGCCAAAAGGGAGCGACAGAGAGGCTTTTGAGAGGCTTCCTGAAAGGCAGCCATGGTTTTTCTTTTCCTTTCTGTTTCCTTTTTTTCTGATGCTGCGGAGTAAACAGACTATGGTAATCGTGGTAAGCACTCCACCAGGACAGCTTTTCTTCAGTCGGCACATATTCTTATCGTCCGAACATCACACAGCGTCTACAAGAGACGCCGTCGTTCACTGCTTTTGATTTTGACCTATCGATTTTGTTAAGGTGTTCCCATTTCCCTAGCGACTTTGCTGTCCGCACTTATGCGCTGCCGTAGCACTTTCAAGCTTGGTCAAAACTCCGACGCCGCTATTCAAATATATGAATAACGCAGAAACCCTTTTCTGAGATAGCCACTGGGCCTATTTTGATGAAATTTGTTGCTTGTTAGAGGTGAAGTTAAATGACAGTTATTGTTTTAAGCGGAGTTTCGATTTAGGGCCTGAATTATTTTTCCAAAATTTTCAAAAATTGCTAAGCTTGAAACAAAACTAGAAGCACAAAGTTTCGAAATCTGCAGCACTGCACCAGGAACAGATATTGCAAGTCCGTAAGCTGCATCCGTTAGAGCATGCAAAGCAGACATCATTGACAGGCCGATTGATATCTTATGGGAGCTTGTTGTATTGATTACAATAATTTTACTAACGTTCATTCACATATTAGTGGTTTATTTGAGAGCAATGTGTGTCATTTGTTGTTTGATGTATCTTTACTATTAGGTGCAATTTACAGAATTGTGATATCGTGTATCGTTGTTGAGTTAGAGGGTTGCAAACTTGATAGTTTCTAAAAATTTGTGATTTTACCCATCTAGTTAAAGAAATTAACTACGTAAATAAAAAATTCGGAACGAAGAGTCACTAGATTTTAACTTTCTCTCTTCAATGCAAGAAACCTCATCAAATGTGGGGCACTGGTTGCCGAGAAAAACGATTTCTCATTTCCCATGCATTTATACAGGAGCCCCCGAGCTTAAAGCTTTCTGTGAAGTATTAAAATGGATAAATTGGTTTTGAAGCTTGCTGAAAAGGGATCAAACAAGAATTGTGCAAAGTATTTCTGTTTCGTCGTCAGGTAGCATGCTATGGCCGAAGTCGCTCTCATGGTCACATACTGGCCACCGGGCCAGGTACACCTTTGGGTATGACATATACAGTACTTGCAGTTAGTTCTCAAAGTAGTGTCCGGCAACGGCGATCCACATGCGTGAATAAAGACTGCTATTTAAAGTTATTGCGCAGTAATGCATGCGTGATTTGTCTGTTGTCCGTGTTGTCTACTGTGTTGTCGTTCCGTCTTTATAATATAACTGCGAGGTAGCCTTGCAGATACCGAACGCAAAAAGGCTGCCCACATATTCGAAGACTTCACGCCGAACTACTGACGCTTACTTGAATTCAATGGTTCTGCAAGTGTCAAGGACATCATTGAAGAATGTTGGCAGTTCGAGGAAGATGACAGTCGGCACATGAGACAATTTGTTCGCATGCTCATTGCGCGAGAATCGATACCAGCCGTCGAAGAATGACACCGTAGAGTGCATCGTATTTAATGTGGAGTCCGCGTTTTAAGTTTCAGACCCATGCCTCACCCTGTACTGACTGACGACCAAACATCTCGCTTATATTTGCAGCGCCCGACAGTTTCCAGGCTCTGGCGTCGGCCACAGGACCTGCTGGACTTCTCTTTAATACTTGCCGACAATCTAGCCTTATTTAGCGCCATCGGGTTTCAGATTAACTCCTTCAACAACCAAGTTAATCGTCCCGAAATTTGGCCACCCTGTCACCGTTACGGTTTTTTTTATCTTTCAGTTATCTTTTATACTTAAGTTGTGCTGTCCTAAGATTTCCAGCGGTTTCACCTTTCCCAAGATTACCGCATGTTTGTCGGCTTCCGTTCATACTCGTATTTTGGGGGATTCTCGATAGAGGTTGAAACCATAGCACAGCCCCCTGACCAGGCACGTACCCGGGCCCCCCCCCCCCCGAAATCAAATGGCATACCCCCCCCCCCCCCCCTCCCCACCTACGCCACCACTCCTCACACATTCCTAAAGCGCCGCCAGGTCAATGTTGAGACTTGGCAGCTATTAATCGGTCAGCATTATGCTGCCTTTTTCACTCCTTTTAGATGGCGGTAGTTATCGGCATCTCTTGTAATGTGAAGGACAGTTTTCTCATAGATTCCGCACCCGTGCGATTAACTCGAGATGCGTTCAATTGTCACCATGTATTCAACCGTCACGCGCATAGCTGTTGCTTTTGTTAGCTCAACCTTCATTGTTTAGGCTGATCGTGGGACCAGGAAAGGGATGCGGCTGTTACTGAGGTAGTCTGTACACTCGTGGAACGAGTTGCTGCCGGAGAAAACGCCAATTGCGTTTAACTTATCCCTTTGCTTCATAATTTCCTTGAGTTACGGCTCGCCGCGAAGCTGGCAGATGCCCGCAACCATATACACGTGATATGGGTTAGATAAGGTGGGAAATAATATAATGTTAAAGAGCGTCCATCACGAAACCCTTCAATAACCCTTAAACCCATAAGCAAGGTGACTGTCGCCCGTTACTTCGTCTGTTTTCCCCTAATTGTATAGCACTTTTCATGCAAAATTGGCAACTGGAAACAAAAATCGCAAGGAGATGCGAAATTAAGCGATCTACTAAGGGAGAGAGCCAAGGCAACAACCAAACTGCAAGGAAAAGCGAATAATAAAAAAGTTGACCGTTGTTTATGAGAATATTTATGGATCAACATCCTTTTATTTAAAAAGAAAGTATAGAAAACGCTGCCGGAAGTGGAGAACAATTACTTGCTTTGAATGACGCTTCTAAAGTTATCGGTCGAACCGCCTCACGTAGCCACTTCTCTGCTGTGCTTATGTGGGTGTTTTTCTAACCTTTCGCGGTGAGCGCAGTGCATCTAGAATCACAGAGTCCTGCGCTCTACGCGGTTGTGTGGGACTGCCGGCCGCACAGCGTTACGCAATTCCCGGAACTGTCAAAACTGATCAACAAGGCGAAAGTAACTGATATTCGAAACTATAACATGAGAAAGACTGAAGAAGCTGTAAAAAATGATGAACGCAGCCTGAAATCAGTAAAAAAGAAACCTGGCTTGGGACAAACCATGCTGTATACACTAAATGATAATGTCATCAGCAATCTCGAAGATATAGTAAAAGCAGCGGAAAAATTCTAAGCTGACCTGTATACAGTACTCAGAGGAGTCACGATACCTCCCTTAGAAACAGTAATGAACAGGATACAGAAGCTCTCCTATAACTACCGATGAGGTCAGAAGGGCCCTGCAAGAAATGAAACGATGAAGAGCGCGGGAGGAGAAGGTGGAATAACAATCGATTTAATCAGAGATGGAGGAGACATAATGCTTGGAAAACTGGCGGCTCTTTATACGAAGTGTCTATCGACTGCAAGGGTTCCAAAAAACTGGAAGAATGCAGACATTATACTAATCCACAAAAAATGAGACGTTAAAGAATTGAAAAATTATAGGACCATTAGCTTGCTCCCAGTATTATATAAAATAGTTACCAAAATAATCTCCAATAGAGTAAGGGCTACACTGAATTTTGTCAACCAAGGGAACAGGCTGGCTTCAGGAAGAGATACTCTACAGTGGATCACATCCATGTCATCACTCAGGTTATCGCGAAATCCGCAGAGTACAATAAGCCTCTCTACGTGGCTTATATAGATTACGAAAGGGCATTTGATTCAGTAGAGATACCAGCAGTCATAGACGCACTACGTAATCAAGGAGTACAGAACGCTCACGTAAAAAGCTTGGAAAATATTGCTACGTGCGTGTGGTATTTGTTTGTTTGAACGAGGCGCGTGAGCGCCATCACTCCAGAAAAGAGGAGGAAGAACGAACTGGGCTCGCGCTGTGAATCTAACCGGTCGGCGCTGCAACCGTTGTTGTTAATATAATCTGTAAATAGTTTCTCGTCTTAATGACTCGTCCTTCGCGTAATAATATCTACAGAGGTTCTACAGCTACCTTAATTCTACACAAGAAAAGCAGGGGGATACCTATAGAGAAAGGGGTCATACAGGGAGACATAATTTTTCCAAAGCTGTTCACTGTGTGCTTAGAACAATTCAAGCTATTAAACTGGGAAGGCTTAGGAGTAAAGATCTACGGCAAATATCTCAGCAACCTTCGGTTTGCCGATGACATTGTTCTATTCAACAACAATGCAGACGAGTTACAACAAATGATTGGAGACCTTAACTGAGAGAGTGTAAGAGTGGGGTTGAATATTAATATGCAGAAGGTTAAGATAACGATAAATAGTAGGGCAAAGGAACAAGACATCAGGATCGCCAGTCGGCCACTAGATACTGTGAAGGAGTTCGTTTACCTAGGTAAATTAATCACAGGGAACCCTGATCATGAGAAGGAAATTCACAGAAGAATAAAAATAGGTTGGATCGCATACGGCAGACATTGCCAGCTCCTGACTGGAAGCTTACCATTATTATTGAAAAGTAAGGTGTGCACTCAGTGCATTTTGCCAGTGCTGACATATGGGGCAGAGACTTGAGATCAAGTTAAGAACCGCGCGAAGAGCGATCGAACGAAGATTGCTAGGCATAACGTTAAGAGAGGCAAAGGGAGTGGTTTGGATCAGAGAGCGAATGGGTATAGACGATATTCTAATTGGCATCAAGAGGAAAGAATGTAGCTGGGCAGGTCATGTAATGCGCCCGTTAGATAACCGTTGGACCATTAGGGTTACAGAATGGGTGCCAAGAGAAGGGAAGCGCAGTAGAAGACGGCAGAAAACTATAGATGGTGCGATGAAATTAGGAAATTCGCGGGTGCTAGTTGGAATCGGTTGGCGGCAGGACAGGGGTAATTGGAAATCGCAGGGAGAGGCCTTCGGCCTGCAGTGGGCATAAAACAGGGTGATGATGATGATGATGATGACGATGATGATGATGATGAGTGGTGGGCCCCCCCGAAAAAAAATCCTGGGTACGTGCCTGCCCCTGACCGTGCTGCTCCAAAAGTCATTTTATCCCCCCCCCCTCCTCCGAGGCATTCTGCAAGCTTCTTTCTTCTTGCCGTACAGCAACCTCCTAAATACGCTATCAATTGTAGACCATTTTGACTACTACGATCCCACGAAAGTCGGCAATGATGTAGCGGCCATGGGATTCAAGCCATTTAAATCAATTTCACCGTGAATGCGACAGCCGCTTTTTCTAACTTCGAATGAAACTACTGCATGAATGAAAGCCATTCTTAAGCATATAAATTCAGAGTCTAAAAAAATTATGCAGATCCCACATCATCATTATCATCAGCCTGGTTACGCCCACTGCAGGGCAAAGGCCTCTCCCATATTTCTCCAATATGGGAGAGGCCTAATTGACGTAAGCGAAGACTTCTATGTTGTTTGCTTTGATTGACAATAATTAGCGGTGATGTTGACTGCGAATGCTTGATTTCTTCAACATTTACTACAATAAGAGAGTAGTGAGTTGATGGTAAATGTTACCTTGTGTGTAGGCACCACTTCTGTTTGCCTGCATGGTACACAGAATATAGCAAGGCATGTTTGCTTGTGGCGTTTTATGTGCCATTGTTTATAAACAATCAGAGGACGGACAATTGTCATTGCTTAACATGGCACTTGGCATCGTTGAAGAAGAGTTCACAGAATTATGAGGCTGTACGCGCGAACAGCACCATCGAACAATGAGGCAAGCCGTAGTGGCGGAGTCCGGATTAATTTTAGTACCCTGGAGTTCTTTGACGTGCACCTAAATCTAAATCTAAGTGCACGATTGCTTTCGTATTTCACTATTGGTGAAATCCGGCTGCCGCGGCAGGGATCCAACTCACGACATCGAGCAATATACTATTGGGTGTGACCTCCATCACTGGAAAAGCTGGCGCCACCTTCGGCGTGACGTCGTATGAGGGATCATGTGGACACAACGGTCACGTCGGCTGCTTCGGAAGCACCGGAGCGAGCTGAAAACGAAAGTTTAAAGTCCCACCTGCGCCGCGGTTCTGATTAAGTGGTGAGGCTTTACCGCCTTGGGTGTCTGTCTGACAACGTTTGAAATCACTATAATAGGTAGTGGCTGCTTTTGGAGGCGTGCAGCATGGTAGGCTACTGCTCGGGGCCGCAGTGCCGTACGTACGCAACAGAGGCCGGTGTAAGCCTTATTCACACGTAGCCGCAGGGCTAGGAGTGGCGTGAAGCTTGGCTGGCGAAATTCAGAACCGGCAGACAGCCATCCGCTACAGCTTGGATATGCAACAAGCACAGATGTGAGAAAGATTTCTGCTACGGCGTCGGGACTGCGCGATCTTCGGTGAGCAGCAGAAAACGCGCACTGAGACGCTCGCCCGCGCCCGGCTGCCCGGCTGATGTCATGACGGTTTGGTCTATGAACTTGTTGATGCTAGATACTGGCAAGTTCACTGGAATGGAAATGGATCAGTAAGAAGCAGATTAAAAAAAGGCATGACATATGGTCATGTTTGTGTTATCGATTAATAAACTGGATTACGAAAAATAAGTGGAGGCAAATCGCACGGTGCGAAGACCGATAAACATACAGTGCGGCGCAACTTGAGAAATAATGTTGATATGTCCAAGAATTTAGAAGACAGAAAAAGGTTGAAACGCCGCGATGGCACATCACAGTCGCCGTAGGCGTCGAAGTCTCTATAGCTAAATTATTTTCGAACAGTTCTGATAGCGTCCACGCAACAATGGCTGCTAGTGTACTGTGAAATGCTCATCTTCTGCGGCGTAAAGCTCACGGCACGGTGCAAAAACGCGCTCACAGCGAAAGCAAAACATTGTGCGCGGACATGCATGCAGACGCGCAATCGGTCGAGCGAACCCGTGCCATCACTGCATTGAGGCTTCATTCTGTTATGTCCCATTTGGTTATACAGACAGCCCACTATAAGAACATATTTCACATAGTTTACTCTCAGCGTTTGTCTACCTTTCACGCAAGAGGCCGGTTCGGGAGACTCCATCGCGGCGACCGCGCACAGTGGCGTTCACTGTACCTATTCGGTAAAGAGAGCGTCTGTAAACGATTCTGGGCTTTCAGTTTGCCCAAGATTATCATATCCACAGTCAACAACTTCCCTCATTTGAATACCCACATACATATAGTTTCCTACAAAAATTACTAGAGGGAACTCTGGCACTGCAGTCGTTGTCTTACCATGGGAATGATGGGAAGTACATGGATTTGTCTGATCTTCGTGCTTGTGGATTCAGACGTTCTTGTGGCTTTGTATATTACGCTATATAAATCTTATTGTCGTATATTTCAGCGCAATCTCTACTCTTTGAAGTGAAGAAGACGCAGGGAACGCGTACAATTGCTGTTAATTGCAACTGTTGAGCTTGTCCAGGTAGCCAAATCGAAACGGGCCAAGAGTCTCAAGGCACTGGCATGCCCGCGATAAATTCATAAGGGCGTTTCATTCGCCTGTCGATACATGCGTCCGTGGCTCAATGGTTTCAATATCAGGCTTCTGTGCTAGTGTCCCTGTGATCGAATCCTGCCGTCAGGCAATTTTAATGGTGCTTATTTAATTATTTATTACGCAATACACTCTTGAAAATGACGAGTTTACGAAGTCACAAAGCCGTTTGAAGCCAAAAGGATGAAGTTTAGGCAAATCTATGTACTTCCCATAATTCCCATGCTGGGACAACCGCTTCCATTGCAGCTCCCGTAGACACTAGCGCCAAAGTTCCCTCTAGTAATGTTTGTAGGAAACTCTATGCCTACATAAATGTCCAGGATGGCTGCCGCGTGGTGTTTTTATTGAGCGCCGTAGGCGAAACATATGAGGAGCGCGCCAGCGTGATCGCTCATACTACGCAAAGAAGGCGCTTCCGACAGATGGCGATTCCGCAACTCCCCGCCCCCAATAACCGCATAGCTACCGCGGTGGGCGCAGAAGCGTTGATTTGACGTGCGACCGTTTGCGTGTATCGCTTAGACCCTATGGTGATTTAATACGGCTTTGCACCTATACGACCTATACGTCCACTTGACAAATTTGCATGGCGTTTATTTTTCAGAGATATCAGAAACGCACAGTCCGCGTTACCCTTGTGTAGAGGTCGGGAACGGTCAGGTGCCAGCCAGCAACGTCGCTAGCTGCTGGACCCGGCGTCTAACGGTAGCTGCTGGGCACGGTTCGGCCCAGTAACTACAGTTAGACGTCGCTGGCTGCCTGTGGCGCGCACCGAAGGCCGCAGTTCCCGCGCTCTGCACAAGGGTGACGCGGACTGTACAGTACAGTACCTTCTGTTTGCCCGCAACTGTTGTCATGTCTATAGTAGTAGCGTTTCCTTGTCTTCTGACGTCACCTGTTGCCGGCCCGACCATCCACCCTGTATGGGAACTGCGAGCGAAGAGTGGCAAGGCGTTTATTCACTCGTTTCGCGACTTCGCTGGTTCTACCCATTCTCTTCCTCATCTCCCCCACCTCTACCATTCTATCTACCTCTCCTCAAGACTAGAATGGTAGCGCAGCAATTACTGTTTTTGCGGGGGGTAACGGATCATTATGGCTGTCGAGAGGCTAATGTGACGACGCGCAGGGAGCTCCAGAGAGCATTGTGCACATTCGACGCAATGGAAAGGTCCTAATGAGGTTCTCGCGTCGCCTTTCCTTTCTTCCACGTTCCTTCCATGTATATGCACGCTCCGAACCCTTCCTCCCCCACTCCCCTACGCGGCGTGCAAGACAGCTGCAGCAGCAGTGGAAAAGTCGAAGGAAGAAGCAAAGAAAGCTTCGCTTTAAAAAAATGAATTTTTTGTGGGCATACAGTCGCCTGTCGTCGTGGCGTCATTGCGCCCTTTGTAAGATTTCATCAGTTCGAAAGCTAATTGGCCCGCTCGTCCGCTAGACTTTCTGCCTTCAGGAGTAACCTTACCCTCTTGCAAAGACGCGAATGGTCTGCCAATTTACTACCGACCTACAATACTGTGGCTATTTTTGCCAGCATGTTCATTACTTGCGTCCTCCACACCTATCCATTGGAGGTGCTTCTTTTCTACTACATCGTACTAATAAGTGAACTTGTTTTCGAATTATATGCGTCGAATAATAATAATTTCTCCTATCACTGCTGTACGCAACCTACAGGAAGCGCGCAGGCACCCTCAAATAAAATGCTTTCACTTATTGCCTGAGCATGCCCGTCATTGTGATGCAAATAAACATAACCTAACCTAATTTTCTCGGAAATAAACACTCAATAAAACAAACACTGATGTCACCGGGAACAAGATTAACAAGGACCGTAGTACTCAATCCTCTGATGCCCCTATTCGCAAGTTTATTTTCTTCAGGATGTGATTTTGTACCCTTGAAACGCCTCTCGAACGTCTGTGATGAGCTCGTTTTTATTCTCAAGCACTCAGTGTAAACCGTCATCACGCAGCTCCATGATGTGCTAGTTTCAGGACACCATGGCGTGTCGCGCAAGCATGACCACGCTGATTCATTTGGGTTGGCATACACTATTTTGTGCGTTGTTACGTCGCCACATAATAACTCTGCCAGAGCTGTCGTCAACCTAACCGGATTCTCTTCTTCAGACTCTTAATACACCATACGAGAGGTGTCATTAAGTTATTTTTCAACTCACTCGGCTCTTTCCCTCTGTTTATTTCCACAAAGTGCGCGTCTGCCGCTGTGGTTACCAAATACGGCCAACGGTAAGTTATCACTCAAGCCTATCTGGCCACCTGAGCAACTGAACTAGCCGGCTTTCTTCCGCCGGGCGTTGACGTTCAGTATGACGGTCCTCGAGTACTTTTTGCGTACTTAGCTCACTGCATTCTCTCCAATTCGATCGCTTACACTACACGCTCTTGCTAGACACAAACAATCAGGCAACGGCCTTAATGAAATATCAATTACACGCTAGTCGACATGCTGTCGATGTGCATTCCCGCTGATCACCGGAATAAGAACGTGACCTTGTTTTTGATGACATTCGCGTTCAACTCCTTGCTCTAAAACACCCCTAGTTATTTGTTTTTTGGTCGACAGCAACATACAGCAATTCCTCTGACTATACTTTCGGCTTTAGGTGCGACCTCTGAGAAGACTTTACATGCTCGTGGCAACGTGTCCTGACGGATCACAGAAGCGAACTCGCTCAAACCCACCTATCCGCTTACAGCCTGACTAAGCGTCCTTATGTGGTAGCTACAACTGGATTGCCTGTTCATCACCAGAACCGCCTGTGCTTGCCAGTTGACCTAATTGCGCGCTGTCCGTGTTGTGAGCCTGTGTCCTTAATATACGTACTAGGACCCGACTTCGAACCATTACTGTACATAACTTCCTTGTGTTTTTGTTGCTTCGCACCTCTATGTCGCCGACTACCCTTTAAAATATTGCAAAAGATAGATAGACATCCAACTTTCAAGCGCACAAAGCGATACGCGCTATAGGACCCAATAACGTGTCTGTTATTCCTTTTCTGTTCGCTTTTTCACTGCTGTAAATCACTGGAGTGTAACTTAGATATTGCCGGTTGTTTTACTCATGCGTCGTTCTTCCAGAAGCCTCTCGCACGAGCAGTAATGACTTCTTCAGTACAGTAAAGCAAGATAATACACAGCTCATATGCAAAATAAACCTGCAAGAAATTATAAAACTCTTCCAATATAACGTATTATAATGTAATTTGAAACAATAACGCTGGCGGCCCGCAATAGACTGATTTTAGCGCGCCGACGATAATGCGATACCTAATGGCTTATAAAAACCATCAATTTGCTCAAATTTGTTACCAGAATTTCAGCATACATCCAATGCACAAAATAGCACTGCACTGTGTCCCAACTTCAACGCAGGTCTTGCCTGTGTAACGTTGGCGATGTTAGAGTTCACAGGTTCATTCTTTACCAGAGCAGAAACTGTAAAACGTGGTAGACATGGAATCTAGAGTGCAAACTACACTGTGCGGTTAATCTTGTTGAACTTCCTGCGTGATGCAAGGTTGCATTTGTATCCATAAGTTGTTTCTAATAATTTGTCTCATGCCGTAGGGCTGCTCTCCTCGCTATAAAACAAAAGTGCAAATTACATTCAATATTCGAAAGCTGCGTTTTTTTGTTGTTGTTGGGTATTTCGCCACCCGTTTCTCAGAGTCTGTGTCCTGCTGCAGAGTCCCAAGACCCGGTTTCGATTCTCAGCCTAGGCGCCCGCATTTTGTCGAGGACGAAATGCAAAGAGCACTCGGGTGCTTAAATTTAGGTGCACGTTAACGAAAGTCAAGTTGTCAAATTTAATGCGAAGGATGAGCATGTGTGATGCTGTTCCACTGGCAGACTAGTTCGCCTATTGTCGAAGCTGTTCAGTTAGTGTACCTGTATTCGCGCTAAGAAAATCAGGAAGCAAAATAAAATATATCGACGTTGTTTAACGCCCCTGGCCCTCCCCTGGTTAAGATCAGTGTCACCCGGTTTCGAAACCACTAAGTTCTACTAAGCCAAGCTTTTTTGGTTTGTTTGTTTTTCATTCTGCTTGTGAAGGAATATTTTTTTAATTAGATTGATACATAATTTTGTTTAGTTTATTGCTCGGGGGAAATAATTTGAGCCGGACTCCCGATGACTTCACTGGATTCATAGCAACCTTTCATTTGATTCCACTTGGCTTGCTTTGCACTCTCGATTCTCCTGGAAAGCCGCTCATGATGGCGGTGAACAAATATTTCATGCATAAGAAAGAACTACGCTCACTGAGGCTGCAGGTGATGTGGAAAGCAGGACGCAAGCAAATACACTGACTTGTAGTGCATTCCTCAAACAAGATTCTGCTCATACCGCTTCTCCGTTTTCGCTCAAATTCCGCATCTAGTAAGATAGGTTGCCCGGACGTTTAGGGCATACTGAACATCCTGTATTCAGAGCAAACAAAAGATGATAGACACCAAAGTCAGCAAAGCTCTAGCTGGTCTAGCTTCATCAATGATGTAAGGATTTCGCAAGACCGGGTAGGCAGGACACAGTATGCAACGAAGTACTGGGTCAGATCGAGGCGCAACGCAGAAAACTCGTGTGCGGGACATTGGGCGCACGTTAAAGAACACCGGGCGAACACCAGGTTATGAGGTCCCCCACTATGACACACCTCATGATCTGTTTGGCGCCTTGGCGCATGAAATCCTAGAATATATATATATATATATATATATATATATATATATATATATATATATATATATATATATATATATATATATATATATATATATATATATATATATATATATATATATATATATATAAACTACGCAAACTTCATTCTTGTACGTATGCGTGAGGAGGCTTCGATAGCCCAGGTTACGTTGCCTAATTTAAGGGCTTCGTTGTACCGAGCAGGAGAAAAAGCCCTTTTCTTTTTCGCCATTCGCATGGCATGCTGTAATTTCACGGAATGAAACAATAGCAGTTTTAATCACTATGCCTACAGCACATTCTTATCCAGAGCGTGGTTGCAAGCATGTTGCTTGACATCAGTAGATCAGAAATATATTAAGTGCATACGTCGCTTTATCTTGGAGTGCCGTTATCATCTCTGCTCAGTAAACATGAAAGCGATATGTATAAATATGCCTCTCGAACCCATGCGTGGCTTACTCGTTCGTGTCAGCCCCGTGAACTGTTTTCTTGTCAGCTTTACCCTGGTTTCGCGTTGCTGCCTCTCATTCCTTGATATAAGCGCTAATCGATAAACGAAAAACGCATTTTTAACGCGTTAGCGCCTGTGATGCCTGTTACGTGGCAAAATAAAGTTAGGAATTATACATCTCACCAACAGCTAGACCATTATACGATGAGCCTCCTCTACTTCACCTGCATTCTTCAATGTTCTCTTTTACTCGTACAAATCCCCATCGGCTTTCCTAAACACACTGAGTTTTTCTAAGACCATGAGATAATTAAACAGACTGGTGCAGTCTTGGTGGGTGAAGGCTTTACAGTATTTTTGGTCATTGTTCGCGCAATTAAGCTTTCAGTAGCATACTTAATTTGCCTAGGTAACAAACTGTTCGAAATTGAGCAAAAGAAAGGAAAGATTCCCCAAAGAATGCGTGTAGCGTCTCCGTACACACCAGCTGCACTTGCGGCTATATATAGTACACAACACATAAACACATACCCACGAGGGTGATCGGCAGCACTGCAGCATCATTTCGTACAGCAAGAAGGAACTGAACGTTAAGGATGCAAGCACTAGTAGGTAGTAATTAGATTAGCGAGCTATTTCGAAACAGAAAAAGTTGCAAAAGCTCACAGTCACTTTAGCTTACGCTAAAGAGGATGAAGGCGAAAGTCGGCGTGCCCACGAGGCATTCATTAAATTACTTCGGCATTCTCATTCGAATGCGTTGTAACTTTCTATTACTTGTTCTCTCCCGCCAAAGTTCATGGGTTCGAGTGAGTTAATTAAATGCACCTTAATTATCTGGGCCTTAATTAAATCCGCCTTAATTAGTACCAAAGTTCGTGAGTTCGACTCTCACCGATGGTCGTGGGTGGCACCATCAATTTCGGTACAAGTCAAATTTTTTGCCGCTGGTCCCATAACGCCGAACGGTCAATTTTTCAATAACACTTGACGGTGAATTTTGCGTCCCATGAGCGACCCATGCTTGCGACCCATGCTTTCGTCTTGAAATGAAAAAGCGTCTCATGGTGATGATTATGCTGATGCTGCTGCTGCTGATTATGATTTATTGGCATCCTCCTTGAAACAGGGCGGCGAGAAATAGTCACCTAGCCTGCTTGATTTAATCAGGTAAGGTATACGTTATTTTCATCCTAGCATTTTCGTATACATCTTCTTAATCTCTTTTTTTTTCTCGAAAGAGACCTAGCGGTACCTATTTTGTACCGCTACCCATGCCAGTCCAATCGTATCAATCTCTCCCCTGATTTTCTTTTTACCAATACTCTAAACGTCTCTAGCTTATATCAACTGTTGAACGGTTGATGCTTCCGTCTAATCTGAATCGAAGCCCTTCTGGAAGTTGCACGATGCGTACTGGTCTCGCTCGGTGAATCCCTTCGCATTCCATTAGGATGTGCTCAGTGGTCTTTCGGATTTTTTTCTGCAGCATACACATGCCCAATTTAATTGCGAATATTTTCTGCGCCATGTTTTTGCCTTAGGCAACCAGCTCGAGCCTCAAGAAGCTAGGCACTTCACTTGGTGTTATCGTACAATTCTGCCTTTCTAATTTCTTTTTTTCTAATTCTTGCAAACCTTCATCGTCTTTGTCGTTTCCATTCTTTGAGTACAGCTCGCCGTCTCTGTTTCTCTCACTTTCTTTCTGGTTCTCGTGATTGTCTATCTACACGTTCAAATTACACTGATACCTTGCGGGCGTATGATTGAACTTGTGGATAACACTTAGTGTGGCCACCCAACCGCGTCGAGCAACAGGACATTGGGGGTAGCTAAACTTAGACCTGGTATTCTTCGTCTGAGAACATTCTGCGAAAGTAGGAGAGTCAGTGGCAGGAAAAAAAAATGCTCAATTGTTTCTGGCCCGGTACAAAGGAACAGACGCTATTACTTCACAGAGAGCTCAATGAAGGCGAAAATTTAGATGGACAAACCAGCAACGGAAGTAAGACAGGATCACTACTCGTTGTCGTAAAAGAAAATTTCTCGTGTTCTCTGCACGTGGTAAGCGCCGATCAAGTTCAATCGCGAAAAACAAGAACGACGAATTCAGTGCAATGGGTGAAATAAAGGCAGTTCTCAATAGAGCGCAGTGGATGGTCCACCCGCCGTGACTGCTTAGTGGCTGTGGTGTTGGACTGCAAAGCACGAGGTAGCGGGATCCAATCCCGACCACGGCGGCGGCATTTCGATGGAGGTGAAATGCGAAAATAACCGTGTACTTAGGTTTAGGGGCACTTTAAACAACCCCAGGTGGTCCAAATTTGCGGAGTCCCCCACTACGGCGTGCCTGATAATCAGATCGTGGTTTTGGCACGTAAAACCCCATAATTTAATTTTTACATGTTTAGTTGATTCTTCAGCAGCGGCCGTAGTGCAGCCGCAGCAGAAACCTTTGTTAAGAGGCCGTGCTACAAATTTCCTGGGACTATAACATGAAAACTATGTAGGTCTTTTAAAAATTTGAACAAGGATTGATATTTAAAGAGAGGTTTTATACCTATGATTATTAGAGGAGGGAGTGGAATTCGCTGCCAGTGTAGTAATGGAGAATGCTTTTTTTCCTGTTAGAGTCTAATTCAGTGCATTGCAGCCGGAAGTGAAGCACGGTAAGTGGGTCACCACATTTATCACACGTAGGTGGATCACCACCATACAAGAGGTATACGTGTGTACTGTGTGTGTGTCCTATCCTAAGTCTGCAAAGCGTTACTTCTCTACGGCGGTTCTTTGATACCGGTGGCCAGTTGCCAAGATACGGCTTGATAACGTGTAGTTTATTTTTTTTTCTTTATCCCACAACCGCTGCCAGTAAGCCCTGAGCTTTTTCCTTAGGGAGGGTTTGAGGTCCATTACGGAGACAGTCAAGCGAAGAGTCAAGCGGTCAAGAGAACCTCGCCGCTCCTTGGACGCTACTTGCGCCGTTTTGCTTGGACTGGTGTCCATAGCCTCTTGCCAAGCACTGGACACCCGCTCCAGAGAGGGGTGTGTGCGTCGCGTAGACTTCATCTCAAGCGACCAAGTCTTCGCCCCCGCCGGAGGTCGACAGGACACCTGTGGCCTCTGCGGTGTCCTGGCTGCTGCCGGAGCTTGAAGAGGCCACTGGTGAGGACACTTTGAAAGATGACAAGGCAGCGTTGGCTGCTCTCACCGTAGTGGCGGGTGGTGTTAGTCTCGGCACGCTAGACATGGTCCGGGCTTCCGCCAGAGGCCGTTGTGGCGCCGCCTCTCGTTGCACCACTTCAGCGAAAGATGTTTTCGGTAAGAATAACGAGGAGATCCGTTGTGATGCTTCATGGAATGTTATATTCTCCTTAACTTTTACAGTAATTATTTCTTTTTCTTTCTTTCACGCTGGACAAGCTCTGGACTATGCAGGGTGACTGCCGTCGCTGTTCGCACAATGTATCTCATCATTATTGCAGTCGTCCGCAGAGTGCCCGGTTGTGCCGCACTTTGCGCACATAAGCTGCCCTCAGCAGCTCTAGGATGCGTGACCGAATCTCTGACATTTGATGCAACGTCGCGGGTTAGGATTGTAATGTCAAACAACAGGTTTTACGTAGCCTGTTGCAAGAGTCTCGGGCAAAGTAGTTGAACTGAAAGTGAGTATTACATGCTTCGTTGAGACTTCGTTGTCATTCCATCTGATTTTGATTCGCTGCACATGGATTGCGCCTTGATCCTTCCATCCATCCAGGAGTTCTTCCTCATTCAATGTCGCTGATTCTTCATCGGATACTACGCCTTTGACTGTGTTTATAGTTCAATGTGGGCTCACAAAAACGAGGACGTTACCAAAGGCTACGAGGTGTGCGAGTCTGTTGTATTGTTCCTTGTCTTTTAGTTCGAGGAGCAAATCCCCACTTGCTATCACTGTTACCTTATATCCAGTTCCAATGGTTTCATTTAGGCACTTGGCCACAAGAAATGGTGAAATTGCTCTAGCTTTTGTAGATGATTGCTCACAGTGAGGGAGAGCAGAGGCCAAAGAGGTGTGTTGGCTCCGTCGGGGGGCCTTAAAGGTCCGAACACCCGGCATCGACTCAACCCCCAAGGTCCCCCTTCTCCCGGACACGGCTAACCCGCGCACGGCTACACGTGGGAGGGTCGAACCCTCGTGTGCTCGGGTACGTGGTGTCGCCACACACCAAACGCCTGCTGACGCAGACGCCCCTGCGGGGATACGAGGCTTGTGGATCGTATTCTTGATATTTGAACGAAAGCAGCTCACACTAATGCAACAAACAAAATTAGACAGACCTGTCTCACGAAATGGAAAATACACACAAACGTAGCACGAAGCTACAATGGAAACCAATTTCTAGGTTCGGAGTACGCTCGGTTAGAATTATAGTTTACCCATTTCATAAGACTTTCTCCACCTTGAAGACTTCCACAGAGTTGATTAGATCATTCAGCATTTCCGTTCTTCCAGTTGCTGAATAATTCGGACTATTGCAGCCATGGTACTAACAACCTGGTTAGGTCAAATGGTGCAGTGGTTGTCGCGAAAAGTAAGGAGTGCCTTACAAGTTATTCAACTGCGAAACTTTCTCTTGAACACGTATAAGTTTCCTTTAAAGCTATATACTCTGGAGTGAATGACAAATATTCCTTTTCGTGAAACTTCCCCCATCTTGCGAGTTTGCGTTGATCGATTTTGCTTATGCAGTGCTGTCTGTATATGTCCGCGTTTCTTTGTTCTGCTCGTGTGCGCTGGTTTAATGCGAACGACCATTCACTACACAACAGATCGGCAATTTCGCTCGAAGGAGAAGCATTAAAAGCGATAGCAAGGTTTATTTATTTATTTATTTATTTATTTATTTATTTATTTATTTATTTATTTATTCGTTTGTTTGTTTATTTAGTTATCTATTTATTTATTTGTGTATTTATTTATTTGTTGTCATACTTGAGATCTCAAGGGCCGGGGGCATTACAGAGAGGAGTGGTAATTTTTGAAGTTTTTGAAGTTTGTCGCGTCGAAAATGGCAGCGATGGAGGCAGGGAGGTGCTTCCAATCATTCGTCGTTCTTGGTAAAAAGGAATCAAAATAAACGTTGGTGTGACAAGTTGGAACTTCAACCTTAAAACGATGATCCGTGCGTGACGATATGTATGATGACGGAGAGATTAGTTCATATTTAAGTGTTTCGTTAGTGTAATAACTCTTAGGAAAAAGGAATAGGCGAAAGTATTTACGCCGTAACTTTAGGTTTGGCAAGCCAAGGGTGTTTCAGTGACAAGACACTTGCATGACCAGAATAATTGGGAAGAATAAAACGAGCAGCTCGCTTTTGAATGGATTCGATGGTATTCTTTAGCTTTAGAGTAGAAGGGCCGAAGATGGAGCATGAATGTTCAAGTTTAGGCCTCCCTAAGGATTTGTACAAAAGTAACTGGACGTCTGCAATTGCCGACGAAAAATCGCGCCGCAAGCACCCAAGCAAGCGATTCGCGTTACCGTAAATGTAATTAATATGAATGTTCCAGGTAAGATTGTGTGTTATGTGGATACCAAGATATTTTTATCATGAAACATTTTCTACAAGTATGTTGTTAATATTGTACGTAGGAAGGGTGCTAATTCTGACAGCACGGGACACACACATCGCCTTACATTTATTAGAATTGAGCTTCATCTGTGATCTAGAACACCATGATGTTACTATGCCAATGTCTGATTGAAGAGTATCGCAGTCGCTAGGGTTGGAAATGACACGATAGAGGACACAGTCATCGGCGAATAACCTAATTGATGATTGAATTTGGTCTGGGAGGACACTAATATAAATTAAACATAGCAATGGTCCTACAACTGACCCTTGCGGTACACCGGACGTTACTCGGCCAGTGGAAGACAAACATTCGTTAGCATAAACTAATTGTGGACGGTTAGACAAAAAACACTTAATCCAAGCAAGCACGTTAGGATCAATGTTGAGGTTACTTAATGTGGTTAGAAATAATGCATGTGAAACAATATCGAAGGCTTTGGCGAAGTCTAAAAATATGCAGTCAATAATAACGTTAGCATCCATCGCCTGGCATAAATCATAAGTGAATGACAAAAGCTGTGTTTCGCAGGAAAAGTGTTTTCTAAATCTGGTGTTATTAGAGGGTAAAAAATAAGTTTGACTCGAGAAATGAAACCAGATGTGAGTAAATTATGTGCTCCAATAATTTTCAGGGAACGCTGGTTAGGGATATAGGTCTGTAATTAAGTGGGGAGTAACGATTACCAGACTTTTGTACGGGAATCACCATCCCTGCCTTCCAGTCGTTCGGAAGGATGGTGGTTTAAAGTGACTGAGTAAAGATTTCACTCAGAATTATAGATGAATATGCAATAGCTCCCTTATGAAATTTCGAGTTGATACCGTCTACTCCAGTGCATGCAGAAACTTTTGAGTTCTGTATCAACTTTACGACGCCATCAAGGTCAATGGTAATGGGAAGCATTGGAAAATTAATGCACATCAGAAAAAACAGCGCTTGCGCACAGAGCAGAATCCGAAAATACAAAGATGAACGCGTCATTCAACACTTCACAACAGACGCTGCGATCGACAGGTTCGTTGTTAAGATCGCACAGTTCAATGGCACTAGATTTTTTACCGTTGACCACACTTCAAAATTTCTGTGGGTTGTTTTTCAAGAAAGAAGGCAACGTGTGCTCATAAAATGTTGTTTTCGACTCAGCTATAGCATTCTTGTAGTCGCTCAGTGCTATTGTGTAAGCATTCCAACGCTGATCACTGCCAGTTATTTTTGCTCGTCGGAAAAGCATTTTCTTTTTGTTCAGTAAACTTTTAAGACGCGACATGAACCAAGGTGCGCGATAATTAGAATAAATACGTTTTTGCGGGATGTACTGGTTAATTAAGGAGTTGGCTTTTTCTTTGAATATTGGCCATTTTTATTCAACCGATCGGGAGTGGAAACTTGGAATGTAGTCAATGATGAAAGATTCTGTTTCGTTATTAACTGCGGCAAAATCAGCATTTCTGTAATCACGAATAACTTTGGACGAGGTAACGGACGGGATGGTTAACTGCAAATTATACTGGATTATACAATGGTCACTATTACCCGGTAGGTAAGTTAGAGGGGAAACAAATTCTGTGGATGCAGTGAGGAATAAATCTAGGATACTAGCCGAGTGTGCTGAACATCGAGTAGGCCTCAGAACAAGCTGGTGCAGGTTAAAATCGAGGCAAAGGCTGATGAATTCGGAATGTTCAGAACAGCACTCTTGGGTTGAAGATGGATCAGTATGCCAGTTAATACCAGGAAAGTTAAAGTCCCCGAGGAGTATTAGTGGCGTGGAAGGGAACCGTAAAATTACACTGCATCGTGAAGGTCTGAGCAAAATGTTTTAGGTGAAGAAGGGGGCCTGTAAACGACGCAGATTATAAAGCTTTTGCGTTCGAAGCTTACGCGCGTGCACACTAGCTCTAATTGTGACGCAAGCTCAATTGCAGCCGTGGTAATCGAATCACGAACACCGATAAGTACACCGCCACCACGCCGCACATCACGCTCATGTCGATAGAAACGGTAAACACCCTCGCATTCAAAAATTTCACTATCTGCAATTTTGCTAGAAAGCCATGTCTCTGTCAGGATAACAATATCGGCACTGCACGTGTCAACGACAGAAGGCAAAGCATCCCGCTTGTTGCATACGCTGCGAACATTCGAATACAAAAGAGAAATATTTTTTGCCACCGGACCATGACTTCGCTATGCTTGTGAATTGCTAGGACCATCAGAAGGTTCATTTAAGGCAGAATTTGTTGAACGAAGCTCGTCTGTGTGGATTTCGCAGACTCGATCAGTTACCGGACAGTAAACGTAACTTTTTTGTCGATTTCTAGATTGTTCAGGCGTAGCATACATTTATGTCCGCTAGCCTTTCCGAATTCAATAAACTTCTTATGTGACAAGCGTGTGGCGCGGCAGAGGTCCTCTCTAACGGAAATGCCAGAACTTTTGCATTTTTTTCGCTCAGTGAAAACCTTTTGCTTATGCTTTGAGGACGAGAATTTTACGATTATAGGCCGGTGTTTCTTTACTGTGTAGGAACCCAGCCTGTGGGCGCGGGAAATGGCTTCGTTTATTAAAGTTATCTGTAGTAAACTGGTAAGGCAGTTTCGAATTATAGTTTCATATTCGGACCAGTTCTCAGCTGGGACGTCAGGAATCCCGTAGAACAAAAGGTTGTCCCGGCGAGAGCGGTCTTCCAGCTCGTCAACAGTGAGGTTATTGCTGCAGTTTGGTCTGGCACAGCTTCATCAACTACTCTCGGTAGATCACCACCATTATGATTTGCATCATATGATTCCACCAGGGATTCAACTGTTGCGAGCCTACTGGATAAGCGGGAAACATATTCCTCAAGTTTCCTCAAGTCTCAAAAAAAGGAAACGAAAAAGAAAACGAGACAAGAAAGACTGCACGGTGCAGCGCGAAGCGAGACAAGGGCCGCAAAAAGAACGAGGACAAACGCTTGTCCTCGTTTCTCTGTGTCCCTTGTCCCTCTTCGCTGCACGCCAAGTAGCCTCGCGGAAAACCAACTAGCCCTAACCATCAACCTTACGACAAAGACGACAGGACAGGCGCTGATTACCAGCCTTTTTCTGGTCGACGTCTGCCCCATCCGTCTTTCTTGTCTCGTTGTTTTACACGCCATTTCCCTGTGATTAAGCCACACCAACAAGCTCAAGTTCAGACCGCTTCAACGAATACCCCAGGTTTTCGTACACTATAACCAAATGTAATGACCATCATGGTAACCGTATGGAATAATATGCAGCACGCGTACAGCGTTTATTGCGCGCATTTTACTTGCCTATCCAACAAGGACCGCTTTCTGGCCTATTTTCGGCGTACTGTTGTGACGTGTCGGTTGATCTGTTTTTCGGTGCGCGATGTCCGCGCTGCAATCATTGCTGATATGCGTTCAATTTAGCTATGAAATAACTAACGCGCCTTAACAATGTTATCCATGGGTGTGCTTACTCTGTATGCCTTGGAATCGGCGCATGAGTGCGGTGCGACGTCGAAACAACGCCGTTTTTCCCTTACTCGAACGATATGGACTGATGACATGCCGGTCTATAGTATTTATTTATTTTTTCATTCAGTTATTTATTTATTTATTTATTTATTTATTTATTTATTTATTTATTTATTTATTTATTTATTGACTTACTTACTTTACTTGCTTTCCTTGCTTGCTTGCTTTGCTTGCTTGCTTGCTTTGCTTACTTGCTTTGCTTGCTTGCTTGTACCTCAAGGGGCCCCTTCTGATGTATTGCATGAGCGATGGGTGATTAGTCAAGGGGTGGGTTCTATGGCAGCTTTGAAACGATGTGAATCACAGTGATGCACGGCGACGGCGCCAAGGTCATTCCAGTGCCGGGCTGTCTTCACAAGAAGTTAATGAAGGTACGCGGCAGTCTGAGCAGGCGCAGGGCACACAGCCTTTTCTTTTCGTGGCTTATATACCAAGATAGACGGTTTGTCTTCCCCGTATTCTTCGGCCACGCGTATGTCGTCGGGCCCGTCGCTTCACCTCCGGCCTCACCGATTCGCTTTGCATCGCATGCCTCTGTAGTGTCTGCAGAGCCTTTGGTCTCTTCCGCTTGACACTTTCGAGAGCCCGTGCACTGTCGTATCTGCAAGCAGAATCCTACGTGCGACATAGTGTGCTTGGCGCAACCGAGTCACGTCTATCTGTGGCGCGCACACCTGTACCCCGCGAGTACAACATAGTGAGGAAAACATAGTGCGTATTCTTCCTAGTACAATGGAGTAGCTGCCAGTAATTTTTTCATTGCTGAGATATCATTAGGTCATTGTAAATAATTATCTACCTCGACACGTACTAACCTAATTATCAAAGTGTCAGTGAGGCATTTGTAGGCGCAGCCAAGGAACATCAAATTGTGGTATTTTTAGCGACGTACTAATGGTATTGTATTGTATTGGGTTTTATGGCGCATAAGCAATTCAGGCAGTCATGCGCCAAACACATGGTGTAATTTATTTCACAAATTGGGTATCCTCAGCGGAAGTCCTTGTCCGGACAACGACTCTGAGGAGCCCAACAAATCAAATGGAGACCTGCAGCCTTCTTCTCAGGACTGAGAAAATGGGTGAGCTGCATCATAAGATGCGTGAAAAGACTGGGTGAGAATTTTTAGGATTAGTAGTTCTGTGATATATTATGTTTCGTTTAGGATCGCTGCGTCTTTCAAAAAACAAAAAAACAGATGAAGTTCCTACAAGTGGGTTATCTCCTAAAAGTAGACTGGGATGGAAGGGAATGCGCTCATTGTAAAATACAGTAAAATATTCTTTCCTTAGCCGTTCGAGTTGTGTGCACGAGAATAAAATGGGATTTACAGTGAGTTCATCTCCACATTTCTCACATAAGGGTTTGTCTTGTTTTGTCAGTAGAACGTTATATGTTAGGTGTGCGTGTCCGATGCGCAGGCGGCATAAAATTACTTCTATAAAACGTTCCTGATGCCTGCATGATCTCCATTCTCCCAGAAGTGTATTTACTAAATGTGGTTTATTTTCTTCGCTATTCCATGTGCACTGCCATTTTTCTTTAAGCTTATTTTTTACTAACTTCATGCAATCTGCATAGGGTATAGTTACAGTACTGACATTCTTATGGCAGGCTTGAGCGGCGCACGCATATTGCGTACTAATTATTTCCGACTTAGAAATAAGCCCTGCGAAATATGAGTAATATCACGTGGCTGGCGCTCCCACCCGCATCATAAATCAGCGCCCTCTAAAAAGCTCCCTCTGAGTTAGCCAGAAGGAAAGAAATGAAATAAAGAAAGACATCGTGATCGAGCGATGTGCCGCGCACCGGCTCAAGTGCCACGTCGCGTTTGGTGTTAGTTGGAAGCAAGCTGTGGTACCGCTTATTTTAGCGTAGATAAAGTGCACGGACATTCTTTTTTTTGCTTTTTTTTTGCTTTTTTGCCACAATACCTATCGACAGAAAAGCGAATTGACAACGTCAGTGCTAAGGATTAAAGGTGCATTCTGTGTCGTCGCAGTCGCCATGTCTTTCTCGAATGAGCAGAAGGAAAGTAGAAAAGAAATAAACAACACTACATAGTCTCAGCACTTAGCTGTAAGTACGCTGCTTCTCGCGCAATGAAAAGTACTCTCGTCCTGCTGTTTGTGCTTGCCCTGAAAGCACTGATAAAAGTACCGAAACTGAGCTGCCCTTTATGTACACGATGAAGCGGAATCTACTATTTGACGTCGCACACGGGATGAAATAAAAACCCTTATTATGGACCGCACCATGTCTCTTGCCTCTAGCGTCACCATAGGCCCAACAAATTTTCGTTAAGTAAAATAATGTCAGAACATCAATTGCCTAACATGATGTATTTTCTCGTAGCGTTGGAGAATTCTGTGTACTTAGCGCCCGAAACAAGCAGACAAAGGAGAGATATACGCACACACGAAGTACCGTTGTAGTGCCGCAAATTGAAGCAGTCGCTCCACTGCCTGGAAATAGGATGCCAAAAGCGCTTGTCGGCAAACTAATCTTGTATGAGCCTTAGTACAGCAGCAGGAAAGTTGGTGGTCTTTATTGGAACTAATCGGTGCACAAGTTTCGTAATCGGCCCCACCTCGGAGTACGCACCACGGCAAGCGGCCCACCCTGTATTACCACGAGGAACACGACTCAGGACACTCGGTTCACAGAATTTGTAGCACATATATTGAAGTGCCTCTGCTCTCCGACTCTACTTCAGCGACCAGATTTGCAACGTGTTGATTTGAGCTAGTGTTAGAGATTCGTGGTAACAGCGCCTACCACGGGACAAAAAAGAATTCCTCGCAGCTGAATGCTATGGAAAAACGTCCCTTCAAAAAACATATATATGGCACTTGGCAGCAGCAATAAACTGTGAAGCTGTGAAGTGGGTTGTAAGAAGCTGCCGGCAAAGCTATGTACGTGGCGTAGATAAGAACTGTTGTGGTAGTGTTGCCAGGTGTGGAGGTGGTTAAACCAATTCACTTCCTCATGATGTCGGTCGTTCAGAGAAAGCGCGGTTCATTCTGTCCTGAACGCTAGGAACGTCAGTGGTGCGTCGCAATATAGCTAATCGTGAAGCGCTGCCTACGGTTTCCGAGTCTACGAGCTCGAGTTAACGAAAGGAAACATCAAGCCTTATATCGACGAATGATTCGACACGATACCAAAAAATAAGGAAAGGATCGAAGTGATGACGATGGACAAATGTGTATGTGTGCATGTGCGCGTGCGTAAGTGTGCGTGTGTCGTTACGCACGCTTGTATGCATTGCTGCTGGAACAGGAACAGAGAAGGGAAGCTCCCTCAATGTAACCACGCGGGCATGACGCCGTGTGGGGCGAGCGCATCAGAAAAGATGAGTGTACTTTGTTGGACTATACGTGTTACGAACTGTTCTCGAAGTAGGAGAATTAGGCAATGCGAAAGCCTTAAAACGCGATCAGGACTCCGCTTAATGATTCCTTCCTAATTGATTTCCGCTATCGCACAAGGATTTGAGCAAGCTAACATTTCCATCCTGGTTCTCTGCTGAAATACGTAGGTCCATGAGGCAACGAGGACCGTCCTCATTAGCGAAGGCCCGGCCCATTCGTCTGTGTTGTCCAGTAGTATATACTGGAACCTGGAGAGCCGGTAGAGCAAAGGACGAATCCGCTTCATCTGTTCCTTATATGTTACGTAGCCGGGATGTTAATATATGTGGTAATTACTTAAATTACGAAACAATTGCATCGCCCTTGAAGAATTCTCGTTTCTCGCTGTTCGAAGTTTGGTGTCAAAGAAACAGGCGTATTTCCTGATACGGTGGTGTGATGCATTTTATTGTAATGATAACAAGGAGACGACTCCGAGGGAGCATTCAGTTATTGCTAATTAACCACCCCACAACAGCCCCGACAGCGCCGGATATAGCACTGTTTGCAATGTTCCCCGCTACAGCCGCAATTACGGCCGGAATGGCCTGCTCAACGGTTTCGTCGCCGAAACTGTCGACAGACTTTTCGAGTGTCTTGAATGCCTCGAGGATCTCTTCGCGGTGCTCCATGAGTGAACGGGAAATCTTTTCCGTGAGTTCTTTCGATGCGTCGTCTGTGTTCTTTGCCGGCTTGGTCAGCGTGGCTGCGTGAATTTCTGTAACGACAAGCCAGAGAACGACATGAAGCATGTCACGGATGCCGGCATTCAAATATGTGGAGTGAGGACGGCAAAAAAAAAAAACAATGAATGAATGACGTGTTTGAAGCTATGGTACGATAACGACAGTGCACCAATAGAAGGAATCCACGGTACCATTGCAATATCACTGCAAAACGACGGCATTTTTACTGCGCATGATAGTCTGATAAAGTGCCTTGGAGGTGATGTTCTCTCCGCCTCCGATAATGAAATATTCCCTTCGCGTCGCAACCAACCAGTGTGCTTAACGATTCCTTCGCACGGAATCGAAGGGAAGTCAAATACCGGATACGCATTATTATCGCTTATTCCCCACAGTCGCTCTTCGGATTCGTGCGCAGCGGGATCATAAAATCAACGGAAATGCTCCATTAAAAGTTAACTTAGGAAGTGAAAGGGCCGAAAGTGCGCACATACGTACAAAAGTAACTAAATCTTTCATGCCCTCGACTAATGGCAACTTAGTTAATTAGACAGCCATTGTTGCCTTTTTACTGAGGTTGATGTATACAAGGCCTCGTCTTTTCTCTAATAAGATTTGAATTACAGGAAGAGATTTAGTCACCTGTAATGTACGACTATTCCTTTTTATGCAGTAGTAATTATTATAGGAGAAATATTGTAAAGAGAAAAGCAGTCACAGGTACAAAAACTTTTGGAGAGCATGAGAGGCGTCCCTTATGGTGCCTCACCGGCTGAGAAATTGCAAATATTATTAGTGCTTGTAAACATAAAGAAAAATTTTGAACTGAGCTTTCCCTATGTTTCCGGGAGGAGAAAATATCCGCTCAACTAAAGTTACAGGGAACACTGAATGCATACGTTCGAAAGAAGAAAGCACACACACGTGCGTTTTGCGCAGTGTTGGTACTTACGGCACAGATGCCCCAGGATGAAAAGGGCCAAGATAACGTTGGACTTCATGGCGAATGTCCTGCGGTAAAGAATACCACGCAAGTTGTGATCGACATTGCCCAGACCGTAATTCTCTGTGGGAAACTGCATAAATTATTCTCGTGAAGGTTTTGCTTGTAGCTTCGGAGGTCTATCAGACCGTACTAACCACGGTTTAAAAGCAAATGGCGAAATGGATTTTTTCGTGTTTTCTGGCTCGCCGGTTACACACGTGAGCAATATTTTCGATAGACGAAAAAATTCCGCGGTAGCAGGACGCCCTCTTATCACAACACAACCTTTTTCTTGTGACGAGATTACTTATTTTGCCTGCAAGAATCCAGAATTCGTTTTGTTTTGGAAGACTCGATGTTCGAATTTTGAAGTGAATGTTTTATTGCCTGCACTCCCGGGTTTGGCGTGAATGATGCTGCTGCTTCTACTGCTCCTGTTTGCTTCTGGGTCACTCGGCATCTCGGCATCTCGGATATATATACGAAAGTAAATTACGTGCACCGAATGCAGCTGCCAGAAAACATGTCCATATAACTCGTATTGGCTTACCGACAAAATACTGGCCGAGAGCGCACCTTTATTCTGCCGTAATAATAGAAAAATAATTCCAGCGTGAAATTTGAGCAGGTAATGCGAGCTCATATATATCTCGAAAACATACCGACCTCCGAATTGAAGAGCAGGTTACATTGAATGGATTGTTTAATTTTGTGCCCCTTCTTGGTCAATCCCTCAAATAGATGTATGTTTTTTAATAAGGTATGTGCCGCTGCCGCATAACAGGTACGCAATGCTGATATGTAAAAAGCATATGTGCGGTACTACTTCTCTGTGCATACACCTGTCATCGCCATTGTTCCCTTAACAAGCATCACTCATCATTATTCTCCTCGTGACATCTCTGCGTAGACGTCTGATACTATATACCAGCCTAATTTTGTGTTTGCATTTCGGCTTAGCTTGTGAGCTGTGGAGACCATAAAACATAACAGCTACGTGAGAACAGAGCTCTGCCCTTTGTGGTGGACAAAGAGTAACGTAGCAGTGAAATTACACGTTACCGAGCGTGAACGCAAACACATTTGTAGACATAGGGTGAGTTGTCAATTGTTTTATTAACCACTTAACTTAGGCTTCACTGCACATAGATTTCAAGATGTGCATTGCACCTGCACAAGTCTATAAACTAGGAAACGACACCTGAATGGTGGTCGGTTCTAGCTATTCTCGCGAAAATCACTCCATAACTCAGATAACAGATTTCTGTAAAAGTTAGAAGTGTAGGCATGACAAGTCCACGGACGCTGATCAAACGTAATTGACCCCTTTAGAAAGAGTAGCATGCAAGAGTAGTAGCATGCAAGACCCCAGGTACTCTGGCATTTCTTGATAACTCTAGATAACACTTCGTTTTTCAAGTGAAGATATGTTTTACCAAGAGACTACAAAACAAAGTGCTCCTCGGCGATGCCTTGGAGACCCGAGCAAAAGTAAAAGTTCGTGGTGCAAAGTATTCCCCGCAGGTGCAGCGCACGTGTCGAAGTGTTTGTGCCAAAATATGTAGCGGTCATGCAATCAGTGTCACTTCATTAAATACATAAGCCACGGGGGTCCGTCCCTCTTTTGTATGCTGTTTACGTGATTAGGTATATTTCTTTTAATCTCTGTACAGTATCAGTATTTCTTATTTTAAAAATTAATTGCTTTACATTGCCTATACATTTGACGGTCTTAGTGCAGTCATTGCAACACGTCTGTACTAAACGAATTCTTAAAAAATTTAGCAAGTCATAACATTGATATTGTGCGGCAAGTGCAAGCCCCTGATGCGAAGACAATAATTTAAATGCTGAAGGTCTCCCCCCACCTTTCCCCCTCTACATGAAGCAATTTTTCAGTCTAAATCTGTGCAACGGTATTTGGCGCCACATAGCCGAGGTGTTACCATAAAAAAAGAAAGGAATGTTTACTAGAGCTTCATCCCACCTTTTGCTATGTCCCACGCTAACGGGCGACGAAGACAGCAGGCTTGAGAGTTTTCGCTTCTGGCTCCACGGCAACGGCGTGAAGTGCGGGAACTGCTCTGGCGTTTTGTACTTTGAAGCAAGCGGAGCGTTCCTTGCCCCTTCTGCGTTCCAGAGAAGAGATAAAATTAAACAATAGCACACGCTCTATTATTAGTGTATGAGCTCTTATCTGTTCATAAATGTATTGCGCTGAGTACCACACTGGCGGAAGAAATAAAGAATGAACATAAAGGAACAAAATGCGGATGCACGTTTTCTTATGTTCGTTCTTTGGATATTCCGTCGCTGTAATATTAAGCGCAGTACATGCGTGAACGTCCACCAACTAGCCCCGCTCATTGCTTTACTCTTATCTGTATTTTGAGAGTTTCATCGATATACGAAGTGACACCTACGAATGCAAATATTAGTGTTAGATCGGGCGTTTTTCTTTATTAGCGGCACTATTAAAAGGAAATCATAAATACAACGACATGTGAGGAATGACTCCGATACCCACTGTTACTTAATCAAACCTGTTGTACTTTATACCCAATGCAATGAGTGCAGGCTGTTTTCCTTTCTCATTGCTTCAACAAAATATATGTGTGACTCGAAATTTTGTGCACTGTTTACAATCTTGATTTTTTTACCCGTCCTAGTAGATGAGTGGCTATGGCTTACCTCGTTGTTGACTACACAAGGTAATTAATTGGATTTATTTATTTGCTTCTTTTCATTTCAGAAGTATTGCCAGCCCCGATGGGGCCATTGGCACGATCGGATAATGCAGTGGAAAGACAAACAGTCCAGAGGAATAAAATTTATCTGACGTGAGGCAAGAAAGAATGTATCACCCGCACACAAAGCCGTGGATGCCATACATCTGAAATAACCTAAAAACACAAGATATGGGAAAGAAAGAAGAAACAATACTAAATTCGGGACAGCGCTTGTGCAATACAGATAACATATATAGGGAGTACGGCACTTAAACAACGGAGGACTGCAAGACAAATGGCTATCGACGCAAAAGCGTAGCCCCTGGCCTGAGACGAGATACACAGTAATGCGAAAAAAGAAAAGATACGGAAAGCCATTAAGATTGTCTACTCAGTGCGCACACGAATGACTACACATCCGCACATTCAACTGTTTTTGCCGATAACAGATTTTGTTCGCTAAATGTGTGCAGAAATCACGAGGTTTTAAGGTCCCATTCGTTCACCCCCTAAAGTGTTCCTTCAGTTCCTTTCAATGCCGGGGTACGTGGGACGCCGTGCGATCGACTCGACGCACCTGTCCTTGTGAATGTCCTAGCTTTCCGTGGTAAATCAAAAATGCGTATATCAGTATGTCACTACGTCGTGCCGTCTGTAATAGCTCCAAATGTGAATAAATAATGGGGTTTCAATAATGGGTGGTCAGAACGGTGATCTGGCTACGAGACACGCCGTGGTTTGGGAACTGTGGATCAACTTTGACCAGCTGGGGTTCTTTAAGATGCACCCAGGGCTCCGCACACGAGCGTCGTGCATTGTATCTGCATGGAAATGCGACCGCCACTGCCGGAATTGAAACCGCGTTCTCGGACTCTTCAGATCTGCCCGTTTTAAAGGAGTGCTCGGAGAAATGTCTCAGCTGTGCGAATTACATATCATCATCATCAGCCTGGTTACGCCCACTGCAGGGCAAAGGCCTCTCCCATACTACTCCAACTACCCCCGTCATGTACTAATTGTGGCCATGTTGTCCCTGCAAACTTCTTAATCTCACCCGCCCACCTAAGTTTCTGCCGCCCCCTGCTACGATTCCCTTCCCTTGGAATCCAGTCCGTAACCCTTAAT